>NC_137462.1:211689336-212215207 GCF_964235325.1 Thermobia domestica | reverse complement strand
ACAGGAAATCCAATACTATAGACTAGTCTACAACTTCTAGTTTAGAGACGAAATGTAGATCTCTGTCTTAATAAAATGATACTTTTGGAGAACATATTACAATGCTTTCTTGTTAGCTTATATTTCAATTTGTATATTTATGATCTGAATATTGTAATTTATATTTCAAGCACTTCCATAGTAACTACACAGTAGAGCATTGAAATTTTGTATAGATACGTACGTAAACTTCAATACGTATCACATACTTTTCACATCAATACTTTTCACATAATTATTGCCCTAGCTTATCGTTTTCCTGTAAAATTAATTAAGTTGTTAATTGTTCTCTACTAACTATATATTATGTCTCGTTATGTAATCAAAAGTTATCTAGAGTTGGCATAATAATTGAGGTATCTATAATTGGAGTGAACTGTATATTTATGTTTTGTGGTAATAATATTTTTAGGAACATCGAAAAAAATACACATGACTGTTGCGTTAGCTTTACACTTAGTTCAGGGTGGCGTAATATTCATAGGCAACAGGCGTAATTCAAATGATTTCATGCTTCAATTCAGAAATCAGGAAAATGTAGCTAGTTTATTCTGGTATCAATCATCTCAATTGTTATCTACTAACTACATCAGGTAGTCTAAAATTTTTTGATCGTTTTGCGTATGACATAAGGTTAGCATAACAAATCGCAGAATATAGCTATTGTTCGCAGTGGTTTAGAAATGAAATTAGAAATGAAATGAAATGTAATTTTTAAGGTAATTACCCTCGGTTACGGCCTTTAGACTAAAGGAGAAGGATGATTCATTAAGGTAACTAAACGTGAAATTATTTTTTTGTGTTCTCTCACAGAGAATCGAACCTGGAACCATGTGAACATGAGAGACAAGACAAGAATGATTTATGATTTGGTTTAATATACAGGGTCTTTCAAAAGTCCCTTACCAGCCCTTTTAAAATCCGTATGGATGTAAACTTGATGTACAAAATATGTAACTTGATGTAAGGGCTAGGGGCAAACCCTTTGGATGATCGTTCGCGTACAGCTGCTATCTTGAATTTCATTTTTTTAAATTGCAAACGATAAGTGGGTCATGTGATAACCTCAGCTTAGAATTTGCTCAGGATGCCAAATCTGAAATCAGATTTCATGTGTCTTCATTTGGCGAGAAGTTATGGACAACGACAATTGAGGTTTACTTGTTACACAATGTGCTCCACATGTGCTCCGTGGTGGGCAATGCACGTGTGCAAACGCCTCTCCCAATTGCTATGAACACAGACCTGAAGAAATTGGATCACAGGCAGTCATAATACGTTGCTCAACATGACGAAGATCACGAATTTCCACACCATACACCATAGTCTTAATGTGTCCCCGAAGGTAAAAGTCCATTCTAATGAGGTATGGTGATCGGGCAGGCATTTAACTGGCCCACGGCGACCAATCCATTGGGAAGAGGCATCTGTACACGTGCATTGCCCAGCATGGAGCACATGTAGAACACTGTGTGTAACAGATAAATATCAATTCTCGTTGTCCATAACTTCTCACCAAATGAAGATACATGAAATCTGATTTCAGATTTGACATCCTGAGCAAATTCATATACATCACATGACCCACCTATAGTTTGAAATAAAAAAAGTGAAATTCAAGATGGCGGCCTTCCGCAAACCATCATCCAAAAGTTTTGCCTCTAGCCGTATCGTATATTTCATATATCAAGTTCAATAAAAATACATCATTAGGAATTTTAAAAGGGGTGGTAAGGGACTTTTGAAACACACTGTATGTAATTTCCTATATTACGTAGCTGTGACGTATTTATAACATTTTTGCATTCGATATGAAACATGAAGTTTTTACAATAAAATGCAGATTCTTTACTTAAAAATTTTCTAGTAGAAGGATTCGAATCTACGCTAAAAATAAGAATCTTTATTGAATTCTGTGACGCTAACCAGGAAACTACGAATGCATGACTGTGAAAGTACTCCTCAGGCTTGAATAATCCCGTATCATTCCCGTTGAATCCTGTATGCTAGTTTTACTTATTTATATGTTTCTTTGTATGTTTCTTTTTGTACTATATCATAATTGTACTCTACATGCCAATTATATATTTACTTGGCGGCAATTTACAGATGGTGTATTGCTTTTATAAGACTACGAACGTTACTCTTTGTCAGAATGGAGGGAAAATAAATTTCCCCTATAAGCACACATTCGAGGGATTTTTCGGACTTGGTAGGAGACATTAAGTCACCCAATCCTTTTCTAAAAGCGCGTATTCTAAAAATTTTAGATAAGGTAGAATAGTATTTCCACTTGAACTGTCATATCACGGAAAATCAGCGTCCGGGGCGAGAGTATAGGTCGACAGACCAGACGCGAAGCGCCACCACGGTTGGCGCGAACCGTATGAAAATTTTCAAAAATAAACCTTTCTTTTCCTTGATTTTGAGCACTTTTTTATTACTTTTTCCCTTCCATTTTATATACTGTATATATCGTTTCCTTTTTTCCTCCCGAATTTTGCATCCCTTTACTTCGGCACCCGGGGCCGTCGTCCCGCTAACCCTTTCCCTCCAAGACACGGTACTGCTTTGAATAAAGAGCTTTAAGATCTGAAGACGATTCACATTTGTTTGATTTACCTCTACATATCGATAACTGAGGTAGGTGGCCTGAAATATTTGAAAGTACTGTATAGGAATTGATGTGATAAGTATTATTCTTTGGCCAGCTTTATTCCAAGGTTTTCCCAGTTACTCGTTCTACATAGTTTAGGGAAAACCTAATTCTTGAAACAAGATTTAGGTAAGCCAATTGAAACAACATAGAGAAGGAAATAAATGCAAAATTACCGTAAACTTACCGCTTATGGCACCGTGGTTCTGTCAGAGCAAAAAGTGATAGATGAAAAGAAGAAAAGATACTGAATAGAACACTATGTGAAAGAAAATTCTAGTTTGAAGAATTTCATTGATTGACTAGGCTTTAATGGGTGTGTGAGCATCGAGCTATTTGTCCCTGTCACGATTTGAAAATATAGTAGAAGCCACGGGCAAGGTAGCTTACGAGGAAACGGTCCCAAGTGTAAACAACCGATTTGGCTAGGGTCCAGATATGTGTTACGGGAGACCAAAGTATAAGACATATATTTTGACGTTTGGGCCCATACGCAGAAATTTCCGAAATACGGGGCCCCAAAGTGGCTCTACATGCTATAGCTAGGAAGCGAATGACGTTACTTGTACACAGCCGATTTGGCTGGGGTCCGAATATACGTTACAGGAGACCAAAGTAGGAGTCACGTATTTTGGCGTTTAGGCTCATACGCAGAAATTCCCGAAATACTGGGCTCCAAAGTGGCCCTACATGCTATAACTAGGAAGCGAATGACGTTACTTGTACACAACCGATTTGGCTGGTGTCCGAATATGTGTTACGGGAGATCAAAGTAGGAGACACGTATTTTGTCGTTTGCGCCCATACGCAGAAATTTCCGAAATATGGGGTCCCAAAGTGGATCTACATGGTAACTAGAGAGCGAATGACGTTACTTATAGACAACCGATTTGGCTGTGGACCGGATATGTGTTACAGGAGACACGTATTTTGGCGTTTGGGCGTGTGGAGAGCTTACCGTTTTCACAGGAGTAATTAGTGCTCTCACTTACTGACGTACGTCGACACAGATAATAAGGATGTTTCACCCAGTGTTACGATTGACACCACCGTCTAGTCACGGTGTTCAAAACAGAAAGCATATTATCCTCGTTTTCTCTTTAAATCTGGACTTAATTTTTATCAATGTATATTAATATGAAAATAAATTTATTCTACGTATCCGTAGATTGTATGTCCTCCTTATTTTGATTGTGTGTCTTACCACCGATGACAAATGTCACGATGATGATCAACAAATAAAAGCCAAAGTCAATACTGTAAAGTATTTATTGTAGTTTCTGCTAATACTTGGTTTAAAAAAATGTTCTTTATATACGTTTTATTAAGTATATCATAAAGTTAGGTTAAATATGATATAGGTATAAGTGGCAGTTGGCACAGTTTGATTATGGTTTTCTTTCTGGCATGTTATGTGTGCAGAAAGATGTATAACATCTACATCTATGTGTAGCACCTAATCTTCCTTTAGAATAAAAACTTGTTTTGAAGATGAAGCTGTTAAATAAAAGCAAACACATTTCTATGCATAGTTTCAAGTGAACTTGATTATGATTTATAACCTGCGAGCACCCATCCTATATCCAGGAATCTATTCTCTGAAGACAAGACAACAAACTCTATTAAGGCACCACTTCTTTTGTTTAAAACAAACTGCGCTTTAAAAAATGAGCTCTTTCTGCTCTTCAAGAAAGCCTTCATAAATTAAGGTTATCTTGTTTCTGGGAAGACAAACAGACCAGTATATTATCTTCTGCATGTAAACGCTCTGCAAGTGTGCGACGTTTTTCTAGTTTCTTTCGCAAAACAGGAGATAAATAATACGATGCGTTTTATACAGAGTAACACTCAGGAACTAATACTCACTTATAAGGGTAAGCAAAGTAGATAAATTACCGTAAATGTATATTAGATTACTGCATGTAATTACTGAATCAATAGTGAAGGATAGTGAAGGAATGATTGAAGATCTATATTCACTTTCCCTCCAAAAACCGTTTCAGGTACCTTAAACAGGGTGCTTGAAATAAAAATATACTTGAGATTCGTATTTTATATATGTTTAGAATACGGTCAACGTATAGTACGTCAAGCTGTATGTACAAATATTTAAAACTTTGTGAGATAGTGATGCGTCGTGAAGGGAGTGCAGAGCTTTTCAGCGATGAGAGCATTTTCACATGTGACGAGCACATAAGTGGTCGTCTGTATATTTGTAAATGCGCAAATAAACGGAAAAATTCACTACGCACCCATTATGCAACATTATATGTAGTACTCTGGTACTTGGGACTGTAAGCGACAAAATTCTGTATTCTGCATACGTCTGATCTTCAGTTAGGTAAATATGACTAGTATGTCGTACATTCATGACAGACATCATGAATCCCTTCTATGCGACATTATCTGAACAGAATCCATCTTCCCCAGTCGTCACATTTTTGAAGCGTAGAAATATTACTATCATGAATATACCACTACTCACCAGGCCATATGACTTCCTTTCCTGAGACTTTTCCTCAGACCTTCTACGTTAGTTATGAACTTAGACTAAATGGCTTCCAGAAGCAACGAATGCAGATTTGTGTGAATGCCAAAGGGAACTACTTCGAAGGTGATGATCGCCTAGACAGTAATGCGGAAAATATAGGTTACCGGTAAGAATCTGAGAGTCCAGTACGGTTTATTTATCTCTCTCTCTCTCGCACACATACATACATACATATATACAGGCAGTGGCGGATCCAAGGGAGGGGCTATAGGGGCTATAGCCCCCCCCTTGACGCTCAGGTATACAGTGGATAAAATGGGCTTCAATCCTGCTTTAGACTGGATAAAAGAGCAAAATATGGTTTAGCCCCTCCCTTGATCATATCCTGTATCCGCCCCTGTGTATAACAGTATAATAGGCCGCGGTGGTTCAGTGATATAGCATTCACTTCTGGTGCATGGAGTCCTTGGTTCGATCCCAGCTCACTTTAAGTGAGCTTTGTAATGGAAAAACACCGTGTGCGTGGGTTTCTTGTGGTTCTCCCGTTTCCTCCCACTTTCTTCATTCCACCATTTCATTCATTTCTCATCATCACCGTCTCCTTTAGCCTAGCCGACATTTATTTTTTCAACGGGTCTAGGAAAATTCGGTGTAGGAAAATTCGGTGTACGGAAAACTCGGTGTGGGGAAATTTTGGTGTACGGTAGATTCGGTGTAATACATATTGAATATTACCACTTACAATAATTTACGACATTTCATATTGTGAAAACAAAAACCATATAATGTAACGAATAAAATGTTATGACCTATTTCAAGAAAAGCAAATTTATTTTTCTGCCTTGAGTCCAATACCTCTTGTATGTCTTTTGCAGGGTATTACTATAAACTACTTTTTATAACACAATGAAGCTGACATTTTTGTCAGAAATAAAACAATTACAAGATCAGAGAATAGTTATAGGAACAACTAAAAACACCTTTCCTATATAGTACATCATAGAACATATACAAGGTGATTCTTTTAAAACTCATGGAATTCATTTGGGTCTAGAATTTCTAACTGAAGTCCGATTTTCATGCGGTTTATGGCAAATGATCAAGGAACGTTGGAAGATTTATGGAACTATGCTTACTGGTTTAAATTCATTTGGGGTAATATCGGCCACGCCTCTAGAAAAGCAGCAAATATTCGCCACTGTACCGAATTGGAATTAGGTGAGGTGCGGTGTGGAGATTTGAGTTTCTTAGTTAGATGGCAACCTCGCGACGGCCAATAAGAAACAGGAAACTGGGCCGTTGTATTGAGAATTATGCTGTGCTACTGTACCAATATGATCAGGACACAGTTGCAATAATGTACTCTTTGGAACAAAGTGATTTTATCGTTAAAAAGATTTTGGAGACCGGGATCTGTTGTTGCTACGCAAAGGGTAGTTACACGCAACTTTGCCTTACGTTCTGTCCCAAACAGGAATATAATATGGTCGCTAGTGAATAAATTGCAGGAAACGGGATCGCTTCTGAGTAAGGCAGGGAAGCATCGGACCTCGCTGGTGGATGTTGTGGAAGATGTCAGTTACCGACTCTTTTAAGTCACCCAAGAAATCCCTCTGTCATTTGTAGCGAGAAACCGGCTATTCAACATGTGATTTATGTGTGTTACCACTAACACTTAATTTTGGGAGGCGTGGTGGCTCAGTGGTAGAGCATTCACCTCCGATGCTTGGGGTCCCTGGTTCGATCCCAGATCGCGCCGTGTGGACTTTGTGGTGGACACACACCGTGCTCTTGGGTTTTCTCGGGGTTCTCAGGTTTCCTCCCACTTTCTTCATTCCATCATTTCACTCAATTCTCATCATCACCGACTCCTTTAGCCTAACCGGCATATCCGTGGGACGTAAAACTTAAAGATTTCATTTCATTTAACTAACACTTAATTTGTATTCTTCAATTTCGCTTCAAATATCCAATATTTTATTCGAACTGTAACGTACAATGGTGAATATTTGCTGTTTTTCTTACGGCCTGCTCGATATTACCCCAGACGAATTTAAACCAGTAAACATAATCCCATAAATCTCCCATCCTTCCTTGATGATTTGCAACAAACCGCAAGTAAACCGGACTTCAGTTAGAAATTCTAGAGCCAAATGAATCCGTGAGTTTTGAACATCTGCATATACATATGTAAGATGCAAAAAATATATTGATCAAAAAAGTCTTAGTGGAAAGGGCAATATAAAGCAGGATGGTTTTATCAGATAACAGTTGTACAAATAGTTGAATTCTCCTCCAATCAGACACTTTAGTTTGTTTGCCTTAAGTTAAGGTAAACAAGTACTGCAACCCTATTGACTCCTTATTGACTTCTCCTTCAATCAGGCGTAGATACTTTAGTTGAGGCATTTATTTTTACACCTTTGAGCAACATAAATAATCTATGTCGTTTTTGAACAATTTAGATTTAAATATTTATTTATAAAATAGACATAATATCGTCAGAACATTTTTTTAAAAATCTACAATTTTCAACTTTACCCGTCTAGTAACCTACATTTTTTTTTTTTTTTTTTTTTTGAAGTAGAAAATTCTAGGAGACATCTTCCAAAACAGCATAAAAACTTAAGTTTTAAATAAAATATCGATTGGTATCGATGGTCGCTGTCACAAGAACGGACATTTAAAAAAAAAATCTCGTCATGTAAGGGCCATGAAATGTTAAAATCCGTCGAAATCTAGAATTCAAATTATTTCACGATCACAATTTTTCAAAATTTGGTATAGTAGACAGTAAAAGTACGTTCTACTCAAAGTTTGAACTTAAAACTAATACGCTCATTTATCCTCAAAGTTGAGTTTTTAATAAATCCTACGGTCTACCAACGAATCTTTCTTTACACCGAACATTCCCCACACCGAGTTTTCCGTACACCGAATTTTCTTACACCAAAATTTCCTACACCGAATTTTCCTGCTCCCTTTTTCAACAATATAAGTTCCCTAAGTTGCAGATACTTTTCTCTCATCTTTCCCTGCAATTAACTTTACGGACTGAAGATGTTTACAATCCAACTACAAAAAAATTTCCTTAAAAACTTAAGATAATGTCTTATAAAAATGCTTTACAGAAAAACAATATGCAAACTGTTTAAATCAGTGACACAATCTACATTCAATATTCTTCGCGCGTTTAGCAGTATTTATTTACATGGTAGTATTTGAAAAAAAAATTACGTTTGTCAGTTTAATCTGATGAAAAGTTGATTTTTCTCCTTGTGTCGTGTATAATTGTCAGGACCAAATTTACATATTTCTAAGCCCTGGACCAAGTACAATTCTGTGCCCATAACATCTCAAAAATATTATAATTCTTGTTACTTTATTTAATGTCTCTCTGAAGAAAAAGTCACTCATCTTTCCTGTGCTTGTATACATGTAGAAACACTCAAAGCCATCTTACTTTTTTTTTTTATGTTGGAGTGTGTTCGAGTTTCCACCAGGTACAATGGAAAAGACAAGTGTTGCAAATTTCGCTCGCTATCAAGTCGGACAGGGTATTGTGATAACTTGCTCAAAACTGTTACATGCTACACTTTATTGTTCACTCACATTATCCCAGCCACTTCATTACTTTTCGAATAAGCTTATATTGATAGCAGAAATGGGATGGAATTAAAATATGGGACATTTGCCTGTCCCGACTAAATTTATTGGGACGCGGGATTCTCGGGTCCAAAATCGGGACTGTCCCGTTTTTTTACGGGACGTATGGCAGGCTTAATACTAACCAGTCACTGCCTTGTTCTTGTTTTATTAACATCAATTCTGCCAGTCACTACCTGTTGCCTTGTATACGCTCTTGTATCAAATGCTTTTGCGTCCAATGCTCTACTTGCCACCGAAACGCCTCTTCTGTCTGTCTTTGCATGCCAACTCTATTCTGCTTTTGTCAGTGGTACAGTTCCCGATTTTCATTAAAGATTCTTCAAAATGTTTACGAATATCAAATGAACAAAAGTGAAGTGTAATCACTTGCAACAAGTAAATAAACTTTAAACGAATATATCAATTTATTTCAAGATTGGACACTACACAAAACTTATGCCAAGTCTATAGGAGAACTGATAATTTGCAGGAGCTGGGTACCTAAGAAAATGTTAAACCGGATAAATCAATTGAACAAACCGGCATTCTTCAAATTGCCAACTATGTATTTTAATTTGCCAACTTGTCAAGAGATTGGGAACTTTGGGGGGGGGGAGGCTCCCCCCTTTACCCCCCCTTAACGACGCCCCTGGTGGTGTGATACTGATGCGAACATAAAAAAATCAGTGATCCATTGTAAGATTCTCATGTATTGTAGTGTGATGCTGATGCGAACATGAACAATCAGTGATCCAATGTATGGTTCTCATGTATTGTAGTGTGATGCTGATGCGAACATAAAAAAATCAGCGATCCAATGTATGATTTTCTTTATTGTAGTATGATGCTGATGCGAACATAAAAAATCAGCGATCCAATGTATGATTTTCATTTATTGTAGTATGATGCTGATGCGAACATAAAAAATCAGCGATCCAATGTATGATTTTCATTTATTGTAGTATGATGCTGATGCGAACATAAAAAATCAGTGATTCAATGTACGATTCTCATGTACTGTGGTGTGATACTAATGAAAAATGTAGATATTACATATCTTTGTTCAAAATGGAATGCTGTGAGAGAAAAAGTAATTTTGTTGTCAGTTTGTAACAGTGTCATCTCTGAATGAATAAAAATATAGGCCTAAATCATTACATGCATTTCTGTTTCTTATTTAATTTATACTAAACATTGTTTACTCATTGTTCATTATCCTAGTAAAATGATATTTTGCTTTGTGGAACATAATGAGGTGCCATCCGAAACAGTATCAGAAATACCAACTCCTGACTATAAATAAAAACTTACCATTGGAAAATCATTTTAAAAAAGCACACACTGTACTGCTCCAAGGAGATAATAATAATAATAATAATAATAATAATAATAATAATAATAATAATAATAATAATAATAATAATAATATATCGTATGGAATTAAGAATCACACTTTCATATACATTTTCCATTAATACAGATACTTATCTTTGTACATTATTTCTTACATACCTACGTAGTATAGGTTAAAAACAAAATAATTTAGATATAAATGTTATTATGTAGTCATTGTATATTTATTTCAATATGTTTTAAATTAGAGTAGCTTGGTTACAGTTCAAATTTTGTATTAATAATTTTGTATTTATGCTATACTTTATTATTAAATCTTTTTATAAGTATTATTTAGATTTTAAAAAATTCTTATTGAGAATTATATATATATATATATATATATATATATATATATATATATATATATATATATATATATATATATAAGGGCGGATCCAAGGGGGGCTATAGCCCCCCTTCCCTTGACCCTCAGGTATACACTGGATAAAATGGACTTCAATCCTGTTTTACACTGGATAAAGCGGCAAACTATGGCTTAGCCCCTCCCTTTATCATATCCTGGATCCGCCACTGTATACAGGTATATATCGTATTATATATATATACAGGGTGTTAATGAACTAAACCGACAAACTGTAAGAGGTGTTTCCTCACATCAAAAAAGGGGAAAAAGTGCATATGGACCTGTGGGGAAAAGTGCATAGTTTCAGAGCTAGGCCTGTCCAAAATCGTGAAAAAGCCAAATTTCAACAGACCCTATTTCGAATTTGACAAACTGTTAATGGTCGACCTTATCAGTGCAAAGAAAGTTATGCATACGCAGTCCAAAAATGCACATTTCATTCTTGTTCAATGGGTATACAGGATACTCCCTGCATGGTGAAATTCCCAGATATGCCAACAACCGAATTTTGAGATAGGCTCTGACTTTATGATTGGTCCAAAGTAGGCAAACAATAAGCCTTGATGGCAGTGAACACGTAATCCTTTGGCGCGATGTCGGAAGTGTTAAGGATCGTCAGGAGCACGGTTTCTCGTACTTAGAAAATGCATGCTGCGATGTTTTCTTTCACGCTTATAAGAGAAAAAAACGTGAAATATACCGTGACGAAATACATCACATCACACGTTATTCTGAAAAAAAAAAAAAAAAGAAAGAAAAAGTCGAGCTGCCAGTTTGTAACACTTGCGACTTGTCTCCGAAGCATTAGATGCCCATTGTTGTTAAGGCGTACCTCCTCACTACTTTGAACCCTCCTTGAAATCAAGGTATATCTGAAAACTCTATTGATATCATATCTGAGAACTAGACCTTGTAGGGAATACTCTGTACACCTATTGAAAATTGATGAAATATGCACTTTTGGATTGTGTATGCGTGACTTCCTTTTCGCTGATAAGGACCACCATCCACAGTTTCTGGAATTCGCGATAGGGTCTGTTGAAATTTAGCTTTTTCGCGATTTTGGACAGCCCTAGCTCTGAAACTATGCACTTTTCGCCATAGGTCCATATGAACCTTTTCTCTTATTTTGATATGAGGAATCACCTGTTACAGTTTGTCGGTATAGTTCATTACTGAAATATTTCTCAACTTTCTACAGAGAAAGGATTTTCTCGTTCAATCATTATGAAGTAGTGATAGTGGTGCAATTCACCGTCGCATAATAAAGTTTACTAAGGGGGACTTTACAAGAAATAGATAATTGTACGAATGCTGGGGAGAGCTTAATGAACTTATTGACGTACACAACGAAAGTAGTCAAAAGTAAAATTCTGTGGTGAAAAAAAAAAAAAAAAAAAACGTAATATGAATTACACGATTTGTGAAAAGTAAATTCTGAAGTATCTGATCTTGAAATTTCAAGGAACTCAGCAGATGCCGGGAAAAATTAAATTGCATCACGTGGTTTACTTTTGGCTGGTACTTTGATTTCATCCGGAATGTTTTTACGCTCGCCACTCCACAAACTCTGGTTTTTGTTGTAGGGATGGGAGATAATCAGTGAACAATTTGTCTTATCCCCGTTTCGTTATCTTACGTGGTTCTTTTCTAGTGACTCAACAGAGGGCGAAAAAAATGTATTCACCCACGTGAGCCTCAGCAATACTAGGAGGCTCAGGTGGGCATGTCATGTATCCAGAATGGAAGGAAGTAGGAACGCTTTCAAGGTTTTAACTGAAAGTTCAATTGGAAAACAACTATTAAGAAAATCTGTGCGCAGTGGGAGGACAATATTAAGATGGACTGCGTAGAAATAGGAATATAAAGTAGAAACTGGATGCAGTTGGCTAAGGACAGAAATCAATGGAGAATTTTGTGAACGTGACATTGAACCTCCGACTTCCATAGGCCATAGAGTTAGATGCGAGGTTAAGTAAAAAATTGTCCGGAATTTTGACTTAACTCTTCTTACATTGTTCATACTGACCTCTGTCCTCATTTATTTATTTATTTATTTATTTTTGTGGACATGCTATGAAAGTTTGATTTTAAATCCTCCATTTGCCTTCCATTTGTTGCAGATAGACCATGGCCGCTTCATTAGAAGTTTGCAACAAAGAGGAACACGCAATGATCCAGCTTTTGTGGTCGGAAAGTGATACAGGAACCATGACTAATTTCCAGAGGATGTGCCACTTCACCAGGCCGGTAGCCAGCCCAAAAATGTAGGGGGAGGGGCGGTAGAAGTTAGGGAGGACCCGATCCAAACATATTATAGTTCATTTGCAAGCCTACTATGAAAATTTTAGGGGGCCAGCAAACATTTAGAGGGGACCCGGTCTACCCTAGGCCCCCCGTGGATACGGGCCTGCACTTCACCATAGTTACTCGTCTGTCTAACAGTACCATGTGACATGCACGCTCAATATTGTCACCATTTGTGGGTGTAGATCAGCGTTACCCAACCGGTGTGCCGCGGCACACTGGTGTGCCGTGAATGGGCCGCTGGTGTGCCGCGAGGAAATCGAAACAAAATTCCATAGCAACCAAATTGCAAGACATAGGGAAAAATGTCTATTTGTATTTCACATTACATGAACCTCCACTATAAATCTAATATTTTAAGTTTCATACCGTGTTACTTTTCTGGACATTTGTAACGTTGAAAAAAATATTTATAATTGTTATGACCATTATTGCTTCTTCATTGTTGCACATTATTTTGTAACTTGAAATGTTATAATATTCAATCGTTTGGACAAAGCAAACATGCATACAAATCACCTACATTTGTGTTTTAAAAATTAAAGAGAGTTTTGTTTGTTCGATATTTAGTGATCTTACTTATTAGTGAAGGGTTGGATACAGTTTTCGAAAAAAAAAGCGTATTTTTAAAAACCTGAGTTCAACATTTCATTGCTATTGTTTTTTATTTTTAGATTAGAATGAAAAAGAAGTATAATGATTTACCACTGGGGGAAACCAGTGATCGAACTTTCTTCTCTGTGAGATCAGTAATCACAGAAAAAAATACCACGGTATTTTATATTTATAAATATCTAATGAGTGTGCCGCGAGAATTTAAGTTAGACCCGTAGTGTGCCGTAAGTTGAAAAAGGTTGGGAAACTTTGCTGTAGATGATCGTCCGGGTCCTTCCTCAGGCGTAACACTTGTGCGATCATTTCTGCAATTTTTCAATCCATTCGTAGACACTTCGTTGCCGAAAGACACTATTGCCGTATTGTGACGAAAGTCTTTGATGCATTGCGGTCCCTGACATACCTTCCGACCAGAAAAATCGGATCACTACTCGTTGTTTCTCTTTGGTGCAAACTTCTAATGGAGCGGTCATGATCTATCTGCATCAAAAAGAAAACAAATAGAGGAATTAGGGTCAAACTTTCATAGCATGATCACAACAGCATAGCAATAAAGTAAACTAGGACAGAGGTTAGAATGAACATAATTTTTGAGTTACCCTCGTAGTTAGTCAGATAGGAAGACCATGCCACATAGACTCGTATAGACCATAGCACATTGGGTCTGGAGTGTATATTAATGGCTTCTCGAACTGAATATTTCTGTCTTGTATGACTATCTAAACGTTTTCCAAGTAATGTAAATATTTCATATTGATCTGTGTGTCATATGAACGGGCGATGAAAAAAAAATAATAAAATTTGTCTCCCCCTTCGAATATTCACCAGAAAATAATTTTCGAAAATGATTCAAGAGGTGCTCGATGAAAAGTACACAGCAAATTTATGAAATAGTAAAATTTCAACTTCTTTTTACAATAATTACTCGTGCACATTGATATAAATTTTAGAATAAAAGAGAAATTTCTTTAGTTAATGCTTATTAAAAAAACTGAACACATTGTTTCAACTAATTTAATCAAAATAAAAGATATTTACGTTGAAATTTTCAATACACTTTATCGCTAGAGGTAGTACTAAGAAGAACTGGAAATTGTGATTTCTATCCTGATACGGTAGTGCAATCTGAGAGAAATATGCAAATTGGTACAACTCTGACTAATTACTTCCCTCTCTTAACTCTAATATCCCTAAAGACTGTTATCAATTTCTTCCCACGAGTATATATATGTCTGTGCAAACAAAGAAATTTAATCAAGTAAAATGATTTTTCTTCGATTGAAACAGAGAAGTTCGTTGCGTGGGAAGTGCGTTGGGTGAAAAAGGTACAGAAGTGGATTACATTAGCGAAATGATTGATTCATGGCTATGGGAATACTGGATCATTAAAGTTTAATCTATTCATACTGCAAAACTATTTTGTTAGAACTAAAATACGTTAGCAAAATACAGGGTGTTCTCTAGAAACCTTGCCTAAAAACTTTACGAGTATAGTATTGTGTCACTGTTTGAAATATGTGTGTAATCGGTAGGGGATAAATAATAATAGGTACAACCTCTTAGTTAACATTATCTTTTTATATATACAATAAATAAATTCTCTATTGTTTAACAAACTTCCAGTCACAACCTATGAGATCAGTTCCTTGGAACTATTAAAGTTTACAACAGGGGTGGCTAACGCGCGAGCCATGTCTACTGGTCGAGGAGGTAACCTATAGTGGTTTGTGTCATATTGTCTGGATTCACCACTGTTATTATTTTCTGATTTCTCTAGCGAGCTAGTGAATAAGTACATAGACCGACAGTGATTTGTAGAACGAAAAGTAGTCCTCAAACATATGACGATTGGTCACTTCTGGTCTACAACAAGTAAGAATAATAGTGGGAAAGGAATTGGAACGAAATCCGTTTAGCTTATGTTTAAAGATACCATCCCAATATTCACCTGGTAGAACTGAGGGAAATCTCAGTCAGATTGGCTGACTACCAGATTCGAACTCGATACATCCCGATTCCGAAGGTAGGATGCTCAATACTAACCTTCCTTACTCAATCTCTTCCAGCATAATACAAAAAAAAAAAAAAAAAGATCAACTATTATTGGCAACTAACTACATAATTTTTAGAGCCATAAAAATGTATTTTCTTTGACTTTCTCAAAACCTACGCATGATGATTTACATTTTCCCAATGACATCTGTTGATTGGTATAAGTTTTATCTTTGATCATTTTTCACCGCTATACGTTTAGCCTAGGGTGGTCCAAAATTTCGAAAGTTTGAAATTTTACCGTGGCACCCCCTAAATTTGTTCTACCTTACAAATAAATAATACATGCAAAGTTTCAAATCAATAGTTCAATATTTAGAGGTTGCACAATCGACTTAAAGTTTAAGAAAATTAGTGCTTTATTGTCGCTATATTGGCAATGGGACACACACTGGTTTTCTGCATTTATTCTCCTATATCCAGTTCATGTAATTATTTATTATAAATCAACTATGCCACTGTAAGAGATATTGTTCCAACATTGATTAACAAAGGCTGTCTTATCATTCCCTTTGGTGCATCCGTTGCATTTTGTATTTATCATGCCATTAGAAACAATGTTAACTATACAAATTTTAAACATTATTCACTGCAATGACGTATTTGTCGGTGAAACATTTGGTGACCATTTGCGGCACCCGGAGCTATTCACCATGCTAAGTGGATGACAAAGGAACTGTTGCTTTTTACAGATCAATTCCACTTTACTCATCAAAAGAAAAAGGGTTGATTTCTTTGGGTTTGTTAAAGTTTATGTGAAAGCGTGTTTCTTGTCACCAGGAAGGTATCAAGTGCATTTTCACCTCTACTAGTGATTTGAACTGGCGTCCTTTAAGGTTATTGTCTAAGGAATGGAATAGGTTATAATCGGTCGGTACAATGTCCGGGGGAGTATGGCGAATGCAATGTTTCCCACGGAGTAGAATGGTGTCCCAGAACATCCTAGCCACGTGGGGCTTAGCCTTATCTTGCAACAGGAGACCCCTTTGCGATTCAGAAGTGTATAGAGGACGCCAGTTCAAATCACTAGTAGAAGTGCAAAATGCACATGATACTTTCCTGGCTTCACGGCCCAGCAAGTTCTACCGCGATGGAATTCAAGGCTTCCCAGAACGTTGGCAGAAGGTCGTCGATACTGACGGGGACTATTTTCGATCTTCCAGGTACGTCTTAGGTGACATATAATTGTTCGAAGGTGGTGGATGAGAAAGCGACAGTACTTTCTTGGTTACCTTTATATTTCATAACCAGGTAAGTAGACAGTGTTGGATTTTCATGTCTCCGTATTTTGTGCAAGAAATGTTGTTCGAATACTCAGACGTTCAAATAACTGCGTCACATTCTTCGTTACCAAATTCTCGATCTTGGCATCCTGTAGTGAAACAAGAGCATTTCAAGGTAAGTGCAGGCATTTTGGAGGCTCATCGTTAATAGTATCTGTGTTCAAGTTTTTCACCATTTCTTTCTTTGTTTCTGCGGACAGTTCGTCGTCGAAGAACGCCATCCAATGAGTATCGAATATTGAGTTTTTTTTCGAACGCGGCTCAACTGCTGACAGTACAGAGTTGTATTGATGCTCTGACCAGCTGATAACAGTTCCCCATGCATGATGCCGCGAGCAGTCCACCAAACGACAGGAGGATCTTCTTCTTATGCAGTGTTGGTTTCGACTGTTTTGGAACCGGTTCATGGAATGCTAACCAATGGTGACGGCGCCGTGGAGCTTTGTACGGGACCCGCTTCTCATTACATGCCAACACTCTGTCCAGAAATAGCTCCTTCCTCAGACGACACAGAAAAGAAATATAGGATTCTTCTCGCGTTCTTTCTGGCCCGTTGTCAAATCATGTGAGATTCATCGACCCGACTTGTAGTGCTTCCCAACTTGATGGAGGTGCTGCCGAATGGTTTCTCCACTCGCACTGAATTGTAATCCCAGTTCATTATATGCCTGGTCACTGTTCGCCTCAATTGCTGCCTGAAGATCCTCATTTCGTACATGTCTTGGTCTTCCTGCCCGTGGCGCGTCTTCGAGTTTTTCATCACCGTCCTTAAACTTGTTAAACCACCACTGCACTGTTCACGTAAATACGAAAACCCTCACCAAAGACCTGGCATTTCTTCCGCTGCGCTGCAGTCCGTTTATCCAGTTTCAACTCGTAAAGCATACACGCCCTTCTGACACTTTGTGAAGATCCCATGTTAACTCTGTCCTTCCGCATGTTCATGGTGTAATTGAACTACCGCAACCAGATAGTATGTTGGATATACCCACACCAACAACTGATTTTCGCCTTATCTCCATACTCATTTAACTCACGGTGTGAGGGCCAATGAAACAAAGATCTCCACAAAAAGCAACAGAACTTTCTTTGTTACCTTTATAGTTAAAGATCGTGCAGAATGCGAAGTTGGTCTCACACAGGAGTATAACGGTATTATGACGAAGGACGAGGAACAGAAACAGTACCTACTTTAAGTTGTTGTGGAACATAGGAACCAATATCCATAGTGTTCAAAGGATATCCTATCTAAGTAAACTCAATATGTAAAAGTAAAGTGTAAGAATAGAGTAAACAAATAAACTTCATAAAGTTTTAATAATGCAAAAACAATCAGCAATAATGCGCTTTTATGCACAACTGTGTAATACGTATATAACAACGTGTATAACAAAATATAACTATATATATGTAGATGTATAACAGTGTATATATACCTATAGTATTCAAAATGTCAATCAGCTTCCGCAACCATTAAAAATTGTTATAAAAATTTAAAATTTTACCAGTGTATCTATTTTCAATTGTGTAATAAATGTTAGGGGTGCCGCAGGTGAAATTAGAAAAAAAAATTATCCCTAATTTTTGAACCACTCTAGTTTAGCCTCAAGGGTATTGTAAACTTTCTAACCAACACACACACACACACACACACACACACACACACACACATATATATATATATATATATATATATATATATATATATATATATATATATATATATGTGTGTGTGTGTGTGTGTGTGTGTGTAGCATATACACGGACGTGTTAGAAGTTTCTGTTGCGCACCAACATTAATTCTTGTTCTAAGCTGCGAAAAAGTGCCAAAGGTGTTCACGATGTGTCAAAATCAGTGTATGGCGATGGAGCGGTGACATTGAAAACTGTTTGCAAGTGGTAGTCTATGAGCGACTCAAAAGCGGCAAGGAGTCGGTTAAAAACGTCAAAAACATAAAAACATGCTAAAAGTGGCACAAATAATGTGTTCAAACAGGCGAATGCTTATTCGAGAGTTTACTCAAGATCTAAACAATTCGTTTGGGTTCGTGGAAAGCATTTTAACTGCCGATTTAATGGACAAATGGCCTCATTCTTCACCACGAAAACATGTCCTGCCACACCTTGTTTTTGATCCGAGTGTGTTTGGCAGAAAAAAATATTCCTGTCTATCCACATTCCCTGTACTCTCCAGATATAGAACCATGCGACTTCTGACTCTTCCCAAAAGTTAAAACCGTGCTTAAGGGAAAACGTTTTGACATTTTTTCTGACATTGAGAGACAGCCACGACAGAGCAGAATGCCCTTTCGAAAAATAGCCTTCCAGAAATGCTTCCAGTCATGGATTCAACGTTGGGATAAGTGCATTGATTGCCAAGGATAGCACTTTGAAGGAAATTAAACCACATTTCATGTAGGCCTATTAGTTTGTAATAAAAGTATTCACCGTCTTTTTTGATCACACTTTGTATATAACATCAAAGGAAAATGTCATAAATTCAGGGCTCATTGCGAGTCATTTTTTTATAACTAAAAGTTACTTTTTTCTTCAAGTTGGTCACTAAAACATACTTTTTTTTGTGAGGTAAAGTAACTTTTTCCTCTGATTTATGTTTTGATTGGCAGTTTTCTAAGAAAAATGTTATAAATGGAAAAAGGCAGAAACTTGTTACTCATTGCTCTTCTGAAAGCTTCAGTAAGCTTCAGTACTTGCTGCCCCATGTGAAACAGTCAGCTTTATTCACTTCAGCTTTTATTCTTTCTAAAGCACAGTGAATGGTTGGTTGATGGTTAAGCTCTCAATGTGGGTTGAGAACCATTCTGCGTCTATTCTTTCTTCTATCATAATAGTCTTTTATTTTTCTCTCGTAATACTTAACACTCCGCTCAACGTTATGTGTGTATATTTGTGTGGTTCATCATTTTCGTCTTGTGTTATGCTTTTTGTATGTTCTTCTTACGAGTAGGTGATGAATTTGAATATTTCATGGCTTTGAGAACTCTCAATGCTAAGTTAAATATAATGTCTGGAATGAAGAAATTCGGAAATAGGTCAGAACTGGTTCCATTTACTCAGAAGCTTCTTACATCTGCTAAGTCTGCTTACCGTAACTACAAAGCATACTTACAAGGGACGTATGCGAAGAGTGACAATTAGGTATTTATGAAAGTTGGTACTTTGATTAATTGTGGGTCGCTAATCATTGTGGTGATAGCCAGTCGAGGCGGAAATGTCTTGTTTATTCGCTATGTATAATACATATAACAAGCAGTGACGGGTGAGGCTGTGCAGATTTATATCCGAAAAACACCAGAAGAATGCAGAAAATGAAAAATGTGTGCAGCTAAAGTGATACCTTCGGGAGAGAGACATGACCAAGAACACGGTAGTAATGTCACACAAGCAGTGTTACCATCCCAACACTTAGTTTTTCAAATAGCACGTATATCATTTTATGGCATTAAAACAATTGGCATAAATCGTGAAAGAAAATAAGAAAAAGGTAGGTTATCAATGTTGCCAAACAAGGGAGATATGAGGCTCTAGTTGAGAAATTATTGACTCCGTACAATGAATTGAACAAATGTACAACAACAAGGTTGCAGAAGAAACAAATGTGCAGTAGGGAGTAAACCACAGCATGCACATCGCCCCGTAACTAACGTGCTTGATACATCATATCGAGTGTGCGCCTAGGGCGAGAAATGTACGTATTTTGCCATGCTATCTATGGTTTTTCTATTGTAAACAGGCCCATAGCCAGCCCCAAAATATAAGTGAGCCCGTACCAACCATATTATAGCTCATCGGCATAATATAGTTCATTTGCAAGAATACCGTGAAAATTTTAGCGGGTCCAGTAAAAATTTATAGGTGCCCGTCCCCTCAAGCCCCACATAGAAACGGGCTTGTGCATCGGTGTATTATGTTAAAATATTACTGGTATTACTGGTAATCCGAATGCAGTGTGTTTTGTCTTCATCGTTTTGTTACATGCTAACGGTTCCTATACTCCCGACTGACACCTTTTGCACGTCATTAATATTTTCGAATCGATTCTGACGTAACTTCTTGTCACGGATTTCTAACCTTCAGTTTAACAGCTTTTCCTTACTATTTTTAGGAGCTATCCCGTCGTTTCTGTGATTTGAAAACCATACAGGATTTTATGCACTGTTGTAACCCCAAATGTTTTATCGCTCTCGGGAATATTTCAAGATATCGATTCCACAAAAACGGCATTGGAATTGCTGCACTACAGAAAGACTTCCTGTTCACATTTACGCATTGTAACATGGGATTTATGTCTACAGCTAGTATAATATATGTCTTTTTTCTAATGTAGGCCTATCCTGCAACAAGCCCGTTAGTCACTCGATGCTGCACATGCTGTTTTTTAGTCTTCCTGTTCCTTTGTTCCTTCTGCAGCCCTGTTGTATCGTGGCGCACATAAGTCTTTGACCAGGTAATGGCGACTGCTTTGAAACAAATGCAGAGTATGAGAATTAAATTTGTCATATCAGAACTTTTGTGCGGATAAGAAACAAACTTGTGAAGCAAAGGTTTAAGAACGACGCATATTATTAATATAAACTTAGCCGAAGATTATTAATTTATATCATCATAAAAGAAATACGAAAGACTTTTGAAACGAAGAAAAATAACATACAAAATTGCAAGCGGGGGCAAAGAAACCGAACGTAACCACACGAAAGACGAATCACTTAGAGCGTAGTGATCGTGGTTCACTGGTCAAGGCGCTTGACCAGTAATCTGAAAGTTCTTGGATCGAATCCACGTCGGGCATTTTTTTACTATAGGAATTTTGATAGCGATTGATCGGCGATGACACACAAATATTTAAATATTTGAATACTCGGATGTTTCAATACTTGAACTATAAAATCTTCAGGAATAATAATAGTAATAATAATACTAATTATCTCGTTAAAGATTAAAAATTAGGAACTTATTATCGCTCAGGTTATACCATTACAAGCAGAAACGTGACATTAGGCAAAAAAAAAAAAAAATCGGTTTTGTTTAATGTTGCCCATGAGAAGAGGAATTTCTCATCTCGATTCTAAAACAAACCAAAGAAAATCGGGAAGAGATATAACATTTTACATTCGAGACGGGACAAGGCTAACTCAAATTATCGTCTCGCTTTCGAGATGAGAATCGAGACGAGGTGAAGAGTATCGTAAACATTTCTCGTTTCATCTCGTTTCTCGAAATAGTGTATGCCACACTTTAAGTAACAATTGCTCTGTAGGCTGAATCTTATAAGTTATTTTGTTATTTTGTATTTCAGAGTCACTGAATTATGGTCTGAGTATATATTTTTGTAGCAAAGCTTTTATAATTACATCTGTATATTCTACAAGTTAGTTTATTATATGCCTTACTGTTCAATGATATTCAGTTATATTTATTACAGTTATTTTCCTTAAAACGTACAATAGAATACTTTCTACATGAAACTTTAGTGGAAAGCTTTCGTTTAAATTTGGGTAGATACAGAGGTGTCTCTTGAAGGTACGGAACCCCTTCCCCGAAGTCCTTACGTTTAAGTGTGTTTTGCCAAATTTTTGGGCAACTTGAAAACTTTTAATACCATTATTATTATTATTATTATTATTATTATTATTATTATTATTATTATTATTATTATTATTATTATTATTATTATTATTATTATTATTAATATTATTATTATTATTATTATTATTATTATTATTATTATTATTATTATCCCTTATTGTAAACCTTTGGCTCACAAGTTTCTTTCTTCTCCACACGAAAGTACAGATATGACAGATTTAATTCTCATGCTCTGCATTTGTTTCAAAGCAGTCGCCATTACCTTGTGAAAGACTTATGTCCACCACGATACATTCATCAGTTTCTCTTTGTGGATGCCATAATCCCTTAATTTTAGAGCCTCATATCGCTCTTGTCTGACAACACTGATAATCCACCTTTGGCTTATTTTCTTTCACGTTTTATGCCAATTGTTTTAATGCCATAAAATGGTATACGTTCTATTTGAAAAGCTAGAGGGTTGTGTTGGAATGGCAACACTGCTTGTGTGACATTATTACCGTGTTCTTGGTCGTGTGTCCCCTCCCGTAGGTATCGGGTTACCTGTCTTTTTCCGGCGTTTTGGAGGTTTTATTGGCCACAGCATCACCCGGTTACTGATTGGTATGTATTATACATAGCTGATAAATAAGGCATTTCCACACCGAGTGGCTATCACCAGAATGATTTGCGATCAATAATTAGTCAGGGTATCAATTTTCATAAAATTTTAGCTGTCACGGTTCACATATGTCCCTTGTTAGAAAACCTAAGAAAGGAGGAAGCTCAAAAAGAAGATTTAAAGAAGAAAAGATGAAACAAAACAACAAAGATAGAGGTGATGGGGAAATTGACAAAGGAAAAAGGGGCATGATGAGGTTTTGGTCACGTTTTGGTCACTTTTTCGTGTGCATTTGTCCCTTTCTGGTCACTTTTTCGTGTGCTTTTGGTCACTTTTCAACTATTTACAGGAGATCAGACCACTATGAGCCCTATAAATAAGTGAAATTATTGCTTCAACATCCCTCGTTTTTACCCTTGAGGCTAAAGGAGCAACCTGACTTATGAACTTGAGGGACTGTGAAATTATTTTTTGTACTCATCCACTGGAAATCGAATCCAGCACCACATGCATTGAAAGGGCATTCACTAGCTACTAGACCACCTGGGAAGGCTGTCATAAGTGTAGCTATTATCATAATCAAGTGTGCATATTATATGCAGTTTTAAAATTGTTAAAATGGAAATTTAACGTTTTATTATCCATATGTGAGCTAGGCGTTACAAATAAATACGCATATGCCATTACTCAACTTAGTAAGCTATAAGAAAATTTTATTTTTTTCCCTTGGAACATTGTCCTACGTATTAGTTTCCTTGGAACAGAGTTGTACGCGTGTACTTTCCAGCTAAACTTGTTATTTCAGTAAGACAGAAACATGTGTTCATCCTTTCTCGTGAGGCGGGGAAAATGAAATTTGCTTTCGGTAGCTTGATTTTTACGAATTAATTCTTCTTATGAGTTCGTAATTTATAAACCCGGAAATAAAGAAAAAACTCAAATACGATTTACATTGGCAGAGTTGATTCACATTCTAGTGTGATTCAAAACATGGGGTAAAAATATTTACCTAATATAACCAAGAAAGTCGTATTGTTTCTTTCAAACGAGAAAAGAATTAAAGTGCAGAAAATAAATCGGTGAAAGGTAGAAAACAAATTTTAAAAGATGCTAAAATGTTATTAGTATCAAGAAAAATTTTGAAATCTGGGCCAATTCAATTAAATTATTGACTTATATAAAGTTAACGCTTCAATGGTAATTTTGTTCAGCATTAATTTATTTGATTTGACACAGACTTCAAAAAGTTTATTAACAATAGCAATCTTTATTTCTCTGGTTTCTATAGTTTACCGAACTCTATTAATCATTTCTATAAGTTTTATTAACTTTAATTCTTATAGATTCATTTTAGACTTCCAAACTGTACTACACATGGGCATATAAAAGCTTAATAGAATGGTTATATTTATTCTTCGTCCTTCTGATGGCAGGTACCAGAGGAAAAACTGTAAGATATAACGAAGAATGGATTTTGGAAAGATTCAGCGTCCCAAAATTTTGTCCCATTGCTACTCTTGTCTCTTTACTAAAACCGAAAGAGGTAACAATCCAATACCACATCAGTTTCGATATTGGTTTCCATAAAACAAAAATGGTAAGGGATGATGACGAGAAACGAATGCTTGGGAAGGATTACGCGTGTGCTAAAAATGTTTCATTTTGACTTTTATCTCTCTATTCAAACTAGAAATTGTGAGATGGTCGCGGTGGCTCACTGGTATGGGGTCCTTGGTTCGTGCCCAGTGAGCTTTGTGGTCGACAAACATCGTGTGCATGGCTCTTCTCGAGATTCTTCCGTTTCTTTCCACTTTCTTTATTCCACCATTTCCTTCACTTCTCACCATCACCGTCTCCTTTAGCCTAGCTGCATAATCGTGGAACGTAAAACTTAAAGATGTCATTTGACTTTACATAGAAATTGTAAGAATATGATTTGTGATTTCAACACTGACCGCCGTAGAGAACAAAACGACAATAGAAAGAAGCAGATTTTACTTTAACATATGGATTTAACATCGCACGAATTTGTTTCAAGTGCGACTATATTCCTCTATTGGAAAATGAAGTTCTAGAAATTATTACAAATTCCGGTCCTAATATTGACTTCATAAAGCGAAAACGGTAATAAAAGGCGACGAACGGTGTTTTGTTTGAGAATTCTACGAAAAGACTTCTAAGTTCTTATTCTTATATTAAAACCGGAAGTAATAACTATTAGGACAACTTTCAGTTTCAGTATCTATTCCTATATTCTAATAATTCTAAGATCTAGCGAGAAACTCTTTTTTGTTATGGATTATTCCTGTAAAAAGTAATCTACATGCTGGAGGCTGATTTGACCCTCCGTTAGTGCTAGGTATAACATTTGTTTTTACCAAAAATCTTTTCTAGTTGGACCTTAAACTTTTGAAGTGTTACTTCGCGCTCTTATTTCAACACAGAAGCTTACAAAAGTAAGAAAAAATTTTATTCTAAAAGTCGACGTCTGTGCATACTTACACCGCCAAAATAAAATCGAAGTTCAGATTTGTTACGTAAGTTACCGGAGCTCATTGCCGGACACGGTGTTGTTTCTTATTTAGTTCTGGATACTGTGGTTGATTACAATAGCATATATATACAAGTGCTATTTTTTAAGTAACTCTGATTGTCAATAGAAGCAAAACTACCTAGTAAAGATAGTACCATAAATTTTTGGTTACTTTCTCTGAAAACATTAAGCTATTTTTCTACATAGTTACCATGTTTGTTTAAACATTTATCATAGTGTTCGACAAGTTTTGGTACATCCGCATCATAGAAATCACACTATTGTGACCGGAGCCAAACTTCAATCATTGTTTCACTGCAATAATTGGCTGTTCGTTGTTTCTGTCGAAACATGCACACACCCTTTGAGTATGAGACGACACCAATTGCAGTCGTAGAGTCAGTGTGAGCAATTAAAATATTTCGTCAAATTGAACATCCTGCCAAATGTGAAATTAAGTTATTGATTCGATGTTGACAGCAAGGAACGAGTCTTCGGTTATGTGATGTGTACTGCACAAGTGCATGAGTGACAGCAAGATACGGAAATTAATATCATCATTGAAGGACGGATGGAATATGTTCATGATAAACCGCGATTGGGCAGACCCTCTGTGTTCACAGGTGACTTGGTGCGTGAAGCTGCTGTGAAAATCCTGGAAAACCGGTGTTTTACTATTTCCACAAGGGCACTAGAATTTCCATACGTTTCAAATCGATGTTGTAAACAGTCGTTTCTGAAACCCTGAAACTCCGGAAATAGTGGTCGCAATGGGTTCCCAAACTACTAACTGAAGGACAGAGAAAGATGAGACTTGCTTGTACTATGATCTTTTTGGCCAATCTAATGAGGGACGAGATTAACACCTGGACTACATTATCACAGAAGACGAAACATTATTTTCCCACATGATTCCACTATCGAAGCGGCAATCAATGGAATGGTGACACACAACATCTCCAGTCAAAGTGAAAGCCAAATATACAATATCTACACGCAAGATTGTGACTACCGTATTCTAAGATCGCCATGATGTCCTGTTAGTTGAGTCTATGCCACAAGGAGCAACAATCAAGTCAGCTGCGTATTGTGCAACCTTGAAAAAGCTTCGACGTACTATACAAAATAAGCGCGATGTCCTACTATCATCTGGTCTTTTGTTGGTGCACGCCTTCATTTTGCTGCTCAAACTGAAGAGTTAATTAGATCTTTTGGATGATAGGTACTGACTACTCACCGTACAGCCTGGACTTTGTGTCGAGTGATTATCTTCTGTTTTACCTGAAGCAGTTTGTCGCCGGTCAACGATTTCACACCGAAGAAGTAAAAACGAGGGTTGAAGAATTGCTTCAATCACAGGCGGGTGATTTCTACGTAATGAGCATACAAAAACTTATCCAGTGTTATGATAAATGTTTAAACAAGCATTCCAACTTTGTAGAAAAATAACTTAATGTGCACAAAGGAAATAACCTAAACTGTATGGCAATATCTTTACTAGTTTTGTTTCTATTGACAATTGGACTTTACTTAAAAAATATCCCTGACACTAAATATGCTATCTACCAAATTGTAGATGATAATTGTACAGTTAAGCGGTAGACTTGCATGTGACTATTTATGCAGCTTTATAAAATTATTTATTATCTGAAGAAAATATGAAGGGATGCGACATATTCCTTAAACTAAAGTTATGTAAGTTAAACTCAAATAAAATAAAAAAAAAAAACGTAGCATAAGTGAGTTTGTGCTAACAAAGCAGTAACATAACATTGCCCGAACAATACTAATGTAAGCAGTTATATGTAACAATTTACAATAAAGTAAAATAGAACTATTTCAAAGATTTCTGTTATTAGTTTAGTTTAAAATGTTAACTACAATAGACATAATGTAATAATCATTTGAAAAGAACTCTCGAAGTTTAAATCTCAACCCCCTTCCTCTAATACTACACGTACCGTATAAGGGCTTTGTACTTCTAGAATTAAAAGTATAAATTGAAATTGATATAATGTATTGTTTTCCCTAAAGCTGTCTCAGTTTCATTGCATTATATATTTAGTATTTGGCAATTAGATTATTCATTACTAACAGAAATACTCGTTCTTTTGACGGGAAGAATAATATGTGTGAAAAATCTTTGAAGTAAAGAAAAGCGTGAAATATCTAATCACAATGAATGCCATTAGCATTGCACTTGTCGGTTATCATGCCACCTGACATGCAAAGGTTGCACACAGGAAGAATAAGTTTAATGGAAAAAAACTGAAAGATCTGCAACTGTTTGCCCACTGTACAGGCACTGATGCCACTTCATAATTTTAGCATAAATTTTGAACTTCCAATTCCCCTTCGAGTCGAAAATAATAATTAAAAGCAGCTTTACACATGAATCGGCCTTTTAACATATACTTGTGTACAAAATATCGTGATTCAAGGCGACGCTTTTCTTCGCAAAAACACACAAACACACTCACACTTTATTCTATATACAAAGTATTAGTATAGATAAATTTATGATCCTAAAATACGGTAGTTTGTTGCATATAAACTTTGTACTTTTTCAAGCATAAATGAAGATATGTGGAACGTATCCGTATATGTAGATTTACCTGTATATGTAACTTTACTGTCCAATGTGATTTTCAATACACATGGCTTTTTCTGGAAAGTGTGCATCAATGTTTTCCAAAATGATTATTTTATAGTTTCTAGAGACAAAATTATATCGTATAAACACAAAAAAGGAATATTTTGGATGCTGTAAAATAATTCGGCCGGTAAAGAGTTAATCAGTAGGTCCACGTCTCATATAGCCTCGCTGCTGAACAGGACGTTAAACCCAAAATCAACTCAACTCTATCGTTTCAAGTAAAGAGAAGGAAACTTATCTAATGTAATAATTGTTGTATATAATGATTATAACATTAATTAACTTTTCTTCCCTTAGTTTGAAACAATGCAATTTTAATTTTTACGGCTGTGATTTCTGTCACAAGCCGTCTATGAACCTAAATCTTTCACGATGTGGCCTCGACACCGATTATTTTCGTCTCCATCAATAGTCCAACTTAGAACCGCACACAGCAAAGTTATGAATATATTCAAGTGGTTCCCTAGAAATACGAGCACTTAACTAAAGACACAGCAAACTATAACATGCACCAATATACAGCCACACACAACACACTCATAACAGTAAAAGTTCTGTTCAAGGGACCCAAAGGTATGAATACAATGTATTTTGTTACGCCGAATCCAAATTTTAAAACCCCAGGACGATTAACATTGTCCATTTTATTTTATGGGCGAAAAACTTGAGCAATTTTGGATAAGAAGAACACACGTTTTTCGCCCATGAAACAAAATTGAGATGGTCAATCATCCTGGGTTTTCGAAATCTGGAATTTCTGTAACAAGATACATTGAATCCATGCCCTGAGTTCCGCTGCTCAGAACTTTAATTTTGTGTGTGTTTGTATAGTTGTGTCATTAACAAATCTTCTCTCAAGTAACGCTTTGCACCTTAATCCATGAGGGATATTTCATAGTCTTCGTCTTCCGAATCTTGATTAACTCCCTGGTATGGATCTCCTGAAAGAGATATGGGAGTTATTTATTTATTTATTTATTTATTGAAGATGACTTACATAAGTTTGCTAGTCGAGTTTATGTTTTAATAGAAGAAAATGTAAGAAGTGTATGTTTCTGTCTTATCTACTTTAAGAAAAGACAGCAAAA
The DNA here is from genome assembly GCF_964235325.1 of Thermobia domestica. Classification (NCBI taxonomy): domain Eukaryota; kingdom Metazoa; phylum Arthropoda; class Insecta; order Zygentoma; family Lepismatidae; genus Thermobia; species Thermobia domestica. The sequence continues at coordinate 212,185,872 of NC_137462.1, read as the reverse complement.
GCATATTTCTTCCTTTTCCGTTGGATAAACAGGAAAGATGTTTCTTCAGCTACTGAAACTGAAGAAGACATAATATGTAATATTGTTTTCCTTGGTTTTCTTTATATATTTTTTTTCTTGAGAAGATGAAGATAAAAGAGCTTTTCTTTCCTTCTTCAAAATACATAGAATAAAACCGAAAGTATTCTTTTCTTCACTTATCTTAATAACACTCCCTGGAAGAAGACAAAGTAAATATTTTCTTTCTATCTTGTGTTGTATTTCCAGTAGCTGGCTTAAATGCATAGATTAACGACAATTCTGAATGATAATTATTATTAATAATTTTGCATGGATTCAATGACCAAATAGTTTTTTTTTTATTCTGTTAACGTAATCATCCATTATATTTGTTATAAACAGATCTGTAAAACGTCTCTTTTTCAATATTGTCTCCTAAAATATTACTTCAATAATTAAAATTTAGGATAAACATATTATAACATTATACAGGTTGTATAAAAAGTCCGGAACCATAGATTAACTCCATTATGAATAAAAATGGAAGTAGAGTTAAGTTGTTGAAAACACGTAGTATACGTTGATGTTTTTTTCAATCGCATCACCCATTTAGCATCCGTATGTGTGAGCGTCCTATGTTAATTGAAAAGGCAAAGTTTCTAGTTTAGAACACTGTTCAGACGTAGCGTAAATGTTCACTCAAAAGTGACACAGAGAACATGCACGTTGTTGTGTGATAGAATACAAATCACATCAAATCCGCTTCCGAACTACTCTATAATGTTGGCATAGTAAGGGCGCAAAGGAATAGCCTGCTTAATTGGCAATATTACTTTCCCATTTAACATTGGATGCTTTATCAGTGTATTCTCAACGATGCTAAAAAAATATAGTATATTAGTACATTAGTTTTCTACATACATACTTTCCCGCTCACATCCTGGAGGGACCAAGTGTAGAGGCTCTGGAACATTGATTCACTGGATTGCTGTTCAGTACCGCCTGCAGTCATATTCACTTGAAACGATGCAACATCCTTAACAAACGATGTAATATCCATGAGAGCAGATTTGAGCTTAAGGAAGAACATGAAGTCAGCTGGACCAAAATCAGGCGAATACAGTAGTGTTTAAGGACTGCAACTCTTCTTTTGGCCGAGAACTGTCGCACAAGAAAAATAGTGTGGATCTACTCTCAATCATGTCCATACGCATTCTGCATAACTCTGTACATTTTAGTCGTATTTTTTAAAATCGCATTTAAGATAAAATTTGATTGCAGCACGTTATTCCATTCTCTTAACATTAACAATAAATAAAGAATATGACGGCAATGTTGTACAGCATTTCAATTGAAGACTTCCCTCGAGCGTTCCAGAGCCTCTACGACTGATATTGCGAAGAAATTTAACATTGTAATAAATTTTCCTGTAAGTAATTTATCTTGAAGTAGTCCAGGAATATTCTGTGTATTTCTAACTACTTCCGTCTCTTTCCACTTCTTCGTATCTATATTCATAACGGATTTTGACTATAGCCCCGCACATTTGATACAATCTATATTTATAATATATTTGGGACACGGTGACATTTTGCGCAGCACTCATCTCTAAGTATTCGTGTTTCGATTCCTTGCCATATGGGTTTGGGCAATGACGTGAGCTTCATTTCGTTTCATTTTGCGATTTGTTAAATTCGGGTTCCAAATAAAAATGTTCAAGATAAAAAATCCAGGACAACCTCAAAGTACAAAGTTGATCTTTCAGCTTAGTTTCGTAAGTTCTTTAAAATAGTTCTCCTAATATGGTTTGAAAAGTAGTAAAGTAGCAAATCCTAAAGACACATTAATAAAATAATTTTTCAAAATCTTGTCTTACATTGTTACAACTTGAATTGTTCTTCGAATGAGTCTTGGAAACATTTAAAAGCTAATATGAATTTTTTTGTTACTTCAGTTGAAACTTCGGTTTATACACACACATGTATATATAATATGCGTTTTTATATTCCTAGGTGGTGGATGTCACACTTTGTAGAACATTTTCGTTGAGGGAATGCTATCGCAAACCAAACCACTAAGACAGTTACTAATTCAAGTTCATATCGTAATTAACAAATACAATTTCACAGTAATTTTACATTATGAATATTTTTATTAGTAAAATAATTGTAAAGCTTAATAAATAAGTGTTCAGAGCAAATACGTAGAACAGGCAAATGTGTTTTCGTGAGTTGTATCTACACGTTGCAGCTATTATGTTGATCGAAGCCAATATAAGATTAGTGACTATATCCTGCAGGACGTTACAGATGGAACCAATTTCTGAACATTCATCGCAAAAGGGAGAAAAGGATAGAAAATGTCATTCTTTTTTTTACCGCGGTTTATTATGCTTTTAAGTAAACTCAGAACGCAAAGATGTAATTAATTTTAATAAATTTTTGACATTCTACCCAGTGATGAAAATTTTCCGGAAAATTTTACGATTCATAAAAACATACTCCACTAATTCCTACATCGTTGTTTAGCCATGATGTGAGGTGGAAAATTTTCTTCTATACTTTTCCGGAAAGTTTTCCGTTCTTAACAAATATCAGTGATCAAGTAACAATTCCTCAGTATTCATAAATTGATTAAATTCATGTATAGAAATGTTAAAAATTGAAATATTTTTTAAAGAATCTGAAAATTTTCATGGCTCAGAAAATTTTCAGTACTATGTAGGAATAAGTGAAACAATTTTTCATGAATCGAAGAATTGTCTATCCTGTACAGTGATGAAAATTTTCCGGAAAATTTTGAAACAGAAAACTTTCCGATTCATAAAAACATACTTCACTTATTCCTACATCGTTGTTTAGCCGCGATGTGGGGTGGAGAAATGTCTTCTATATTTTTCCGGAAAATTTTCCGTTCTTAAATATCAGTGATCAAGTAACAGTTTCTCAGTATTCATAAAATTGATTGAAATCTTGTAGAGAAATGTTAAAAAGTGAAAGATCGTTTTAAAAATCTGAAAATTTTCATGACTAAGACAATTTTCAGTACTATGTAGGAACAAGTGAAACAACTTTTCATGAATCGAAGAATTGTCTGTCCTATACAGTGATGAAATTTTTCAGGAAAATTTTGAAACGGAAAATTTTCAGATTTATAAAAATATACTCCACTTATTCCTACATTGTTGTTTATCCGCGATGTGAGGTGGAAAATTTTCTTCCATATTTTTCCGGAAAACTTTCCGTTCTTAACAAATATATTCCTCAGTATTTATAAAATTGATTGAATTTATGTATAGAAATGTTAAAAATTGAAAGATCGTTTAAAGAATCTGAAAATTTTCATGGCTCAGACAATTTTCAGTACTATGTAGGAACAAGTGAAACAATGTTTCATAAATTGAAATATTTTGTGTCTTGTATGGAAAAATTGAAGAACTTTTTATGAGTCGGAAAATTTTCATCATTTTGAAGCAAAAAGTAAAATAACTTTTTGTGAATCGGAAAGTTTTATTGCTCTGTAGAAACAAAATTAAGGAATTTTCATGAATCGGAAAATTTTCATCATAATGTAGAAACAAGTGAAAACACTTTTCATCATCCGGACAGTTTTGGATATTATGTATAGTGATGTTAGGTAGAAATTTTTCCACTATATTTAACTGGACATTGAGATATACAATTCCTGTAGAGTAAAATTAGACAGCAACAAATTATAATTTTCCAATTAGATTTCGGGAACCAGAAAATGTTCTAATATTTCAAGTTGGGAAGTAAAAATTTACATAGTGTTTCTCTCCCTCTCTCTCTCTCTCTCTGTTATATCTACTTATTTATAAATGTTGCAGAGTGTAAATCTATAAAAGTAGTAAAGCTATGAGAAAACAATCTTATGCATATTAAACAGACGAAATCTAATATTGTAATATCAAAGGTAGATTCTGAGGGAAGAACGCACTGAAGTTTTTGAAACATTCTTGAAATGAAGAATCGTTAAATTTTCACTTCATGAAACTTTTTAAGACAATATTTATTACCAATAAATTTTACGGTTAAACAACGATGTAGGAATAAGTGGAGTATGTTTTTATGAATCGGAAAACATTCATGACTTTTAATAAATTGAAATTTTAAATAATAGAATGGGATATTTGTACTCTACAAACTCATGTTCTCTGCACTTTGCATACACACACACACACTCACACACACACTCACACACACACTCACACACACACACACACACACAGAGAGAGAGAGAGAGAGAGAGAGAGAGAGATTGAAAGAGGAGTTGAATTGAGTTGATTTTGAGTTCAACGTCCCTTTCAGCAGCGAGACTATATAAGACGGGACCAACTGATTAACGTGAAATCCGAACTACATGAGCTCCCGCTGGAAATCAAAGGCAGGTCTTCCATGCCAAAGGCGCGCATGCTAACCGCTTAGCAACAAAGGAGCTCGCAGATGAAGAGAGAGAGAGAAACAATGTAAAATTTTACTTCCCAACATGAAATATTAGGAAATTTTCCGGTTCCCGAAAGCTAATTCGAAAATTATAATTTGTTGCTAACTAACTTTCCTTTACAGAAATTCAATTTTGTAGCTCTATGTGCAGTTAAATATAGTGGAAAATTTTCCACCTAACATCACTATACATAATATCCAAAATTGTAAGGCTTATGAAAAGTTTTTTCCACTTGTTTCTACATCGTGATGAAAATTTTCCGATCTATGAAAATTCCTTTCACTTGTTTCTACAGAGCAATAAAACTTTCCGATTCACAAAAAGTTGTTTTACTTTTTGCTTCAAAATGATGAAAATTTTCTGACTCATAAAAACTTCTTCAATTTTTCCATATAAGGCAGAAAATATTTCGATTCATGAAAAATTGTTTAACTTGTTCCTTCATAATATTGAAAATTGTCTGAGCCATGAAAATTTTCAGATTCTTTAAACGACCTTTCACTTTTTTACATTTCTGTACATGAATTCAATCAATTTTATGATTGCTGAGGAATTGTTACTTGATTTTTTAGAACGGAAAATTTTCCGGGAAAATATAGCGGAAAATTTTCCACTTCACATCACTAATTCTACTTCAAAGAATTCAGAAAAAATTAGGTTTTTGCTATTATTATATGTTTCTTTTGACCGTTGCACAAAGACAGAAATTATATTTTAAAGTAATCCTGTTGATAAGCATCTAGGCATCTACAGCCATTTCAGTACCTAGCAATCATCTCCAAGGGATACGAAATGTTTTGATATCCGTTGGTTTCTTTTTTATGATTGTCAAAAAAATTAAAATTTCTCTATATCAGTAAGAATTACTATTAAGTTCGGTAATTCATTCTCAAGATATAAAGCAAAATGTATGATGTGTTTCTTTTTCCTATGACAGTTTAAAAATAGCGTCATTTTCTAAATAAGTTAAATGTATATATTTTCTATGTCTAAATATAACTAACTTTGCTTAGGATGAGTACCGAGGAAGGCGGTGCGGAGAAGCGTTTGCTGTAACATTTACATAATTTTGATTGAAATCTGAGTAAGATTTTTTGAAAACTTTCACATGCAGACACACACACAAACGTATATATATATATATATATATATATGCATTTTTATATGATGGCTTTCACAATTAGCCTCTGAAGTAAAAATAATGCAAATCGAAGGTATAGTCCATCTAATGGATAGGCCTAATACTTTAACTAAATCTTAGATTTTACCACACGTTCTTAATGCCTATTATAAAAGTAACCAAGAAAGTTCTGTCGCTTTTGTAGAAGTCAGTGCTCAATTGGCCCTTACACCATGAGTTGGAGGTAAGACGAATGGAGGTAAGACGAACGCCAGTTGTTGGTCTGGGCATATCCAACATATTACCTGGTTGTAGAAGTTCAGTTACACCGTGAACTTGTGTAAGGTCAGAGTGAACATGGGACTTCCACAGAGTATCATAACGGCGTGTACGAGTTCAAACTGGGGTGAAATGCCGCTGCAGCGGGGCGGAAGATATGAGGCGCCTAGAATCAAACACCGCCAAATCCTCATACACATTTTTGTGGTAAAGTTACAAAACTGTCACAAACAAACCCTTGTAAATACAAACATAAGTCCTTAACCAAACATGTTATTAATTCTATTGTGTCCTAGTGACAAAATATGAACACAATCCAATAACAATAATTTAAAATTTAAAAAAAATAGTTATAGGAAATTCGAATATGGCGGGTTTTGATACTGAATCAAGGAGTTGGCGGAGTATGATACTGACAGGACTTGGCTAGTATTAAAAATCAGAACTAAATTTATGCTTTTTCTTCAAAGAAGTTTCAAAACTAAGTGTGATTTAACAATAAAAATAGGGAAAACAAATAATTTATAACATTATAGGGTATATCAATAATAAAATTTAAGGTGAAAAATACTTTATTGTGTTGTCAAAATTAGATTACATGGACATATGTTCTCAAACCTGAGACAGTTTTAAAATTACATAACATTGTTAAACCTTAGGAAGGTTGTTAATGGAACTTCTCCGTGGATAAGCGGTTAGCGTACGCTCCTTTGGCGTGGGAGTCAAGGGTTCGATTCCCGGCGGGAGCTCATGTGGTTCGAAATCCACGTTAATCAGTAGGTCCACGTCTCATCGGTGCTGAATGGGACGCTAAACTAAAAAAATCACCTCAAGGTTGTTAATGATTTTTACATTATTTTCCTAAACGATATCAAGATTACCATCATCTTCTTCCTCGACTCCGTGGGAACACGAGATATCTTTTTATTTTACTTCAAAATGATTCGTTTGGATGGGTTAAATTTGAAGTACCAGTTACCTAACTCCTTTTGTACCTTTTCTGCTTCCATTTTTCAATCTTTAACTGGTACTGTTACCCCTACCTTATGAATTGTACCATTCTCACCAAGGATGTTCTCATATTGCTCTGGTCTCAGGATCGTGACTTTCTGTTCCAAGTCTTTTTCTACTAACCCAAAATCACTGAGCATTCTGGGAAGTCACATCACTGAGCTGGGTACTCCCATTGGCTGCCTTGCATGTGGCGGAGTTTGAAACAAAGCATGGTCTAGCTCTGTTCGGATCTGACGGATTTTCGAAACCAAGCCACATTTTCAACATTATTTTACCATAGAAATTGGTGGTTTTAACTAAGAAATAATGTTTTCTTTGAATTCAACGCGTTTAAAACTATAGGACAGGGTGTATAAGTCAATTTGTATGAAAAATGGATTTGACGGGGTATGATTCTAGGCGCTCATATGATAGGACTTTGGTGAGGTTGTCGTGACTACGTGGATACTGTAACAAGGGTTTAACAAGTTTAAGGACGGTGACGAAACACTCGAAGACATACCACGTGCCGGAGGACTAACAAATGTACAAAATGAAGATCTTCAGGCAGCAATTGAGGCGAACAGTGGCCAGATATGTGAGAAACTGGGACTACAATTTAGTGTGAATGAAGAAACCATTCGGCACCGCCTCTATCACTTGGAAAGCACTACAAGTTGGATCGATGGGTCCTACAAGATTTGACTTTGGGCAAGAAGATAATGGGAACAGACACACGTGTTTCTTTGCTGTCTCGTCTGAGGAAGGAACCATTTCTGGAAGAGATTTTGACATGTGATGAGAAGTGGGTCTTGTACGAAGCTCCACGACGCCGTCATCATTGGTTAGCATCCCATGAACCGGATCCAAAACATCCGAAACCGGCACTGCATCAGAAGAAGGTCCTCCTATGTGTTTGGTAGACTGCTCACGGCATCGTGGATCGAGAACTGCTACCAGCTGATCATAGTATCAATGTAACTGTGTATACTGTCAGCAGTTGAGCCGTGTTCAAGAAATACTCAAAACTCTGGAGCCAGCACTTCTTAATCGCAAAGGAGTCCTTCTGTTACAGGACAACGCTAAGCCCACGTGGCTAGGATGACCCGGGACATCTTTCTACACTTTGGATGAGAAACACTATTGCATTCGTCACACTCCCCAGACATTGGACCGTCCTATTATCACCTGTTCCATTCCTTGGATCAATCACCTTAGAAGGACGGCAGTTGAAATCCCTAGTAGTGGTATAAAATGCACTTGATATTTTTTTCGCTTAACGGCGCACAAAGTTCTACCGCGAAAAATTCCATGGTCTTCCAGAACATTGGCAGAAGGTCGTTGATGCTGAGGGGGATTGCTTTTGATCTTCCAGGTACGTCTTAGGTGACATATCGATGTTCGAAGGTGGTGGGTGAAAATCTGATAGAACATTGTTGTTTACCTTTATAAGTACCGGTAGTCTGTGCCAAGTTTTATGACACTAGTAGTTTGCTGACACATATTCGCTAAATATGAATTACACAGACACAAACACACACAAAATATTGACTATACGAGGTAACGTACTTCTTTCACCGGTAGCCTGTTTTAATGAGAATGGGTTTCTCGGAATAATATATTTTAACACTTTTATCTAACAGAAATCACTTAGAGGCTTAGTATAGTATCAGTTTTTTCAAGGGAAAAGTAACATGTTAATGAGCAGTTATAAAGTTTCTCGAGGTCTTTTGAGTTACCTCAAGCGTAATGTTGAAATTGTTATTTTCTAATTTTTATACGAAATCACAACTTTATCGTCTCGTGTGCGTTTTCTAAGTTTTTAGAAAGTATTTTTAGGCCATTTACACGTTAAAATCATCCTTATTAATCACAAGATTAAAATCATCTTTATTTTTGAATGAAAGAACGGACTATCAGTAGCTTTTTTTATACTAACTCTTATCGTTGAATGATCAAATCATTATATTAAAAAATACAAGGTAGAAATGCAAACATTAACTGTTTGATAAAATCAGCTGAAAAAGTGCAACTTACAATATGGCGTTGTTCCGCATTACACTCTACGAACAGGTCTCTTGCGACGTAGAATGGAGTCATATAGATCGTGAATGGTAGCAAGTGGAAAATTACACTATTCCAGGCGCAGTGCATCATTGACTTCCTTGAGAGAAACTGGTGGCGGAAATCTGGGCCGGATTCATGACTCCGAAACGGACTGTAGATTCCCAACAATGTTCAAGTCCGGAGATGAGCGGGGAAGGGAAGGTGTTCATCTCGATGTTACTAAAGCTGCACGGCATTAACTCCAGCTATGTCGATGGGCGCATTATTATCCTTGAAGAAGGTGTCATTACCCAGCAACAACATTTGCACCTTAGAGTGTACATGGTATCTTATAATCGGTAGTAATAGAACTGGTACATGTCAATTCAGGACAACTTAAAGTATATTGTGGTCCACAGCATCTCAGAACTGTCACCAAGTTTCACGATTGAGCAAAGACACTGCGAATCATACGCTTCTTTGGAAGTCCACCAGACATAAACAGGGGTGTGGTTTGAAGAAAGGTCAACGATGACTAATTCGGCCGTATTACACGTTTCCAGTCATCAGCGGTCCATATTGCACCTTGGATTCGTGGTAAAGTCATATGATCCGTTATCAGTGGTTTCACTCGTACAATCTGACTCCGTATATTCGTATCATATCACTTTCGGCAGATTGTGATTGTCGATAAAGTCTGTGTGAGGCTCTTTTTAGGGTTTCTCCATTATTTGCACTATCTCACATCGGTTTCCAATGGAAATTTTCTTTAATGCTCGGTGTGATCAATCTCTGAAGGTTTTTCTCTCACAATTATACCTCTTTGCTGATGTGGTTTACGCCATGAATTTTGTATGCCGTCATTATCTTGGACACTGTTCCTCGCGAAATATCTAACACACCTAACACTTTGGACAAACTTGCGCCACATAACCGAGCGCCAACAATTTGACCTATTTGGAAATCAAAGTTGCTTATTTTAAATTATCACTGTCTGCTCAGCTCACTACATACTACCATTCTACTGCCTCCACATGACAAAATTTTTCTCAATACACCACCAGTAACAGGCCAGCGCTGTTTTCCCTCCTGACCACAACCAACCCAGATATCGTCGACTTATTTTCGAAACTGAAGTCAACTCTATACTAAAAGTTTTTTTTTCTTTCCGTTATACATACTCGTACTTTGAACTAAATTTTAATTGGCAACTCAGTCTAATAGGAATAAAATGTTACCGAATGTCATGTATCAACCTGTCTTCTTTCGTTTAAAACTCTTAGTTGCAAATACTAGTAACGTTATTAAGGTTAAGCTAATCCAGAGATCGTTCTACGTCATAGTTAGTTTTTATGCAGCTTTAGTTACTTTTTTGTAAATATTTCGGACCAGAAATGATAACTTGGCACGACCTCAGCAAAGCAAAATGTATTTAATATGTGGAACATGGAACAAAAAGTATTTAATGGATACAGGATTTAAAATCCGTAACGAGTGAGTTAGAGAAATATAGGATGCATCTGGTAGGAGTTCAGGAAGTTAGATGAGAATGAAAAGGAGCAGCAGAAATTACACATTCTTTTACGGAGAAGGAAATAAAACTCACAACTAGCAATAGGGTTTTCCATTCACAAACTATTATTATCAGTAATGAAACGGTTTGAATTTGTTTTGCTTTTTAGGATGGATAGTGTGATATTATTCCTACTAAATGTACATGCCCCAATAGATGCAGTAGCGTAGCCAGGATGTGTGTTTGGGGGGGGGCAAGTGCTGTTATAGGCACATATAGAAAAATTACAAACAAAAAATATATAAACATAAAAATATATAAAAAAAATTACAAACATCAAAGTACCAAAGTACATTATCGGACCTCTTTGGGGGGGGCGGCCCCTCCGGGCCTCCCTTCCCTACGCCACTGAATAGATGGTAAGAATGATATGAAGACAGTTTTCATGTACAAGTAGAAAACACAGGTATTTCGCCAACTCCCGCGATATCATATGAAATGGTAATAGGGGATTTCAATGCGAAGTAGGACAAGAGGATATTTTCAAACCGATTAGAGGCAATGAAAGTCTGCATAAGGGAAGTAATTACAATGGCGTTAGACTCGTAAATTTCGTAACACCAATAAAAAAAAATCTTAAGAGAACAAAATTCCTATATTGCAACGTTCATAAATATACTTCACCAGATGAAAAAACATATGATCAAATTGACCAAATAAGACAGTTTAGCATAACTGAGTTTCGATCGTTCAGAGAAACTGACTGTAACACTTATCACTACCTGGTAGCAGCGATAATAAGAGAGATTATCATTGAACAAAGGAAATATTCAACATCAGAAAAAGAAGAGATTTAATTTAAATAAATTAAAGATCAGGCTAGAGGGAATAAAAGATTGAGGTATCGAATAGCTTTTCGGTTTATGAAGGTGCTAGGTGCAGAAATGTTGAGAACACTTAAGTTGAAAATAGTGATAGTATTAAAATCTCATCAAAAGAAAAAATTGTGGTACGCGGAAATACATAGGAATTTAATGAACTTGGAGATAATAGTGAAACAAACTTATTCAGAACATGTATAATTGCATCAACGAATTTAAGAAAAGCTCTGTTATATAATAAAGAAAGCCGCCGTAACAATTTTCACTGATGCAGATGGCATTTTGAATGGAAAGGTTTCTTTGGCGATTTGCATAACACGCAACTAAAAATTAATGTTCGTCGAGAAAGGCAAATGCACAGAGCAGAACCATATATTCCACAGCCTAATCAAACAGAAAACGAAACCTTGAGGTTGTGAAAGATTTGAAACAAGGGTTTGAGTTGTCACAATCATTATTCGTCTTTCTTTGTCATGTTGTGTTCTATAAGGAAACTCAAGGTATCAAACAGGCCTAGAGCTGAATGATATGCTGGTGATGTAAATATAATAGGGGGCGATAAGAGAACGATAGAAATAAGTGCAGAGATCTTATTAAATGCTTGCAGACACATGGGTTTAAAAGCAAACGCAGAGAAAATTAAGTTAATGGAATTTCACCGGGCTTGTAATACTGCTAATTATAAATGCGACATAACATCTAATATCTATGTTAATATCTAATAATACTATCGACAAAGTGGATACTTTCATATATCTAGGATTAATATTAATAGACCAAAACTATATTCACGAAGAAACTAAGCGTTAACCGAAAGCTGCGAATTCGTGTTATTATTCGATTCCGAATCTTTTGTCATCACCAATTCTATCGAGGATATAACAAAACGATAATCATACATGTTGTGGTGTATAGTTGAGACATATGGTCACTTAGTCTAATAGTCTGGTTTCTTAACAACAAAAAAGGCTCGGAACGTAACAGACTGGACACAAGTATGAAACTTGGCAGACTGAAAGTCCTTCGGTATTCAATTCGTTTTAGGGTCGGGTGCCAAAATTTTCTGGCCGCCATTTTGAAATATGCCGCAATCTTGGATTTTATGTAATGTTCTCTTAAAAGATTATTATGGGCCGATTTTGATGATTCTTTTTCTAAATTATAAGTTAAGCCCGAATGTAATCGATTATAACAGTAATGAAAACAAGGAAATGTGATGAAAATGAGAAAATTAGAAATATTTAAGATTTTATGAAACATATTTACATATAAATGAATTTTTCTTCAAAATGGTTCATTTTATGAAAGCATGTACCCTATAATATTTGAAAGAGCATATAAAGAGCTTCAATTTTATGTATAATACGTAAAAATGGGATGAAAAATAACCGAAATATAGTTAAATTAAGAAATTAGTACAATAGAATACAAAGAGTGTGCAGAGGGTCAACTAGACGAATCTTGATGATATGTGATAACAAGCATGCTCAGAACCTGGCAAATTAATATTTTTTCTACACTTTTGTAAATTGTTATTCAAATCAATATTATTTGCATTATTACTATTGTTATTAAATGAACATTATACTGTTCATATAAATTATATTATGTAAGACACTAAAAAAACACATCATAGATACGTCTTTGCATATATGTCAATTTTTAAATTTAGTGCTTTCAAACGTAATAAATAGCTACTGAAAAACTGAATATTCCAAATCAAATGAATTGAACATCAATTGAACAAAATTCTTTAGACTTTCTGGAACACTTTCATCTTGTCAGTTTTCTGTAAAGTATCCTGAAAATGTTTGGCACTCCTAGTTTATCATATTTCTTCTTACGGGAACAGCGAATGACGGAAACTTGATAACGAGTAATAATTTATACCGTTTATCTAACATTGTTAGAGTCATCAAATCTAGGGCAGATCATCTAGCCAGAATGGAAGAAAGTAGGAACGCTATCAAAGTTGCAACTGGAAATTCAATTGTAAAACTACTATTAGGAATTCTTAGATGCAGATGGGAAGACAATATTAAGATGGATCTCGCAGAAAAAGGAATACAAAGTAGAAACTGGATCCAGTTGGCTAAAGGTAGAAAGCAACATAGAGCTTTTGTGAACGCGGTATTGAATCTGTGGGTTCCATAGGCCATAGAGTGAAGTAGTTACCATATTATCTTACACTTTCCTGCAATATTTTGTATTCTCTTCTTTATTACCGTCTTTAAACATTTTTCACTCAAAGTACATAATTTCGAGAGCCAAACATATCGAAATAATATTTCGTTGTATTTTAAGATTGTGAGTTCGGAAATAGTAAGAAAAAGACAGCATCATATGGTGGATAATAATGCATGAGTATATTCCGCCTACTTTGTGCTCTGTACAATGCGAATACGAGACGATACAAGGTAATAAGGTTGCCAAGGAGAAAAGACGAATGTTATATAAACCTGATCATGTATTGAAATACACACACACAGCAGTATTAGAGAAATGAACATACACTTTCTATTCAACGTAACTTGTCAATTAGGGTTTAATAATATATATGTATATACTGTTCTGTTTTGCTGATAACATATAAAAGCATTATTCAAAGTTGCATTGTCCTAGATGAAGAAAGAAATCTGTGAATTAAAAAATCGATAGTCTAGTTTTTGTTGAGGAATATATAATTAGTAATAACTTTTTTTAAGGGGAAGAGTTCTGACGAAACTTCACTGCTTCACAATCTATTTTCAACTACTTGTTTCCTAATTTCGTTCATCTTCCACAATTACTCTTTCTGGTTATAATTATTAAGCCAGAGATCTAATTAAACTTGTAACTGAAACCTAAAATATTTTAAATCATTCAATTATGTTACTGTGCCATGAATAACTGTTATTAAATTGCTTGTGATTGTTTTATTTTCTTTTTAGGTAAGTGCAGATAAAACAACATGTAATTACGTATCATTATGTAAGAAAAAACATTCAATATTCAACTGACGATACAGGAGTCAATTTCATGAGTGAGTGAGTATTTAGTATTAACATTTTATTATTAAAGTTATGTGTGTGTGTGCAATGTTTATCGGATAACTAAAGGAATGAAAATAAAAATCATCGTAAATATTTCACCAACAACTTTAAAATATAACTGAAATTAGAAATATTATATACGGTCTAACTTAAAATTTTGAAAATACGGACATTGAATTATTTTTGGATTAAAATTTAAAAACAAGGAGTAGTGTTGATGTGTTGATTTAAACATCTTTTACTTCAAGTGCTACGTGTGTACTATAAAAGTCGTGAAACAAAACATTTCCTTTAATAAGAAATAGAATAATCTTATATATCATACAGAAACTTCAAGCGGAATTAATCATATAAATGCAACGGGTGCTGCATATTAAATTTAGTAATAAAGCACCAACAAATTCGTAAATCATTACAAATAAGGACATAAAATTTAATATTATATGATTTTGTTTCTCCAATCAAAATTCCCTCTTGTAAATAAAAATAACAAAGAAACATACAAACCTACTTATCCTATTAATCAAACCTCTAAGTTTTGAAGAACTATAACATGTCAAAAAGTATTGCTTTCTTTCCAGCTAAAGTGTAGAAGTAAGGTTTGCATTTCAACCTATTTTCACGCAACTAAACTCTACTTGGGGTTTATGCATAAAGCTTCTTTTTTTCTTTCTTTCGAAGTTGTGTATAAGAATTGAAGATATGGGTTATTCATGCGCTAATAAATGCTGTCTGGTTGATTTTGTCCCGAAGGCACAGAAATCGGAAACTTCTCTTTGCTCATAACACTGTTACGCATAATACATATGTGAATACTATGCAGAAGCTAGGCAGCTGGAGATAATCGAGAACCACTAGGACACGTCAAAGGCAAACGTAGTAAGCAAGTCTATAAATTAAAATTAAGAAACCTGAAAGCTGCTTACTACGCTTATTAAGCATTCTAATGTAGGTTTTAACGACAAATAGTTATATTCTCCTTAGTTTCATTTCTCTAAAGACTTTCAACTTGAGTATCGTTACTTCTCCAACCTATCCGTCTACTATCCAAAAAAACCTAGGTAATTGCAAATGACAGTAAATAATATGTAAATACATTTTGACAAAAGTAACTATGCATTTACAACTACAGCAAGAAAATGAATTATTTGGTCATTAATTTTCGTAGCAAGTTATTGGCAATAAAATTAAGTTGTGTAGTGTGTTTATTTTCTCTAATAGAATTACATGCTTCAATCTGTCTTACAAGGAGAAAACGACTTTGGTAAATGAACTTCCGGTCCATCTTTGTCGAGATAGTAGTGCACATTTAATATTACAAACTGGCAGAGTGTAATAGCCAGAAATAACCTAGAAAAAGCGTTTTAAAGTTTTCGACTCGCCACATATATGATACGACGCGTAAAGTCACCAAATGACTGGGTGGCACAGTGAGGAGCATCTGTGACCCACGTACAAAGGGTCTCGGGTTCGATTCCCGCTCAATTTAGCTTTTCCTTTTATCTTTTACCAATAAAGTAGCCATCAGTAACTACAAGTAAAATCTTAATTCACCATATGTTTATTTTGTATAAAGCAATCAGTTGTAAAACCTTTCAATATTCCATGTTAACTAGCAACAAAATGTAATGTAACCTATTCCGTAAATATATTCATGTTATAGTTACCATAGTCGTTGTGTAAAAAATATTCTTGACGCTTCGTGTCTATATCTATGAACAGTGAGCGAATTGCAAGGGAGATGAGGGGGAAACCGTTTTTGACTATAACATGCATCCAGTATTCCCAAAGGGGATTTCCCCTTCATAAAATCTCCTCAAGCAAATAACACTTCATCGCTAATATAGCCGGAATTATTCGGAATGTTGAAATACTTTCGCAAGATTTTTCTACTTCTCTGTAGCACAAAAATGCGAATTTAAACTATCGGAGCACAATTACCACCGAAGTACATCACAACGAGATTGACTACAAAATCACAATTATACAATCTTCGTACAATTTATACGAACTGAAAATCCTTATCAGAAGAAAGTATTACTTATCACATGACACATTTTACTTATCACATGACACAACACATTTAGCGAGAGTAGCAGATTATCTGAAGATATTGCATTAAAAATATTATAAGCTCTTGCAATGTTGCCGAACAATTACGTGGAAAGCTCAGATCTAGTGCAAAAACAGTGATTTCGATCAAGGTTGTAACTCGAAAGTCAGAGCTTATATTCAAATCATAATGTCATTTTCGATTTCAGTATCTTCAAGTTAGAAATGTTTAGCTAATGCTATTTTTGTAACACTTTGCATGTTGAGTAGTGTAATGTATGTACTTAGAGCAATTTATTCTTCATAGCGACTTCACGATGAAATCATAACCTAAGTTTCATTTAAAAAGTAAAGTGTCCTTTAGATTTCTATAGCATTTGACTACCCACATACACTTATAATTACAGACTAAACAGTAGAACTGAAACGGAATTCCCATAGCCCTCGCAACTAACATTTGGTACAGTTCTGTCTCTCTGGTTCATTACAGTGCATCTAGCAACCATTAGGAAAGACTAAACATTGTATGTATCATATGAATGTATGGACAATAGTACAGTTTTTTTTTAAATTTGAATCAATACTTTTCTCCAACAAGGATATACTGTATTAAATAGAACGTACAATACTTTGCAGGTTAATAAGGTTGTGACGAATATATTTCTCCACAAAACATAGATTGTAAGCGTTATTCGTAAGCCCGATATTTTCAATTATGGATTCAAAAGTTTCTTGTAGCAGGGAATTTGAAGTATGTAACGTTTCTCTAAAATTGTGTTTCCCAAAGTTTTCACCATGAGAGGTGCTTGTTTGAGTGTTACATTAACTAAAGTATTATACATATTTCGTTCAGTAGATACTTAAGGCAAATAAGGCGCTCAGTTTGCAAAGGATTCAAATCCTCTTTTGATCATTTTGGACATATTTCATATTTAACAGCTCTACACGATTTTCCTTTCAGGGCTTAAAATTTTCGTATTCAGATATTCTAACTAATTCCTTATAATTTAGAAATCAGTGTTCAATTTTCCATGTAAGTAAACCGAGCGTACCTACTTCATGTTTCGTTTTCACACAACTTTGGTAATTTGACTTCCATTCTTTGTCGATTCGACCCAATTCGAGACCAGTTGTTCAGTCAGTGACAGTTGGAGATCAGTCTCCAGTCCGTCTACGACTAGTCATGAACCATGGGGAAGTCAGCTAGCAGCAGTTCGCCAGTGATTTGAAAGTTGAATTCTACCGTTCTTGAAGAACTTAAGCAATTGTGCTCTAACACTGAATTTTGTCTGGCATAGTTGGTCTCGTCAGAATGTGTCCCAAATGTGCTTACAACTGTAGGCGGCTGCAGATATGAAAAAAAAACCACCTAACCCTCAAAAAATTCCTACAAAAGGTTTCTCAACGTTTTTTTGTAGTATCGAGAGCGCTGAATAACATACTAGAAGTTTACTCAAGTTTGATCACCGGAAAGACCCAATTTTCAAGATGGCGTCCAAGATGCCCGATGAAATACGAGTTAACCTTCAAATGCTTCTACAAAAAGTTTCAGTTCAGAGAGCTTTCCGTGGACATCTCTTAATAGACAGATGTCTGAGTCATATAATTATCTCAGATCTGGAGGAAAATAAACAATTTGAGTCACTAGTGAATGAAGTAGAAAAATTATATTCATCATTGATATTGAAACAAATCACGATTGAAAATGCGATGAAGTCAGATGGGTTGATCGAAGCAAAACAACTGATTGATACAAGAAGGAGAGAACTTGGCCACAGATCACAAACAAGTCTACTTTGGACAAACTATCAAAGAATGCTGCAAGTTGCTCGATCACTCATCAAAGCAGACCGCACAGCGTGTTGGATGATGCACTTGCAAGCAGTGTCAGACTGACTACCAATATTTGCCGCTGCTGGACATTATAACCGCTTAAAATCTGCATATCTCTATGTGCAAGAAATGATCAATTGAGGAACACACATCCTGATGTATATGCTGCTTTCTTCAAGGGATTCCATGTGATTCGCCGCAGTAACCAGTTTTGGGCAGGACTTAGTTCAGACCTAGTTATCGAGCAGACGTTGATGAGGTCTTTAAAGAGTAGTGGCGGATTAACCCACGGAAGTGGGATGACTGAAGAAATGCGTGCTTTGTGGACCATGTCTACACCTATAACATCTCAATGCCACGTTGCTATGCAGGAATTAAATGGCCTTACCTACACAACCAGCCATCAGCATCGAGAAACAACAATGTCAAGAGTTAAGAGAGATTACTGTGATTTGGAGTAGATCAAGGGAAAACTTGTAACCCGTACACCATTCTCACCAGACCCTTCTTTGAGAAACATTGTTACGGGTGTAGTTGCCAAAGACGATGTCAATGTGCATAATTCAGAGATTGTTGGGAAAAATATTGTACAAGATATGGTCGGGAAGCCAATCTTTGATATATCATTTAAACGAAAAGACCGTGCAAAAACTCTTGCCGACGAGTCGAGCATTAAAATTGACAAAGACCGAACCATTGATCCTGCTCTTCTCTATCAACGACTTTGGTTATGTCAAAAAATGTAGACCTTTCTCTGGAGCATGTTTTGAGATATGAGCTCAGTCCATTCCCAGCAGCTCTGTTTGAAGCCAAAGAAATATTTCGTAAAAGTGACAAGGCTCAATTGGCTCATACAATTGAGGAGCATGTTATCAAGAAATCCCAAAAAGCCATAATGGATTCGAATCCCAGAACTGAACATTATGGGTTAAACGGTGGTTCCCTTCTTCATCGCTTGCCTTGAAAAAAGAACGACACGTATTGTGCCATTGCACGCTCATACGCTGAATTTACCATAAAACATTACGGAGAAGCAACTGTTATTTTTGATGGTTACGAAGCCGGTCCTTCTATCAAGGATAATGCTCATCATCGATGAGGTCATATCACCCACTCGACCATCAGCTTCAATGCAACAACAGAATTCGCAGGAAATAAAGATGATTTTCTCTCTATATCCTCCCAGAAACAGACATTTATTCACATGGTCACAGAAGAACTGCGGATAAGAGGATGCAGTGTTATTAATGCGTCAGGGGATGCAGACATGGACATTGTCAAGGCAGCTGTCAAATCTTCAGAACAACATCCAACAACGTTGGTAGGAGAAGATACAGATTTACTTATCCTTCTCCTATACTATGCACAGCTAAATAATAAAGGACTATATTTCCGTTCGGACAGGTCTGCATTGCATAAAGTATATGATATCACAGAGATTAAGCAAGTTCTGGGTAGTAATGTGTGTTCGCAACTACTGTTCATTCATGCTTACACAGGATGTGATTCTACTTCGCGCATATTTGGTGTAGGCAAGAAGTCAGCATTCCAAAAACATATTAGCAGTGAGCAAATGATTCAGAACTGTGCAAATGTGTTTCTGCAGCCACGACAAACAAAACCTATTATAGACAGACTAGGAAGCAAGGTAATGATAGTTTCATTTGGGGGCAGAAATACTGACTCTTTTCTTTGCGCCACCAACACTTCCGAAAAAACTTGTTTCTGCAACGTCATTCGTCGCTTCAGAGCGCCTTCCTCATACCGAGTCTTCGACCAAATATCACAGCTTTCGAGTATACTATCAAATCATGGTTTGGATTGGGAAGGACAGTGATACGAATGCAGTTGATTGGGGTTGGAAGCTGTTGCACAATCAGTATGAACCATTTATGAGTGATATACCTGTTGCTCCAGAAAATCTTGTTCATATGATCCACTACAATTGCACGACTGGATGCCTAACGAAACGATGCACTTGCATAAGATATGGACTACCATGTACGTCTGCGTGTGGACCGTGTCAAACTGAAAACTGTGAAAATACTTTTAATGATTCTGTTTCGGAAGAAGAATGGGAGAATGAATATTTGTAATTATTTCAATGTTCAAGAAGAATTTTGATATTTTTCGTAAATTAAGTATAAGCAAAATTACGGGTAAAATCAGATGTAAAATTGTTTTATCTAAGGCCCTTAAAATGATAGTGTGGACACTAATTTTACTTTTATAGAATGAAAACTCGATGAATTAAGTGTTTGATGACCATCATGGACGCCACATTAAAAATTGAGCCTTACCGATTGTCAGACTTAGGTAAACGTTTAGTATGTTATTCAACGCAAACTATAGTACAAGAAAAACGTCAAAAAAATCACCGATTTTCGTGTCAAAGAAAACTAGAAATTCTTTCAATGAGACTGTTTTGGAAAAGAAATGTGACAATGACTACTTGTAAATACTTTAATGTTAAGAAAACAACATGTTCAGGTAAACTAACGTTAAAGAAAACAGTTTTGGTAATATAGGTGGCATAAATGTATTGTAAGACCCTGAAAACATAGTGTGAACACTAGTTTTACCTTCATAGGATGAGAACTGTAGACGGGTTTGGCGACTTTCTTGGACGCCATCTTGAAAATTCGGTCTTTCCGATGGTCAAACTTAGGTAAACTTTTAGTATGTTATTCTGCGTACTCGATACTACAGAAAAACGCTGAGAAAACTTTAGTAGGAATTTTTTTTAGGGTTAATCCGTATTTGGACGGCCATCTTGGACGCCATCTTGAAAATCAGGTCTTTCCGGTGATCAAACTTGGGTAAACTTTTAGTATGTTATTCAGTGCACTCGATACCACAAAAAACCGTTGAGAAACCTTTTGTAGGAATTTTTTGAGAGTTAAACCGTATTTTCAGCCGCCTAATGATCAATGGAACAGTATATGACTAATGAACTTAGTAACTTTCGATGATGTGGCTATCTACAATAATCTTACACGTGAGTACTATTTTAAATAACCGATTGCAGATGTTGATGCGACATGTACACAGTGATCCAATGTACACCTATTTGCCTTCTTATTTGTTATTCAGATAAGTGACGCTATTTAGTCTTCTTCCAAATACTCGTTGCTTTATTGCTCCTGTCTCAAGAAGAAAATCTTATTTATATTTCTCCCACATTCGCGTGTGTAATACTACAATAGTTTTCAATTTTTTATTATTAAGTATGACGCATTCTTTTATCTGCCTTAACAAAACCTTAATAACTAGTTCTTAATTAGGTCATACTTATGAATATGATATTCTCCGACTTTAATGTTGGATTTTAATTGATAACGAGAGCACTAATTCGATTAAAGAGCTCTGCAATTACACGACACAATATATTTTCTTGATTTTATCCATATTACGTGCTTGTTTGATAAACAATTCGTTCTAAAATTTGTTGCATAGGCGAACGAAAATGAGGGTTCTATTAAGAATTATGTCAATTAACAATCACAGTCTACCAAGAGCACTGATAATCGAGTGGAGAAAAGCTTCAATTATTGCTGTTCAAGTTCACCATCTACTTTTTACACATATCCGTGCACCGAGTAGCGAAAACATTCAATATATCTAATTTCATATGTGTTTTTTCAAACTACAAAGGTCCTCGAAGGAATAATAATGTGTAAATCATTTGCAGAACTGTCGAGGGAGACGACTCTAGTCAGATAGATAGCTGATTTCGAATTTATTTTAAAATTGATTCAATTTTCATGTATAAGCATTTTGATTTCTGAGAGATGATTACCACGAGTTGATTATATTGTAGTTACTGAAACCTATGTGAGTCTTTATGTATTCACAATTAACTACATTGTAATTAAGCTCAATGATAGCATATCCAGAATGTTATGTTATTATCGATACTCAGATTGTCTCGAAGAATTATGCAGTTGCTCTAAACAAGAACAAAGAGCATTTAATTATAATCCTGCATATACCTCTAAACTAACTGAGAAAATAATATTATTTGATACAATATATTGGGTACAGAGCAGTGACATTTATTTTTTTTCGTAGAAATTTGCAAAATAAAATTTAATTTGCATTGCGAACTGCAGGTCTTGAATCGCATTTTCGGCAATATTTAAATTTTATATATATATATATATATATATATATATATATATATATATATATATATATATATATATATATATATATATATATATATATATATATATATATAAATTTTGTGGGGAAGTTTTGGCAGCAACGAAAATGAAAATTATTTCTTTACTTTGCTGTTTTATGTGAACATGAAATAATCAAAGTAAACAATTATCGTACAAAAAGCAAAATAGAGAAAAAGTAAGATTTTTTAAATTACTAACTTTGCCATTCTACAAATTGTGTAAAATTGCACTTGGATCTGAATGTGTCTACATGAAGCTTTTCATTAAGTGTTAAATCGGCAGTGCAGTCAAGAAACGGGTAATTCACATTATGTAACACACGAGGTAAATCTATACTTCAATGACAAAATCACAGTAACTTAATTTATAGAAAAATGTTCGTTCCAAGTTTATTTTTTCATTTTATAAAATTATGAACTGAACACTACTTTTGGTTTGCCATTTCAGTTAAAACAAGACGATATAGCAAAAAAATATATCTGGGTTAAGGCTATGAATAACTATGCAGATATGTCAATTATAAACTCATTACCCTAGAAATTCAAACAACAGGAAAGAAAAAGAGAATTGCCAAAGTACTGAGTTTCTGGCTAGTTACCTAATTTCCGAAAGGTAAGCTGAGGTTTGGCATTCCAAAACCCATTGAGGCATTTTAATTCAGTATATTATAAAATGTCGAAGTGTACATGGTCTCTTTGTCGACCTTCGCACGGACAGCGTGCAATATGGTGTTTTGTCTATATGGGATCGGGATGCATTATTGCGATCCAAAGAGACACTTAACAATCCTTTCTGGTCCAGTGGCTACCTCATGCTCCTTGGGTGCACGTGGTCTTGGATTCGATTATCGATGAAAGAACACTATCAATTTCATTTCACAATTATTCACTTTCATTACTCATCTGTTTCATTTAGCCTAAAGGCAAAAGCCGGTATTTCGAGGGGATATTTATCACAGCTATTACATAACTGCTCTATCGTGAATGAAAAAAAAAAGGCTTAGACATGGGGTTCCATTATCGATTCTTTCCACTTTTCAGGAATTTCATCTTTCTGTCATATGAAGCTGATCAGCTGCTGATCGTTTATAACTAAGGTGGTTCATCTCGCCTGTGGTTCTTTATTCCTTTTTCACACACACAAAAAATCAAACTTCAAACTACGACTGTACTGTGTGTACTTTATTACCTTTTATTTTGCTTCACGGGTGTATATTTAAAGACGATAGAGTGTTCTATGTTAGAATATTTGAAAAGCTGTTTTCCAGTGGAGAAGATTAGTCACTTTTCTCTTCAAGATTTGACTTTTAATTGAGGAATAGAAAAATAAACATATTTCATTATCCGTTTTTAGGGACTTCATAATATTCCAGGAAGTTTGTTGAAAGATTGGTTGTTTTTCTGCAATGTTTCGAAAGTTTTGGGTTTAAAATATGCCGGATATTGTGTGTTCTCTGCGTAATCAAGATATGAACATTATTAGTGTTTTATTATTCATAGAAGAACAAAATTAAAGAAAATAAACTTCAGTGTTTCTAATGAGATTTATAAAATATTTTTGTTTTCGTATTTCATTAGAAACCACGATGTAGGGAGATAATACCAGTTGTTTATATTTAATCTTTATTGCTTTATTTGTATCTTTTCTACGGTGTTATAAGAAACAGAAAACAGTGTGGTACACTTAAGTCAATTATATGTCCTTGATAGGTTCTTAAAAAGTAAGGAAGGTTTAAAACACACAGTATACAAACTATTTTGAAATAATTTTACCTAATTATTTTTATAGAAATTAATCTAAATAATATTAAAAGGACAATGCGCTCCTACTTTTGCAATAAAGTTTGCATTTTCTTAAAAAAGAAAACTGCTACCTTTATTCGAGGATATATATTTCATTGTACGGAAAGCAAATATTAAGAAAACAACTTTGGCATTGATGAAATCCATTGACCTTCAAGATTAAAGAACCATATCTATTAGTTAGAAATCATGATTGGATCATTTCAGGGTTAATTAATCTAAATATGAAGCTATATCTGTTCTCACATCTTGAAGGAGTTCATTCATTTTGGCAAATTCTTTTATTTACCAAGAACTACAATTATCACGTGTTGTTAAGTTAGAATTTCTAGGTTAGTAGATAGGTTTAATTCGTTCATGTAAGGCAATAACCAGTTGAAAAGGTTTTTCTCTTCAATCATTCTAGATTAACTTCAGTTGAATAAAGATTATTAAAGCGAAGATAAAAATTTTCCGTTTTCTTCGTGCATTTAAAAATAAAAAAAAAGTCTGTTCAGGTGGAGCTATATATAGTAGTTCGGCAACACTGAGATGATCTACAATAATAAATCAATTTTTATCCATCCGTTTTTTAACTAGCAAAAATTCTGCTTAACATCAAACTTCCCGAATAAACAGTACCCATATATAAATAACGTGCTTTTAAATAAGTTTACAATATGTTTTAAATAGGGATTCACAGAGTTTGTAAGCTACGTGAGTATTTTAGCAAAATTCCTGCCTTATCCACAGTATTTGGATTGACTGTACTATCGGAGAACAGGAGATTATTACACATATAGTTTAGTGTTATTAGACCAAAAAAGGTCAAAACCCGGACATTAAAAAAAAGCACAATCTTTTCTAAAATGATCATGATACTCTATATAGGAACTCAAAGAAAGTTCCAAAAAATCCCGCGTCGGGCTTGGTCACTATGGCCAGCATATTGGGTAGCCTACTTCCAATGCCAAAAGTTTTCGAGAAGACCTAGCATTTAATTTAACTGACTATAATACAGGTTGTAAACACAGCAGAGGTATGAACCATACCTAGTTGAAAATATATTTAATTAGTTGTTCTTATTGTGTAAAAAGTTTGGAAATTTACATTTTCCCAAAACGGAAAAAAGGAAAATTCTGCAAAATTTCCCAGAACAGAAGTGAAAAATTGAGTTTTTGGATTTTTGTTTCAACATTGTACGGAGAAGAAACGTAAAATATGTAAAAATTATTGGTTAGACCTTTCTTAATAAAACATTAAAAATACATAATATAATATCTCCTAAAAGTTGGGATTTTGATGATTCATATAATGCATTAAATTCTCTCTTGATCCATATTGTAAGATTTTCGCCTCTGTATCCATAAGTTTTTAGTGAAGTTATCAGTGGGTAGGCATTTGCAGAGACTTCAATAACATATACAAACTTAAATATTAGCTTGTTGGAGAAATGAAGAACAGGAAATTTCCGAAAATTTCCTTTAAAATTTTAATATATAGTCCTTGTATGTAGGAATAGTTGGAAGAAATTAACATGTATCCACAATCATAGGTTGATTCTTCTTTAGTCAGAAAGTCAATGCAATTCCCAGGCTGAGACTTTTTCTAGTGGTTGTAGTATTGATTAAATTTTTAAATAGTGCATACTTATTCATCCACTTAGTCATCATCATCCTATGGAAGACAATGGCGAACGACCATGGGTTTACTTTGCCATAGGAGCCTTCGGGTCAAAGACCCGCATTTAAGCAGAACACTACATCATCATTATCATCAATTCAGCTAATGATCCTGTGAAACTAGAGTATATTTTACTAAAACAAGAACTTCCGAAGTTTGTAAAACAAAACTACTTTATAGTTAGGCAAACTGGAAAGTTTTTTTTTTTTTTTTTTGTGGAATTTGGAGTGACCTGACAATTGAACAGACTTTGATGCGAGCTATGAAAAGTAGTGGTAGCCTCACGTGGGGACAAGGAATTTTGCTTCAACTATTACTACATGAGTTCATTCCATGTTTGCATATTCAAGAATAGTAGAAGCTGTGGAGAAATCCACTGATGTTCCCCAGCCTCCTCAAACATGTTGAATTGCGGCAAACTCGTAACGCCGAAGATGTCTCTGTTTCATCAACCGGCTCCGAGAACATAAACCATTTGGAAGGCCATCTCAATTTACATCAATATCTACTGATTTGGTAGCAGATGAAAATGTAAATTTTGATAAGGCATTAGAAGATAGACTTGCTGTGGTGAAGAAGATTGAGCAATTCAGTGAAATTAATCTGAAACGCAAGTCAAGCGACAAGTCTTTTCGCAGCTTAACAAGATCAGTAACTGTGCGTAATGAAGCAATGCGTGTAAACCCAAACAAGCTTCTGCACTCCATGATATGCACAGTTAGCTCTGAAGAAGAGTTGTCTGAGATCTTCAAATATGAACTATCTGCGTATCCTCTCTCCTTATTTTATGATGTGGGTATAATGAGAAAAGGTACAAAATCATCGACAATATCCATTTTGTTCTGAACTTCGACCCAGAAAACAACAAGTGGTGCCGCAAAACAGGGTGTATCTTACATAGTTGATGGTGGGCATCTCTTGCACCGTGTTGTATTGCAGTGTCCGGCCACGTTCAAAGAAATATGTCAGAAATATACTGCATGCGTTGTTACACATTACAGAAAAGTCTCTTCGTTTTTGATGGAAGTAACTCAGGTATAAGGACAAAAGATGAGTAGCATCTGCGACGTGCAGGAAAGACTTGCCACGTAGACATAGAATTAGAAGATAATAATACTGTTATTGAAGGGCAGACTGAATTTCTGCTACATGACAGCAACAAAATGAGATTCAGCCATCTTTCGAGTAAGCAACTCCACAAATGAGGATAAAAGGTACTCCAGGCCAAGGTAGATTTTAATATCCTTATTGCAACTATGACTATTACAGAGGCCAAGAAAGGCCTTAGAGTTATTTTGATTGGTGAAGACAAAGATTTATTAGTTCTTCT
Source organism: Thermobia domestica (assembly GCF_964235325.1). NCBI lineage: Eukaryota > Metazoa > Arthropoda > Insecta > Zygentoma > Lepismatidae > Thermobia > Thermobia domestica. Next base: position 212,158,678 of record NC_137462.1, on the reverse strand, counting down.
ATTTGTCCTTGCTCCACCAGACACATCTTTAAAAATGATTATGCCAGTCGAGTGAAGATTTGCCCAGACAAGATTCACCATATTGGAACTATTCAAGATGATATATGTGATGTGAACGACTTTCTTCTAATTGTACACGGCTTCACAGGATGCGATTCAGTTTCGTCAATTTATCGAAAAGGCAAAATCTCTGCTTACAAAAAGTTAGAGTAATAGGGAACTTAGAGGGATACTAAGTATTTTCAATAATTCTCGAGAGTCAGCTGAAGCTGTGGCTTAAGCTGGTGAATCTTTTTTTCTGTCACTGGATGAGTCAAAAGATATCGGGAACTTGGACATTTTATGCCTCCAACTATATGAGAAGACAATTGACAAACAGCCTATACCTATGTAGTTTAATTTAACTGTACTTCCTCCTACAACAGAAGCCGCTCGTGATCATTAACTCCGAGTCTTTTATCAAGTGCAGCAATGGTGTGGTGTTAACATGGACACTTTACTCTAGGGTTTGAAGATAGTCAATCTATGTCCCATACCAATTTCGAAGTCCGCTGCTTCTGAAGACTTACTACATCTTATCTCTTCTTCCTGCACCGACGACTGTGAGACAAGTTCTGAGTGCCGAAGAGGTATGTTAAGATGCTTAATCATGTGTATGTACTGCGTATGGCATGGACGTACCAACAGTAACATAGAAGATGAAGTGGAAAAGGATGGGGATTTGCTAGTTCCCGAAAAGGATATCGAAGAAGAGACATTCCAAGATGCCAAATATCCTCGTCTGGAATAGATTCAAGTAAATTTAAGTTACTTTCAAATCAAAATTACCTAAGTTTGAAACCTTTACATAATTAAGAATTACTTTTTATGCCTTTTCCTAGCTCAAACATTACGAGTTTTTATACATTACTAAATATGATTTTTTAAACAATTTTGTACACACGTCAAATTCTTCCGACTAATCTGGCTTGCTAAGAATAAAGATTTGTTTTCCAAAACTCCCTCAAATTTTTTGATTTTTCCCTTTTTCCCCTCCCCAAAAGAGTTGAGTTGAGTTGATTTTAGTTTAGCGTCCCGTTCAGCAGCGAGGCTATATGAGACGTGGACCTACTGATTAACGTGGAATCCGAACCACATGAGCTCCCGCCGGGAATCGAACCCGGGACTCCCGCGCCAAAGGCGCGTACGCTAACCGCTTAGCCACGGAGGAGCTCCCCCTCCCCAAAAGAGTCAACATCTTGTTTTGTAAAAGATATTGCAGCTTTTTCAAATGTTTATTCATTGATAACTTGTCAAAACATGTGGATGCACAGGTGATAATTTTACAATATTCGGACAAGAGGGGAATTTAATGTGAATCTGAGTAAAAATCCCAGCTTTAGAAGTCAGTTATGTTGTGTATTTTTAACGTTTTACTGAGAAAGGTTTAGCCAACAATTTGCACATATTTTATGCTTCTTCTCCCTACAATATTGTTTTATAATAAGGATCAAAAAACAAAATTTTTCACTTCTGTTTTGAGAAAGTTTGTAAAATTTCTCTTTTTTCCCTCTAGGGAAAATGAAAATTTCCTCAATTTTCATACAATAAGAACAACAAATTAAATATGTTTTCAATGAGATATGGTTCATGTCTTCACTGTGTTAACAACCTGTATTATAGTCACTTAAAGTGAATGCTATGATTTCCACGAGAACTTTTGATGTTGGAAAAAGACTATCCAATTTGGAGCCCATAGTGACCAAACCCGACGCAGGATCTTTTTGGACTTTCTCTGCGTTACTGAATGGGGTATCATGATCATTTTAGAAAAGGTCTCGGATTGGTTTTACGTTTCTTCTCTCTACAATGTTGTAATATATATATATATATATATATATATATATATATATATATATATATATATATATATATATATATATATATATATATATATAAACTCAATTTTTCACTTCTGGTCGGAGTAATTTTGTAGAATTTCCCTTTGTTTTCCTTTCGGGAAAATGTAAATTTCCAAAATTTTTCACAATAAGAACAAGTAATTAAATATGTTTTCAATGAAGTATGGTTCATATCTCTACTGTGTTTACAACCTGTATTATAGTCAGTTAAAGTGAATGCTATGATTTCCACGAAAACTTTTGGTGTTGGAAATACTATCTAATATGGCGGCCATAGTGACCAAACCCGACGCGGGATTTTTTGAGACTCTCTGAGTTAATGTATAGAGTATCATGATCATTTTAGAAAAGGTCTCTTCTTGTTTTTTTTGAATGTCCGGGTTCAGACCTAATTGCGCTTTACTAGTAGAAGATATGAAAGGAAATCTTCAAAGCCAATGCCAAATTTTTCAAGTCAACTTTACTCGCAAAACTCCGTTATTTCACTTCAAGTAGTATCCTTTTTAGATTTTGACCCAGTGTGTACACACATCGACATTCTTTCCTAACATTATACATTTTGTCACCTAATCCAACTTATTTTCGTGGCTGTGAAGCACAAAATTAAAGACTGGATTTAAAATTGTAATGAAGTATAAAGTAAGCACAAGACCTGAGGATAATTGGAATTAAGAATTGCATAGTTTAATTTTTAAAATAAGAGGACAGTTTTATACAAAAAAAATGTTTTATGAACTCATTCCTCATTTTAATATTTAGCAAAAGGGTTATTTGTAAGAGCATTTTTTCATCTTCTTACGTATAGACAGTTAAAAATGCCGTACTTCACTTTATATATATAACCAGTAAAGAAAATATTTTGTAACATAAGATTTTAGTAGAATATTCAGTTCTGTTATTGATTTTTACTTAGTCTTTTCTGTTTTCATGTATTTGCTTCAAGGAGATTCTGTAATGTCGCGAACAGAAGACGTATTTTAGCAATTAGCAAGTGTCAAGCAACCAATATTAATTACATTAAAAGTTATGAGAAGTGTTCTACTTTTTCCTTATTGTGTGTAGATTCAGTTATTTAAAACGAGAAATTGTAAATTGAATTGGAAAAGGTATAGTATTGTCTACAATTATCTTTACTTTGTAAATCATTCAGATTGTCTCTTAAAATTAAAGTTATTTCACATACACAGCTTACGTATATGCTTTTTTGCATTTACTTTATATGCATCGTTTTTCTATCGCGTAAAATAATTAAGATTTGACCACATAGAAAATAATGCCTGTAGCAAGGCAAGTCGAAGCTGAATATGTATAAGGGTAGTACTCTACATTTAACTTCCATAAGTGAAACTGATAGGAATACAAAAATACATTTAAATTGAGCCAGAATAAATTAAGTTAAAATTATATCCCAACGTGAAAGTTGGCACATATTTCGTAACGTGATAACAAGCTATTTTCATTGATAGCTCCATCCATCTTCACTCTGGAACTATTACTTAAATAATTAATACTCTTCTGACCAGAGTATAAATTTATTTATTAACATCAAAGTAAGTCTTAACAGTTTCAATAACTTTACGTTATCTTCATCAGACGTTAACTAGCAGAAATATCTTTTTAACATTAAATTAATATTGTTGTATAATTTCAAATGTTTCATTTTATAATTTTAAGTTCTTAATGTGTAACAATCAGATATTGTTATAATTTACTGTTTCATTATAAATATTTAGTATAACTGCTTTTTCATAATCGTCATTATTTACACTTTTCTCTGTTATTATTATTGTTTTAATAAATTATTCCAAATATCAGTTAATTTTGAAGTTTCCTCTCAATTCAGTGTCTTATCCTATAATTTTATTTTTATTACTTCTCTTAATAATGTTTCATATTCTTGACTATTATCCTTCCATTCTTTCTAACAATCTATCCGATAATCTTATTGTTACATATTAAAAATTCAAAATTATCAAATGGAACAATTGAAATTATACAACAATATTAATTTAATGTTATAAAGATATTTCTGCTAGTTAAAGTCTGATGATGTTATATTATTGAAACTGTTACGACTTATTTTAATTTTAAGAAATGTGTAACCTCTGGTCAGGAAAGTATTAATTATTTCAATGATAACTCATATAAACAATAACTCAACAATAACAAGATAGTATAATCTTTTGCGTTGTAATTGGGATATCATGGATTCGAATCTGGTAGCAGACCTTCTTGAATGAAGTTCATCCAGAATATTTCCCAATTCTATCAGGGGAATGCCAGGGTGGTGCTTTTAAATATAGGCTCTTTAAATAACCGTCCAAGAAGTTATCACGATTCAACTATTATCTGACTATTTACAATTGCCATAGTTGATCCATGCTTTTTCTTTTGGAAATCCGATGATAGGAACGTTCCCGGTTATCACTTACACGCAGAGAACTGTACACATGTAGACGGAAATTCTTCTGGCCGGTGTCAACTATGTGCCAAACATGAGTGAAACTTTCTTATGTTATTGATTGCACGGAGTGGCCAAACGACAGTGTATTATAGTGTGTGCCTAATTCGTTTGAAATGACGAATACTTTTCTGATGATCTGCATACACTGTGTTTCTTAGGAACTTGATGTTGGTCAGTCCCCACTGTGCTCATTTTGCAATACTATGTCAGTGGAACGGAATTTGGTAAATCAAATTCGAAAGGTCCATTCATTTGGCATTTCTGGTCTGAATGTTTTATTATTATTATTATTATTATTATTATTATTATTATTATTGTTATTATTATTATTATTATTATTATTATTATTATTATTATTATTATTATTATTATTATTATTATTATTATTATTATTATTATTATTTGGCTGTTTAAAACGTCCTGTTTGAATACGTAAAGAAAAATAATACGCAACTTGGCATTCTCAATGGTGCATTTTTATACTACCTTGTTTAACAATGTACTGACTTCCTGCCTGTCTGAGTAACTCAGCCAGTTTACTGGACATGTAGAGAGTTGGTTACGTTACGTCCATCTCTGCCGTGTGTTGTTGATGTTAGCTTCTCACTAAACGCCAAATCAGACATTCATTTTCATTTGTATAAAATATTTCTCGCTTTACATATAATCATATGTAAAGCGAGAAATATTTTATACAAAATTTATTATCGTGGTACCGAGATGAGCAACATCATTTCACGTGGTCTGGACTAAACGTTGTGCTATACTTTTACTATGTTTTCCATTAATTTAACTTCATTCCTTCAAGCGACAACTGAAATTAAAAAGTGAATTTCTAAGGAGTTATTAAAGCTACTCACTGATAATTATGTAAAGGATATACTCACGTAACATGGCAAGAATTCCTGTGATGTCACGTAAAATGAATATTTCTTATAAAGTCATAGGTCCAAATATCTTCAACTGACAAGTTAACGTATTTAAATCTGAAACAGATGACACATTTTGATGAAAAAAGTAAATGGCATTTTAGTTTAACGCCCCACGATTATACGCTGTATGTAAAGGGGCGGAGTTTGGGGTGGTCATTATTTTGTAATTGTCAGACTTCCAAACTATACTATGCATATATCGAAGTGCTATTGAACAACAGTCCGTCTGTCCATCCGATGTTCAGTCGACATGTATCAGAACCAAAAAGTAATAGATAACGACAAGCAGTTCTGGATGAATTTCGTACTGAAAAGAAGGAAAGCTTCATTTCCGATTTTATTCCTCTGTTGCAAACCAAAAGCGGTAGACATCTATTACCATTTCTATTTCTAATATGGATTTAATAAAGTGTGAACTTATTATGGAAGGTGGCAAATGGGTTTTGGTATGAACTTCGAATACCAAGAATATGTTTCCTTCCAACTTGGTTTTACCAATGAAGCCGGAAGTAAAAAAAAAAAAAAAAAAGGTACAAGTTCTGGTGTTAATAGTGATTGTAGTAGAGAGTAGGAATAAATGTAATAGAGAGTAAATATGGACGTAATAGAGAATAAGAATAAATGTGATAGGGAGTAAGAATAATTTGCAATAGAAAGTAAGAATGAATATAATAGAGTAAAGAATAAATGTAATAGAGAGTAAGGATAAATGTGATAGAGGGTAAAAATGAATGTAATAGAGAGTAAGAATGTGTGTAATGGAGGATAAGAATGAATGTAGTAGAGAGTAAGAATAAATGTAATAGAAAATAAGAATAAATGTAATAGAGGGTGAGAATGAATGTAATAGAGAGCAAGAATAAATGTAATAATTAGAGAGTAAGAACAAACGTAATCGAGAGTAAGAATAAATACAATAGAGAGTAAGAATAAATATAAGAGAGAATAAGAAAATTGAAAGAGAGAGAGTGTAAAACTGTTTTTGATTTGATGCAGCGTCCGATAACCAGTTTCAATCTCTCATTTTATCGTTCAATTGCTGTTAGAAATTTTAGATCTACTACTTCTGGTTTCAATATTCAATTATCATAGTTTCGAGGATTGCCGTAGTTTGCAATGTGGAATCAAGCTCATTTGTTACAATAAGAAATATTGCTTCGTATAAACCCACAGATATGACTGATTTACAAGAATCATTACGTGTAATATAAAGAACTTCACTAGAGCATTTACAATTTCTTTACAGTCATGGTTTCACTGTGACTAAGACATTGGCGCATCCTCTTAAGATTGTTTCCGTATGAAAATCTCACGATATTACTTATATCTGCCAGAATCCCAAGCTAAAACAACGCAGTAATCGTATGGATCTGTAGACTAAAAATCTTATATAGATATATTATGTACTGTGGATATCATTTTAGCAATGTTTTGTGGCGTTTACCAAATTCGCTGCATTATCAGGCCCTAAATTCTCAAATCATTCAAACATTATGAGAAATTCGATTAATCATCACACTTCATGTATATTCTATCATTCGCTAATAAAGACAACATACAGATTCCAATCAATAATACACCAATATCAATTATAATCCAGGGAATAACAACATCGTGTGCTTTCTTGCACTAGGACCTGGTATCTGCAGCCATAGTGTGCAAACTAGCTTCACAGTTTAATGACTATTTTTGTTAACTCATTCTACATCTTCTCCCTAACATAATAACCTATTTAGCGATTACACTATTTCTTTAGCCTATAAATTCCATTTTTTGCTACTTGGCGGCTTACGTTGTAAATCTGCAAACTACGGGTTTTACTAGTCAGTGTAGTGTATTCACCACCAAAATTAGATGTGCACATCCAACATATTCTTTTGTCAATAACTTTCTATGTTTCTTTTATTATTCAGTATGTGGTCAAAGTTAAACATTGTTCAATATTTATTTGATATTGCACTCTAAATACGTACCGTATGAGTAAAGAATGGCTATTATATAAGTGAATTTAATGGAACTTCATATTGTAAAATAAAAACTAAGTAAACATGGAACTGTTGAATATAAAGTATAATAAAATAGTCGGCTGTATATTTGTGTGAGATGCAAGAATACTCAATGTGAAGAAGTTAAAACTTTTATACGTACGTCTATACTTTCAGTGCAAATACGAATTTAGTAGTTCTATTTACAAATTCCAAACGCAACAGAAAGAAGTTGAATAACGGAAAGCAAATAATGCTGTAGTGTCGTTTTCGCGTCCTGTAGGAGATGGTAATCGATTCTTGTCTCAGGATGCTATGCTGGAGGTTTCGAGGAAGGGCTGATACTATGGTGGTGTTAGTTTTCACCCCACACCCCCCAAACGAGAGAACTTCAGTTTGTGTGTGGAGGCGGAGAAGAGGTATATGGGGGAGAGTTGTGGACGCTAGGTATAAACTTGGTTGTGGTGAAATCAGTGTCGAAAGCTATAAGTCAGAGCTTTCGAGTGGAAATTGTGATTACTGCCACGATGTATATGTACCTGAGTCCGCTGTTTCAGCCTACGCATGAAGGAGGAACACAAAAAATACGGAAAGAAAACTGGGATAGCACCACGATGAAAAAAGTCGTTCAGAACATGTTAAGAAAAAATAATAGAGATCGAAAAAAAAATAAGTTCATTTTCCTTCCGTCTTCCTTTGTGGAGTTGAAAGAAAAACTTTTATTAAAAACTCATGAGTTTAACTTCCAAACGCCGTTGTAAGATATGACCATACATACCAGATTTTTTATTATTTTTAGATCCTGAAAGTATTGTCAGAAACACCATCATCATCACAGGTATTCTAACATTATTGCCAGAACACTTTCTGCAACTGAGAAGCTTTCATGGTTCAGGGTTTCACCTAACCTCTTTGTCTTAATGTACGATTTCTTTTGTTTTAATACTATCCATTAAATATAGCCTTTTTTGCCCCCTCTCTAACTACCTGCCACGATACTCTCTATCATGTACCTCATGATACTATTTCTTCTTAGCCAAAGTTCCAACCAGTTTATCTTTGTTTTCAACTTCATCTAAAATTGTTTTTTTCTCCCCTACTACATCGAATATCTTTCCATTCATTTTATATTCGACCCTGTTAATTCTCTCTATTCCATTTCACACCCACATTTTGAAAGCTTCTAGTCTTTTTACGTCACTGTTGCATCATATGCATGTTTCTGCTTCATACATTCCTGTGCTCAACACGAAGCATTTTATAAGTCCTTTCCGCAATATATATTCAGGGACCCAGAAAGTAAAGTTTTCTTCTTCCTAAATGCTTCTTTCGCCATTTCCATCCTTGCTTTTATTTTACGTTCTCACTTCATATCTCACTAATAAGATCACCCATGCATTGAAAACTAGTCACGTGTTCTAGTTTTCCCATCCTATTTTTATATTTGACACCAACCACTTCGTTTCAATCACTATGGCTTCAGTCTTTCTAACATTTACCTTTATCCTAAATCGTTCACAACTCTTCCTCAAATTTTCTAACATCTTATTGATTTTTTCAGCTTTCGATACAAGTTCCATATTAACTGTAAATCATATACATCTAATCGTTCCAGGTCCTGCCAAAATACCGTCTTCATTATGTAGGGTCTTTTCATTATCTCATCTAGATAAATATTAAATAATGTTGCCGAGGGACTACATCAGTATCTAACTTCCCTTCCAATTTAACTTCCCTCTGTTATTTTTTCCATATTCTAATACTTGTTTTTTGGTTCATATATAGATTTCTTACGGATCTTCGATCTTTCCTTCGACCACAATCTTCTTTGGAATTCGCATGAATAATTCCCAGTTCACACAGTCAAAGCCTTTCTTAGGTCAATGAATATAATACATATATATTTTGCATTTTCTTTGAATCTTTCATCTATTATCCTTGGTAATCCAATTGTACCTTCTTAAGTTCTTCATTTGTCCAGCCACACAACATTACATCCAATGTTCGAAGCATAATTTTTGCAGCATGTAACATTTCTATAGTTCTCAAATCTCTCTGGGTTCGATTTCTTAGTCAACGGCATGATGATCATCTCCAGGAAATTTTTTGACACTGTCCTGTTTCGTATATTTCATTGTGAGTCTGCACAATTCTTTTTCGCCCTGGTCTTCCATATTCTTAATGAATTCGATTAGTATAAGTACTATCCATCCGGGTTGCCTTTCCATTCTCAATATTGGATATAGCTTTATCAAAGTCATCCGAAGAAATATTATACCCTTTATCATCCTCGTAGATTTTATTTTCTACTTCAACATCTGAGTCACATGGTTTATCCCTATTCTTACGCAAGTTCCCAACATATTCTTTCCTTCTTCATGACACTTCATTCCTCTCACTGACTACCTCCCAATTCTTATTTTCTACTGCAAAGTAATGCCCCTTATTTTCTCTGGAGTTCCACAAATTTCACACCCTTGTACGTTTAGTTACATTTTCCAACTCTTTCTAATTCTGATATGTCCTCACATTTTCTTTTATAAAACTCTTTTCTTGCTGTTTTTGTTTCCATTCGTAACTCGTTGTTTAACTTTCTGTACATCTTCCTGCCTTCTTCTGTATCAACGTATTTCCACACCTTCTTTCACTCATTTTCTGCAATATCAGTTCTGTAACCGAAGTTGCTTAGAAGTTTTGTATTTTCTGTCATCTACTACTTAATCGGCAGCCTTCTGCATCAGAAACAAACTATTCCTAAATTGTTTTAATGATCAATTATAATGTATAACATCGTGTGCAGTAAATTAAATAAATTTACATCTGTTATTGGTTTAACGTCTGTTATCCGAGCGCATGATTGATTGTACAAAGACAAATAACACTTACGAAAATAAGAAAATATATAGTGGAAATAAACACAAGGATAAACTATAAGCAGTTATGCCACATTGAAATATTATAAAAACCCATTTTCAGAGGCCAAAAGTAGGATTTTGCTTACTCATTTTTTTACGTTATATTAATTAGAAATAATATAAAATATGGAAAAATAAAACCATTGTGTGTTACTAACTTTTATCAATATCTGAGTTAATTCATAACTTTTATCTTCTAGATTTATAAAATAGCTCATGGAGGGCACGGTGGCTTAGTGGTAGAATGCTTACTTCCGGTACTTGAGTCCCTGGTTAGATCCAAGTAGGTTTATGCTGAACAGCATTGTGTCTGTGGGTTTTGCCCATGGCTCATTAAATCTGGTGAGCATGGCGGCCAGCTAAAATGAGAAAATCGTGAAAATGTTCTTTCCTCAAAAAATTCTCTCAAAAGTGACATAATTGGTGTGAACAATGATTCCGTCTTGTTGGAACCAAATATCTGATTTGCTTTCCACTTCTTGATTTAAACATTCTTGATGGTCTTCTGGTATTGAGGACCCTCCGCACAATGTTATCTTCTTAATCTTTTTCGAAGAAGTCTAGCCAGTAACCTTTTATGATGTAACTCCACTCAACACTGTACACTGCACTTGATATTCGAAAATTTCTCTTGAATTATTCAAATCCTTATACCTTACACTTGTGACCGGATAGATAAAAGTGAGCCTCTTTGCTCGTTATAAGATTGTAAATAAAATATTTTTTTTACTGTCCATGCCTAAAGGAAAGAAGCTTATTCCTCAAGATTCTGCGGATCCTGTGGTTTTAACTGGGTTACCAATTGTTTGTAGGAATAAAGATGTAACTCTCGCAAAATTCTTGAGATCGACTCGTTGTGGGGTTTTCGGGATATTTCTTAATATTAACTTGAACTCTAGCAATGTTCTCCTGTGTTCGAACTGAAAGATGTCTTTCTGTACGTGGAATATCTCACACACCTTTATCTGCTGAAAATGTTTCACCAACTGATAAAGTATTGGTGTACTGGGTACATTTAGACCATTATGATATGCTCATTGTGTTAAAATAATCGGATGTTGTCATTCTCAATTAATATTGGAAACTTTACTTTTTTGTTCGGTGGTGATTCTTCCCGCGATGAATTCCTCAAGTTTTCACTTTACAACCTTTAAAAGAAAGATTAAAACTGGGAAAAATAAAATCGTCATTTAAACTCTAAATCATAGTGTTAATTATGCACTACCCTATACAAATACATTGATATCCGTTTTACAATATTAATTTAGTTTACTTCTCTAGATTGTATTTTCTTCATTCTTAAGTGGAGATATGTCATTGTACTCCCATTAAAACTTACTATTCGTGTGGACATGATATTCACATGTAATGTATAACAATTAAGGAGTAAGTATTTTAGAACTAAAGAATTGACTATTTGCGAGAATGTGATATTAACTAGTACAATAAACTTTTGATTCACACAGTTTTTATTTCCTTTTTACTTCTTTTTTTTTCGACTTCGTTTTGTCTACGTTATTAAAAGAAAATGTTGATTAAAGATTTTAGTGAAAAATGTTAAAACTTCAATTACAAATAAAGAGAGGCATTTTAATACAAAAAATTTTGGCCGTTTTTATTTTGAAAAAAAGTAACCAATGAATTGTACTTACAGAAACTTAAGTCACAAGTTTCAGTGCAGGCCTTCTACTGTAAATAAAAATTGTTCAAAAGAATTTTCGTGGTGATTAGTGTTATTTTTCGGCCATTTTTCGGATTATCTTGTGTTCGCTGTATATCAAGCAGCAGATTGCAGTTTAAGTTCATGTTCAACAATAATTTGCTATTTGATTATACTTTAACTGTTACCTGAAAGAGAGCAAGAGAAACAGATAGATGATGTGGTTAAAATGAAGTGTCGGAAACAAGAATTTTAGGAGCTAAAAAAAATGGATCAAATGGACTGCGATCTTGGCCACAGTTTTTTGATCAGCGGCCACAAAATTTTTGTACGACCCCTAAATGGAGTTTTCGTATTTTCTACGGAATAAGCACATCATAATGAGTTAACTGATAGTTTGATTTTAACTACACTATATGTATTTCACCGCATATAAGGCCTACAAGAAAATTTTTGTTGAAATATATTTTTGATCTTTCTGTGACTAAGTTTCTTAAGTTCCTTGGAGCTGAAAAAATAAGCTTTTCGCAGCAGTTAGATAAACGGACGATTTTTAGTGTTTAAGTGATAATTAAAGAGGGAAGAAAAAGGGTCTCTGAAATTGTAAGTACTTTTAACCGGGTGATCTGATGATCCAAGTACAAAACAATATATTGTCATAACAACAAAAGCAATGAAGTAAAGGATCAGGATAGTCCGAGATAGTCCGAGATGCAGATCAACAGTTTTCATGGTTACAATAATCACTCTTTAAGAATTAAGCGAAATGAATCTATAGAAATAGTACAATATTTTAATTTTGGTTCAGTTACAATTGTGTTTTAAAAAAATCTTCACAGAATTTGACCTAATGGCACAAGCACTGAATAAGTTGTCATATCTGATACGTGTTTGCATATTAGATTATTTTATGTCAATTTATTACGTGTAGCACAAACACATTTACTGAAATTTCTGCACATATATAGTTGGATGGAGAGAACAACCTTTATAAGAAAATGAAGGAACTAATGTTTGGCAAATAGAAAGTGCAGAAGTACTTGTATACTAATTTTCTGCGTATTTCGTGATTTTGTATCTGAAGCACTTTAACCTATCAAATGGAAAGAACTAAAAGCCTGATGAGTCCTTAGGTATTTTAGAAAGCAGATGTCTTTACGATAGAAGTAAACAACATATAAAATTCACAGAATGACCCTTAATGGATTTTTCCACTGGATCATTGAAATATCAAATAACTTGAAAGAGCAAATTAATTTCAAGTCTATTTAGTGCGTCCTCTCTAATCGCATGGCAGTCTAGGGTAGCTATTGAAAGGAAATAATTAATGGTCGTCCGCACATGCTAAAACCGTACTAAGGAGACTGAATGAGCAAAGCAAACACCAACAAAATTAGTTTTGAAGAGAGGCAATGACCCCCAGTTACTTGAACTCTTCAAATTCAGAAAATACTCTCATCCGAAGTTAATACTGCTCCCTCTGTGGGAACTATATTATTTAGTCGTGCTCCAGTGAATATTGATTCATTCTCGCCTGTAGACCAACTCACCCACACATCCGCAATAGTTGAGGTCGATGGTTATGCGAATGGCAGTATTTGCGAATAATCAAATATGCATTTATTTGACAAAGAAAAGCATGTAAACCATTGGTTTGTATTTTCTTACAATATACTGTACCTTATATAAAGAACACAAGGTCAGTTATTCAAACAAAAATACATTATTAAAATATATAAAATATTCTCAGTACTGTACTGCTAGTTTCTGATAAGAATGCTAGGTAGACGAAGTTGATTGGGAGCCATTTAAGTGAACACTTGCGGAGTTTGTTACTCAACTTTCCTTCTGCAGCACATGTTCAGGGCTGCTAGTCCATTGAAAATTCTAAAACACATTGGGTCAGGGTTGTATGCGATCAATTTTGATATGTGTTTAGCTAAACTTCTAATCAGAGTGTAGAAAGTGAGTTACTCAAGCTCAAACTCAAGCTTTTTAAAAGAAGTGATCTTAAGTCGCATTCAACGTTTTTGAGCTACGATTAACATAAGAAAATCATACTCTGATCTTTTAACAACTAAAAATATTTACAATGATGGAGATTGAGAACGGTATGGATTGCAAATATTACGGTAAAATATATTACTTTACTATTAGAGTTGAATTGATTTTAGTTTAGCGCCCCTTTTAGCAGCGAGGCTATATTAGACGTGGACCTACTGATTAACGTGGAATCCGAACCACATGAATTTACTAAGAAAGCATAATGTCAAGGGAACTCATTTATATAACCAGCAAATTTGTGAGATAGAACGGTTTCCATATATGCTTCCATAAGCGAAGCACTTCACACATGTTATGTATTCCGATACTTGTCTGAAGTATTGTAAATCTGTGCCACTTCGAGTAGTACCCGCCCTTGTGCATTCAGGTACCACTATGCCACTCGCTTGCCTCTGTTTCCTCAGCCCTTGTACCTCCCTATTTGTTATGAAACAAATATTCTTGCCCTGTATGTTTAGTGTAATGGATTTGCTAACAGAATAAATGTATTTAAGGCATGAAGAGATTTGTTTGGCCAAAGTAAACAGTAAGAGTCAAACCATCGACTCTTCAAACCAAATATAAGCGCTCTAGCAATATCCTATCGTAACAATATAGGTTTGTTTGCTAGAAGCAGCGTTACTTTATATTTTGTTCGGGGGTGGATTCTCCGCCGACATAAGAGTTTGACTTATTATATCAGTGTTTTACTATACGAGGGTTGACTGAAAAGTTTTGAGCCTTCAGAAATCTATAAGAGGAAGAGATTTGGCAATACATTTATTTTTCAACATAATCCCCTTGGACAACAACACACTCGCTCTAACTGTACTGCAGTTCTCTTATCCCAGTAGAAAAAATTTCTTAGGTTGTGACCACAGAAACTCCTCCACGGCTGCCATGACGTCATCATCGCTTGAAAAACTTCGTCCTGCTAGAGCAGTTTTTACATTACGGAAGAAGTGGAAGTTTGAGGTGTGCCAGATCAGGAGAATAGGGTGGATGAGGAACGAGTTTAAAGCCGCATTCGTAAATAGCAGCCATGGCAACTGCTGATGTGTGGCCGGGAGCATTGTCATGGTGATAGAGAACGCCTCTGCACATCATTTGTGGCCTTTTGTCTTGAATTTGCACTCGAAGCTTTTTTAAAAGATCACTATAGTATTGTTCTGTGGTGATATGATCCCTTTGCTGGTAATCAATGAATATCATACATTGGGAATCCCAGAAAAACAGAGGCCATCACTTTGCCAGCGGAGAGGATCATCTTTGTGTTCTTTGTGGATGGGGAAGAGGTGTAGTTCCATTGTTTGGATTGCTGTTTTCTTTCTGGCTGATAAAGGTGTACCCACCACTCGTTCATAGTGATGAATCGACAGAGAAAATCGTCCACATCACGTTCTAACAGTTTCAAATTGCCCACGTATAGGAGGTACCAAGAGCGTTTTTGTTCGGGAGTCGAAAGACGTGAGACCCATCGAGCAGAAACTTTTTGATAAACCAAGCTCATTCTTCAGAATATGATCTGCTCGCCCCTCCTGTCTGCAATCTGTCATGTTGACAATCGGCGATCTTCCATGATCATATGAAGTACCAGGCCAATGAATGATGATGGTCTCCCAGATCTCGGCACATTACTCTACCTTCCACGCCTGAATTCCTGTACCCATCTTTTAGTAGTCTCATATGAAGGGGCAAATTCATCTATGGTATTGACCATATCCAGGTGGTCAACATTCCTTTTAATTGCAGATAATTGATAACTGACCTGTACTCGATTTTTTCCATTTTGCCAACTTCTGCCATCTCACTCACTTCAAGAGCCTGTAAAAGACAAAAGAAATTACTTGGAACCAAGAGCTTGATACACATTAATATCAAAGGTAGTACTACAGTATTCTAATATATATAATTATTCTATTCTACATTCTCATTTTCTATGTTAGGCTCAAAACTTTCCAGTCATATCTCTTACATTTGATCAAACAATATGTGTTTGTCACACTCAAAGGAGGGAGGAATTATACACTTCTGTCGTGCCCAAATGAAGCCTCTGGAATATTTTCTTCCAATTATTGGGAAACAAAATTAATCATTGAGTAACATTTATTTCTGTCAGTAGTTTTTAGGGCTCTGCGTTCGCATTACAGACTTTGGGAAGCAAAAAACCTACTGCCATAATTCAAATTTTTAAATAGATTTCACAAGGATCATCTTCCTAGCTTGATGTGATATGCAGTCTTTAGAAAAGGAAAAGAATGCAAGCAAAGGTGTTTATAAAGCTATGGAAACATTTAGTGATGTTCTTTTATTCAGGCTCTACAACGGCATTTCAGAACAAACGAGCGAAAAGAGACGATTTTAAAGCTATAAAACTTGTAAAAATTGTTCCTGCTTTCTCCGTCTGAATGGAAAGAGCATATTATGTCACAGTGACTGCTTAGGGGCCATATTTCATTAACCATATTGTCGTGTTGTCTTTCTACTGTGATATTGAATAACTTAATGTCAGTATAATTCAGTATCAGTTTCATATCAATAATTGGAATGGTTCTTTTATAGTATCAGTTTCTAGGTTTACAAATTAATTAGTTTTTCTGTTTTTTCGGAAACTATACATTAGTTTTTAACTCATGTGTATTATTTTATTCAGTTAAATAAAGTATATTGATTGATACATGTCTGGTCTTTGGACATTTCGTTTCCCTTAAACTCTTAATAATATCGTAGAATTTGAAATACGAAGAAAATCGCCTGGCCTTTTTTTAAAAAAGAAAATAGTATTGGGAACTCCTATTCCAAAAAATAAACTACGCATTGTGGATATTAAACGACAAACAAGTTACGACATATTGACAGATTCTGAATAAAATATTTATTTATGAAATATTAAAAAAATGTCAGAGTTGTTTTCGAGGAAATTGTCTGCAAAAGCTCGCCTCAAGACTAAAGTACCCATTATGATTTTTTTTCAGAACAAATTAGTTGTCATATTGTCAGATTATTAATTTATATTTATATTAAATATTTATTTATGAAATATGAACACAATTGCCTTAGTCGTTTAGCAGAAGATCATCCGAAAGTAACTCATCGCCATCTTAATTTTTCCCACAAAATAGCTTATACCGGAGTATAGGTTGTTAATGAAATATCGTGTATGAAATATAAACGAAATCGTAAGAACAACTTTTGAGAAAATCTCAATTCTTTGTTTACATTTTTGAGTACATTATTTTTAGGGTGTAGGAAGAAAATTAAAACTCTCTCCTGGGAAATTTATAAAGCTTACGTTTGATATTTGGTGCCGATACGTTGAACAACGTGGGCTCTAGGCAAATGAGGTCTACATACATCGAAACAAATGAACGAACAGACGGACATTCCAAGAAGCAATTTCTGAGCTTGTAGAAGCCATGAAACTTATTCTTTTAAAATCTAGAATTTGATTATCCGCGATCTCCATACATTTTTCTCTCCTATCGTCCCTCGAGTAATGCATAATTTATTTCTTGCAAACAGAATCCAAAAGACGCCAAAACCTCAAAAATGAAATGAAACCTTTCAGTTCAATGATCTATGATTATGTTTTTTAGCAGATGGATAATAAGGGAAAGTGAATGATTATGGAAGAACTGGTGGAATGATATTGTGGGAGGAAACGGGAGTACTTCTAGAAAACCCACGGACACAATATGACCATTACAAAATTACTTGGCCGGAGATAGAACTAAGGACTCCACGCACCATATGTAATTACCTACCACTGAGCCTTCATGTCCCCCGCCAAAAGTTTCAAGTTTAGAATGTAAAGAAAAGAAAAATGTCAAACATTTGACCCTACTAGGTACTAATATTTTGTTATTAAATGAAGAAATTCAAGAAATAATTGATTTTTTTTAAAAAAACTTCCGAAATGAATGTTCTGCTACGTATTTCCGCAAAACTCACAGGTTACAACAATATCTACTTCTGTTCATTTCTTTAAAAGTAATATAACCTACCAATTATAAATAAGTCAAGACATTTTCTCTGCCTTCGATTTGTACATAACTCTCGTGTTATATATATATATATATATATATATATATATATATATATATATATATATATATATATATATATAAACATATAAGAAAATATCATAAATTCCGCCTACTAAACAAATATCACTTGAAATAGATGCACTTTCAGTCCCCTCGAGCCATTTCTAATCCTAATCTCTCTAACCTGCATCATTTGTTTAATGGCAAATTAGTGTTAAAGTCTCTTCTCGTAGATAGGACAATAGTAAAGGTACAAACGGACGATTTCATTATTTTGTGAAAATGACAATATTCGTAATTGAGCGTGAAATTGGTCGTGGTTTTACGCTTAAACTCACCTATATTTCTAGTTAAATTCAACTTACATTCACATTTTTCGAAAGGAGTTAGCACTTAACAAAACTCATGGAAAACTAGCACGTTCAAGTAAGCTAACTGAAATGAGTGTACTCATTTACAACCGTGATCTAGGCTTAATTTAAAATTGAAGAGATTTCTTAAATATGTTTAAAATTGAATCAAATGTAGAACGCAACATACTTACTTATTTCTTTTTACTGTGCGGATAATTGACGTGCTAATGAACGACTTTCTACTGTACGTAGACCCTACTACTGTATTGTACGTATTACTGTATTCCACTTTACTGTAATATGTTCTTTTCCCCTCCTAAATACTATCCTTGCTTTTATATCACGTTCGCATTTCATGTGCGTACTAATAATAGTACCCAAGTACCGAAAACTAGTCAAGTGTTTTACTTTATACTCTTCCTAAATTTGATACCGGTCTCTTCGTTCTAAACACCATTAATTTTGTCTTTCTAACACTTATTTCCATTTCATATACTTCGCAGCATTTCCTCAATCTAATAACATTTCATAAATTTTCTTTTCAGATTCCGTAACAAGCGCCATATTACTTCCTAACTGCTTTCAACTAACAATTGTGCCTTCTACCTTAATAACGTTGACAAGAGTCAACACATCTATTCAACTCCCTTTCCAAAACTATTCTTCTCTGTCATTTCTTCTATTATAACGCTTAGTACTTGTTGGTTCATATACAAGAGCTGCTCATTTAATTCCAGATTTCTTTTATAAAGTTTTAGTTGTACCTGAGAATCCTGAATGCAGGTATGTATGTCAACATCTGATCTTGACGTTACAGCCTTATCGTTTTCTGGAAGTATGATTAGACGAGACTGAATTGCATGCAATAATTTATATGATTCATGTCGCATTGCAACATCGGTGATTGAAATGAGCAGAAACTCTCTGTTAGATTTCGTTTTAAATTGGGGAAATCGAATACTGGGACGAGGAAATATTGCAAATACCATTCCGTGATGTATTAATGATTCTGAGAATGATGTATCAATTGTTTGTAAATTGACAAAGTCAGTGGACTTGTGACTTCCGATCGTCGACCAACTTGTGAAATTGCTGGGAAACAAACATTACCATTGATCATGTCACCGAATCTTACATGAACACCTAGGTGTGCGGTGTATATCAGCAAAATTTGTACCGAAAATTAGCGTCTTCAGTGCACAAGGGAATAATGTCCACTTTTTTTGGGATATTTTAGATGTTTTTCGTCTTTAAGATCTCCATCTGAAACCCCTTTAAAAGTTTAAAAGATCGATGTCTAAATATTTTTAATAACTGTTATAAGGTTAAAAAAAAGCAGTGTTAACTTTTCCATGCACTTAAACTTATTGTACAAACTTCGTCTGTTTTTCTCCTAACTTCCGTAATTGGACTTGACTCCCTTGTGTTCTGTATACCTCAACTCTCAGACAATATCAGAAGGACACCTGCTATCATCAACATCGAACTGAAGGAAATAGTCACCGTGCAATTTAGCATTCCCGGCTAGAGTAATCACAGAGGGATCAATCCATTTAAAGTGATCCAGGGGTGGTTGCTCGACCATTGTTGAAAATGTGAAACTTACTCACTTGTTTGTCTCACGACTTAAGACTTTAAAACTTTTTCCTACAATATTTGTATCTGGAGCGGTTTGCCGTTGGTGGTCATGTTTCTTTTGTGGCGCGCGCCTACTTTCACGATTGTAAGGGTGGACGAAAACGTTTATTACGACAAAAGTACTAGTTGGGGCTAGTGATAAAAAAAAATCTCAAATTAACACAGGTTGTAGTGCTGTTGTATATATTTATGACAAATAAAAGACATTCTTGTGTATTTTACTACTACAAAAGTTATAGCTTCTCAAAAATGAAAAATTCTCCGTTGAAGTGCTACCGTTTTGGCACACTGAAGAACTGCTACGTAAGGGTTACATGTCTTCGGAGCACGGTGATAGCTTTATACGTATCACAGTATAGTTGCAATAGATAATACCTGAACATTTTCACGGCTGGACTACGTAATTACAGGCTTGGGGGCATTTATAGCCGCAAGTTTTCATGCAACCAACACACGCTGCGTAACTGTGCTCTATCTGACCAGTCTGTCTGACAGTAGTGAGTTATCTGTTCACATCTGTAGCAAGTGCTCAAGTTTGTGAAGGGTTTAAGAAAGTTATGTGAATATATGTTTTAAAAATCTGAATGTTTGTTTCTGAATTAATTTCTTTCACAACTCTTTCCAGAATATTTTTCCTGTTATTACTTTTTTAACCTTCACCCTTTATTTGATTTATTCTAAGTAGCTTCTGTTGTAGCTTAGTACGTACATAAAATATTTTGGTATGCAGATCATTAGTTCTCGAGTTGTTGACAACCAAATTTCGGACTGAACTGAATGAAATGAAGAAAATTCAAGAAATCACGATCGATAAACGAATTCTATCATGAGCAATTTTTGTATATTGGTAAAGGTTGACAAGCTTTGTATACATTGAGGATAGTATGAAATATTATGGTGTACAGATTTTTAGTTTCTGAGTTCTTAGCCATCAAAATTAAGGTTTAAATTCAGTAAAATTAATAAATTTCACTAAAAATAATTGATGGAACTCGTTCCAATCTTGATTAGATGTGACATAGTGGTAGAGTCTCATGAGCTTACTGCTAAATAAAATACGTTGTGTAGATATTTGATTCTCGAGTGATTTGTCCAAGTTGTTGTTTAAACTTGCTTGAGTCCAAACCACAAGTTGAAAGCCAATAACTGAACAACACAAAAAGTGGTCCCGCGTAGCGTAGTCGCTAACGCTCTCGCCGTCGGTGAGAGCGGTTCCAAGTTCGATTCCTGGGGAACTCGGTCGAAAAAGTATAAAAACTTTTTCAGGTCAGCCACCTTGAATGACGTTTCCCTGAGTTTTCCTCATTCACACCAGGCAAATGCCGGGGTGGTACCCAACATATAGGTCCCAAGCCGCTTCCTTCCTTCTCCAATCCTTTCTTCCTTTCCTTCCCTCGGATAATGCGCTAGCCGAGGGACGTCATCCCCCGAAACATGATGGGCTAACATAGCCATAGATACCGAAAGTCCAGAAATCTAAATCCTAAATCCCTGAGCATCACAAAATACTACACACTACGCTAGTTCACATGTTTAATTACCTTGTTAAAATCTACCAACATGTTAAATTTGGTCAAGTAGAGACCTTTAGATACCAAGTTATTGGCCACCAAATTTCGTACTTCAACTTAATAAACCTGTTATGGGAAGTAAGTGCAGTGTGTATTTATAATCGTGATTTTCTAGAAGATCAATACAAGACAACTTTTATCCGCTATTGGGAAATTTACTAGTTAAATGTTTAATCATAACTGTAGTAACTGAAATATTCCTTTCCTCACAATTTTATCGTCTATGAGTGAAATGATAAAAATACTAACACCGATGTATTAGATAGATATTCAAGTAAATTATGTTTTCTCAAGTTTTCTACTCCCTCACATTCAATTAGGAGCTTCTATGCAGTTGATACTCCGTAATACATCCTTTGTTCATACGTAAGAACTCTTCATTTATCAACTACGTATATAAATCTTCTCCCTCCCTCTCAGCTACTGTCCATTACATACATATAATTTCTTCTCAATTTTTTCCTTTTTTTTAACGACATCTACTATTGGTCTTCTTTTCTTAACTTCCTTTCTTTTCCTTCTTTCCTTAACAGACATTTCCAAGGCTACTTGTCGTTTCTTATAGTTCTTTTGTAATGGCCACTTTTCTGCTTTGACAATATAATGCTGCAAACGATATATTTGACGAGTATTTTCCGTATCCACTTAGCTAATGACTCTAATAATAATAATAATAATAATAATAATAATAATAATAATAATAATAATAATAATAATAATAATAATAATAATAATAATAATAATTGCTTCTTCATCATTTTCCTCTTCTTTTAATATTATGCTATTCTTACCCCTACCTTTATTTTATATTTATTAGAGGTTTCTACTAACAAGAGAGAATCTAGTCTAGTAACCTGCTTTGCTATTTTCCCTCCATCTTCTACAGAGTATATAGCGGTAATGTGAAGAAACTTTCCGGGCAAAAGGTGAGGTCTTAAAACGCGTTTAATAAATACCTTCAATTTACTAATCTGGTGGAACTGTACTTTGAATTAATATGTATGCAATAAAATCAATGAAATATTATAAAACTACTTAACAATTTCCCGGTTGTAAATGGGTAAAGAACATTGGTCATACCTAGTAGAGCCGAGTGCTGTTAATGAAAACAAATGATTCAGCCTTGTGTTTTGGTGTAGTTTTATATTCTATTATAGCTTTGCTTTCTTAAGCAAACGAAATTATGACCTTTACTGCTACCAAAATTTCTATTGTGACTATATGACAAAAATATTCTGTGACATAGTTGTTTTGGAAACCACAAATTGCTTTTATTAAGTAAAATACATGGGTGAGCAAGATAGTACACAGACATAAATACACATCTTCTGTTACATTAATCACAAAATAATTAGATTCAAAGAGGATAACTGAAAGCAAAACTATGTGCTAAGGTATACATAGTTCAACATCAAAGTAAACGTTAAGTGGCACGGTGAATTTTATGATTTTCCCACCAGGCCGTTAAAATTTTGTAAATAAAAAATGCAATACTACTGGGCCGTTAGCAGAAGACAGCTTCAAGGGCTACATCGCTCCATTCTAATGGAAAAGATTTACCAAAATAGGGCCGACGGCCTCCTACACAAGTAACTATACAGGATATACATGTAGATCCCCATTGGCCTACGAGGCGCTTACATTGTAAAAATTCCCAATGAATTTCGCCCAACAAATGTGTAATTTTAATTACATCATAGGGCATTGTTTAGTCTTAAGAACACCTTGAAAGCGTTCTTTCATATGGAAAGGACAGTCGAACGTCGCTTATCCGCACGCCAAGTATCCATAACGTTAGTTATCCACACACTCAACAAAGCAAAAACAAGAATATTACATGTGATTCAGTTTTTACAAAAGAAAAGAGCAATTTTTCAACTGCAAATTGAATCTTGATGTGCTTTAGTTTATTTTAAAATGGACCGACATCCCTGCAGAAGCAAAGTTGAGTAGTGGACCCTTCAATAATTAAGCTGAAGGGATGGGAAAATCTGTCAATTAACTTTCAATTCGTTAACCTAGCATTTTTATCAAAAACTGACAGTACAATATTAAGATCATTTTACTATGTTTTCCGTCTCCTGTGCAGACTTGCATTGTTTTCTAGTGCATTGCTTTGAGATTGGAAGAGAGACGGGCCGAATTAAAGCAATAAAAACTATTTTCTTGATGCTGTTTATAACGGTGATGAGATTGGTTTGAATTGAAAATCATTACAATGTAAGTTGATTGCATCTTAGCGAGAAAAGTCACTTCCCGGCTTCAGAGTTATTAAAGACCGAATTACAGTTTTAGAGTGCGCGAACCCTAGTGGTATTTACAGCGTACTTTTACCATTACTTGATAAATCTTAAAAAAAATAAAAATAAAAATAAAAAAAACCGCTTCAAGAACGTGGAATGTTCCCTGTCTGTTCAAGGCCTAGTAGTGCTTGAATGAATTGTTATTTTATGATTTGTACGCAAAATAATTTATTCAAAATAAGAAGAGATTCCAAGAAAAGCAAAATAAATTCGGAAAGGTGAGTAATAAATTATCATATCCAGATGTTTAGTTGGGGGGCCGCGGTGGCTCAGTGGTAGAGTGTTCACCTCTGGTGCTTGGGGTCTGGGGTTCAAACCCTGCTCCCGCCAAGTGAACTTTGTGGTGGACAAACACCGTGTGCGTAGGTTTTCTCGGGTTTCTTCTGTTTCCTCCCACTTTCTTCATTCCACCATTTCATTCATCTCTCATCATCACCGTCTCCTTTAGCCTAACCGGCATAACCGTGGGACGTAAAACCCAAAAATTTCATTTCATTTTTTTCCAGATGTTTAGTTGTTGAATTCAGTTGACGAGGATTTTGAGTCAAGAATTTGCCCCCCAAACGCTACAGACTTAATTCATCCAAAGGATCAAAGTGTGCTAGACAAACTTAAACATATGTACAAAAAAGTTTACTCTTAAAAGAAGACCAGGAAAGTAATACTGTCTTCGAAAAGAAATGTCCTTTAAGGATTGCTGTTACATGTTAGGTGATACTTGGAACATCTTGTCACAAGGAAATCTTCGAAATGCATGGAATAATTTAGCTGAAGAGCAAAGGGAAATGGTTGAGAGTGAAACAGATACTAGAGAGAATTTGAATGAAATTGTAGGTTTATTTAATGAAATTCCTGTTTTATTTTTTTTTTCTGAATGTGATCGGGAAGATGCCTAAGCTTAATTGGAAAGTGATAGACTTTCAAATTTTGAATAGCGATAAAATTGTTTTTCTTTTAGGATAAGGACAGAATGGTGTTGCAGAGACTAGAATAGACGTGAAGAAGAGAGTGAACCAAGTCAAGAAGAGACATTTACTGTATTAGAAACTATGCTATTGAAATACGAAAAACAAGAAGAGAGTTTTTTTTTTTAACGCAGCTTCTTCCACTGAAAAGAATTATGATTTAGTGAAAAAAGATAACTAAAAGAACAATTAAGTTGGTTCCAAAAGTAAAATTCTAATTATTTTTCTGTTTAATAAAACTCAGTACTGTAATTTAGACACGTAGGCATTTTTACGATTGTTTTCTTACTTTCATATATCTTGTTTTTCTATATGTATAATGTATATATAGTACTGTACGGTAACTTCTTTACAGAAAGTATAATATATTGCAAGAAAAATAGAACTGTACTATATATACTATCATTTTCCTTGTTAAATAAACGCACGATTGATTATGCTAAAACTCGATATCGACACAATTTGCGGCTTCAATTAAGGTGAATAAATGTCGCTCTACTGTTATTCCGAACATTAGCCTGTTCAAGGTGCTTCCGGTCTTTTGGGATTGGGCCGCATGGGGTCCTTAGTTTGATCCCAGCTGGCGCCAAGCAGGTTTTGTGGTAGACAAACAACGTGAATGTGGATTTTATCGGAGTTATTCCGTTTCTTCCCCTTTCTTTATTCTACCATTTCATTAATTCTCATCAACCGTTCTTAGCCTAGATGACATAACCATAGAACTTAAAACTGAAAGATTTAATTGCATCTTATGTTTGGGATCATTAGTATGATTTAAGTTATAAGAAATGTTTCCTACTTGTGAATGTTAGCATTCACATAAAGAATTTCTTTAATAATGTGTACTTAGTGTTCCGTTGTGATAGTCTTATTAGTCAGAAACTCAACTACGTATCCTCGTACAATGACGGAGACATTTCCTTATTTCCCAGTCAATTCCAATTTCTGTTTTCCATACCTAGTATCGGAATCTCACCATGGGCAAACTTGCATTCGAATAAAAAATAATATTAAATTAGTTTTATCTACAAATATGGCATATTTCACCATTCTGCCTGGTGATTGACCGCAGTGCTTTGCAAATTATTATCTTCCCAACAAGCTTAGCTATGGTTAAAGGGTTATTTCCTCTCAGCTTTGTCATTGTATCTTGTTTTCTAATAGCTCTTCGAACAGTATATCTACATACTTGCTAATCGAATTCAAGTAGTAACACTTTCCAAGTTTTGGTGAACTCATTTTTGGGTTACGCGTACTGCTCCTTTCTCCGTCAGTAATGTTTGAAAGTTACCTGTTTGTGATCTCTTTCTTGTACCACTTAATAATCCCTCAATCTGTGTTCGAAAGTGTTCAGAAAGTAACTATGCAGGTCATAACTTGCCGTATTTCTAATTTTCCACAAACCATGTTAAACAACTGAAATTAACTCGAAGGTAAACCTTAATGTGATGGAAGTTATGAGAGATGCTGGAAGTGATTCCCTAGCACTTGAAGACACAGTTACATACGTTTCTGCATGTTCTTCAAGAGGTTGTAAAGAACATCAGGACTGATGTTCCGAATGTGACGTGTCATTGCAGCTTGGAGTTCTTGTATGGTGTGCGGATTGCCTTCATAGGCCTTTCCCTTCAACGCTACCCATAGAAAGTAATCCGGTAGAGTCAAGTCGGGTGAACGCAAATGCAGCTTCTACTGCTGAGGTAAACTTGTCTCAATTTTGGAACACATACTCCACAAGAAACACTCTTTGTTCAATCGTCAGCATGATGATCTGGGTCACAATGATGTCACAGAAGACGTTGGTCTTCAATCAAACTAGACCTGTGAACAAATACAAATACCTGGTCAGATAGGGTTCAAATATGTTAAACAATGGAAAATGTTGTATCACTAATTGACAATCATATCAGTCTTCACTTAGCACACCACAACATGACACTGCATAGTTACTTTCTGAACACCCGTTACTTGCGCTACCTTAGCAAATCTTCCGTGAATAAGAACATATTTGTAACTAACTGTTGTTCAATTGTGATTAAACCCTTTTTATCTAATCGTAAGGTATCAAAATACATTACCTAATATACCCTTACATCATACACTAACAGATGTCAATTGTAATGAGATAAAGTTACAGTACTTCTCTCACTGTTTCAACACGTGAAATTAGCACAGTCAATATTAGAAGATCTTGAATTACAAATGAGTAAACATTAAAGTAAAATGCATTACGTACAGTTTTAAGTAGTGCTTAGGGCATAGTCGATCAGTTTGTATAGGGACCTCTTTATACACGTTTTCTTTTATCTAATATGTATTTTCGCTTTATGTGTACCTATTTTCCGGAATTTTTGTTTCTTTTACCAACAACCACCACCAACCCCCCAAAATGGACGATTTCTTGAATGTGTTGTTGACCGAATATTCCTTTCGGTAACTGTAGATTGTCACGAGTAAATTCTTCATTTACAGCACCAACAAGTTTGATTAATCCATCTTCCTTCAATACAATACGAGTATCAGACTGTAATAAAGACTTTCAACTTTGTACCACCTGCAATGAGACTGATTGTGTTCTTGTCTAATGTGTCACTTCCATGTCTCAAACAACTAACAATGCTTCTTCTCCTCCTCCTCCTTCCGTCTATTCTATTGTGTGATGTTCCGTTCTGTAGCGATTTCTTGCTGTGAATCGTTTAATTTCCCGTATCTATTATTTCTAAGAACGTCGCTTAAGATAATTCCCTAAGGAAAAAGTGCGGTAACATAGAGGCCACATATTGACATGCTGTCAGTTATTATATAGAGAAGAAAGAGAGATGATAGGATATCCTTTGATATCGTAGTTATTTAACAACTTCTTAGGAAAGATAAAAAGTATGAACTCAAGAAGATTCTCTGCTTGATTATGTTATTCCTAGTTTATAATTACCTTCTTCACAGTACAGTAACATTTTTAACACTGGACATACGTTAACATAGGCAAAGTTTAAATATGTAAACTTGTTACGTGTTGCATATCAAAGCTTGAAACCTTAACTTAATATAATTTCCGTCTACTTTATGACAATTATTCACCTCATAACACATGTTTTCTGTTCCTGTAACACATACATTAATTTGTATTAAATGATAGTTTTTTCGGGTTTTCTTGCGAAGAAAATATTTTTCATCCAAATATGCCTAACATCAAATATGCGTGATGAGTAATATCCTTGTAACATCCTCCATACATACTACATAATATTTTGAGTAATAAAAGACATTTTAAAAAATTATTCCATTTAAACATTCATGTTGATCGCATTTGTATCATTACGATCACAGTTGAAGAATTCATTTTAATGACAAAATATTAAAAATGTATAACAACTTCCTTTTACTTACTGTATTCTAGTCCATGTCTTTGTCCACTGTGATTATGAAGATCGTTTCAGGTCTATTTTAAGTTTACTTACCAATTCGATATTCGTACACAATTATGTAGTTTACAGTCTCGATAGTATGTTGTACTGCCCTTGCTATTGGTCTTTATGACAATAAGTTATTAGGAAACTCTCTGTTAGCACTACACGAGTATACATATGTGCCTCCAATATCTACGATTTTCAATATTAGAGGGCCTAGGGGTGCTCGATTGTTGCGATTCAACACAGCCTCGATTCCTATCGTTCACTGTTTAATTGTTGGTTATAATTATAATTAATGCAGGAAAGGGTACGAATGTAGCCCTCCAAAAATAAATGAGTAATAATTTTCGGAGCATATTATCATTCATACACACATGTGCTGTCTTCCCTTTAAGACGACACACAGTTCGTTTCAACTACAAGCAATAACTTCTAGGATGTGTTCACCCTTGTGGCTACCTAGCAATTGAATGAATATACAAAAAGTAATATCAAAGTCGCAGTACCGTTTAAAAGTACAGTGAAACATCTGAATAACGAACACCAATGGGGCATGAATTTTTGTCCGTTATTGAGAGACGTCCGTTACAGAGAGGTTCAGAAATTTAATTTCTCACAACGGTAATTGTATGCAGTAATATACAGTGAATTCATTATGTATGAGCGTACATACGTAAAATTCAAAATGAAAATACTGTATTTAGTACGTATTTGAATTGCTGGGAGGGATGAAGGAGAAATTCATTTTTGTTAAATAATATTATTGCTGGGGGATGTGTTAATATATTCGTATACCGGTACTCCAAAAGATAATGCGTGTATGCTAATTTTCTTAAGTACATGTAATCACTCTGTAAGCATTAATAATTTATTTCAAATTCTCAGAACCTTCTCAAAAGATGCGTTAGGAACCAACTAATCGGCTAAACTCTTTTGTTTAGTGAAAAATGCATACTTTTTCCTCTACAAGGGTAATAAAACTCATTAGCAAGTGTCCTCTGAGAATCCTCGGAAAAAACACGTGTGTATTTGTGTTTGTGTACTGGAGCGGTATCTTCGTTGGCGGAATGGATGACAAGGCATATGAGAGTGCATATGTTTATTGACCCAGCCCTAGTCACTAAGAATATCCTCTTAGAGACAGTGAAAAAGGAAGCCGGGAAAACTCCAACCCAGACTTGTTTCAGTATCATCAGTAAAAGAAAAATGTTGCTTGTCCAAAAAAGAAAAAAAAAAACGTAATAGAGGAAACATTGCTCGTTGAAAATGTTATTGTAAAACAAACAATGCTTTGTTACCTATGAAACTGTCGGGAAAGATGCAAGGGCCAGAGGCAAAAGGACTAAGTTTGTTAGGGAAGGGAAGGTAGTTCGCATAGAATTCTTGGCCATACGACTGACTCTGCACGAGTGTTATCGCGTATTGAAGGTTTTCTAGGATTTCCACTAGAAAGCAGTTTATTGAGAGCAGAATAAAGAATAATTCCAAGTTCAGTTTGAAGCTGTTCTGTTTGATGGTTCACCAGGTCTAGACTCATGATAGTTACGCTTGTGAGGAATAATATATCGCAGAACTGAGAATAATTCCTGTCCGTTATGAAGAGGTTATTGAAAGGTCTGGGGGAAAAAGGACTGTCCGCGTCGGTATCTGACAGAGTCCGTAAAAGAGAGGGTTTTGTTCGATAAGGGAACATATATTTTTGCAGGGACAAAAAAAATGTGTCCGTATTATAGAGGTGTCCGTTATTGAGAGGTGTCCGTTAAGGGAGGTTTCACTGTATTATGAAGTTTAACAAAAGTTATTACATCTCTAATACTCTTCTTAAATCATTAATATGTACTGAAATCACTTTAAACAACTGATTTTATTTTATCACTATATGAAAAGTAATAGAAAATTTTCAAAATATTTGTATATTTCATAACTAAAGCAACATTTGTGTACGCCGAACTAGAGAAGTAATCAATAATTAACTGACGAACATACAAAACATATATTTTTTAAAATACACAGATGCTTTAAAGATCCACTAGATTTTGTATTATCTTAAATTCCTGGACTAGAGGCACATGAACTTAGAACAAAATAAAACAAATTTGAGTTAAAAATTTACAATAACCATGTCTACTTT
The DNA here is from genome assembly GCF_964235325.1 of Thermobia domestica. Taxonomy (NCBI): domain Eukaryota; kingdom Metazoa; phylum Arthropoda; class Insecta; order Zygentoma; family Lepismatidae; genus Thermobia; species Thermobia domestica. Next base: position 212,128,361 of record NC_137462.1, on the reverse strand, counting down.
ACAAGCTTTTTTTATCTGTGTCTAAATATACAGAGCTCTTGAAGAGATGTTGGTAGCCAATTTCTTTTAAAAGTCGTTGCACTTTGTATAGAACTACTTTGTACCCAGACCTAGATACATTTTTTACACCTGGCTTAACATTGCCAGTAATATAGAAACTGAATATTTCACTCTGCAAACTGTGTGGGTTAATGCGATCTCCTTCCAGTTGTCATACGCCATCGCCTCTGTTTTTAATGGAACCGATAAAAATCACTCAGCAATTAAAACTTATAGAATTGTACCATGAAGGATAACTTAGTGAGAGGGGACTAAATGACCAGAAAACATTTTTAGGTACTAAACAAGTAAAAATAAAAACAACATTCATTAAATTCATCAAGTATTGATTCAAAGCAGTTTTTAAAATTATGACTTTACGAAAGATGATATTTTGACCATTATGTAGTTAATCAAGAATTCTTGAATGTCTTCCTGCGGCAGAAATTTAAATCTTTCCCTGTGTACCATATCAAAATAACAGTCTATTTTCTGATGCACTATCCCATTACGATTGTCACTTTAATGTCACAAAAATACAAAAAAAAATAAATGAAGAAAAATAAAATAAAAAAAATAAAATAAAAAAATAAATAAATAAATAAAAAAATAGTAATACAGATTTCGATTTTCTACCAGATTTAATAAATTGTTCTTCCGTAAAGCAAGGACAATTAATGTTATTTCCGCAAATACCAAATATAGGTCAACTGTAATAGCAACTTCACAAATTTTATAAACGGAAATGGAAACAAATAATCCTGTTCAAGAGCAATGCAAGTGTGATAAATATTTTATTGATATTATTATTATTATTATTATTATTATTATTATTATTATTATTATTATTATTATTATTATTATTATTATTATTATTATTTACACAAAAGTCTCAATGTCAGCGAGCCGAACATATTACATATTATGTATGTACATAATATAATATACAGATTTCAGTTGACTCGGTTTTTATATTTGTTGAAAAATGCTGTGTTTAGTTACTTATGTACGTTTTATTAAGATTTGTTATCAGTTCTGCTCTAAAGAAATAATCGTATTCTTTTTACTTCATGGTTGCCCTTCATTCTAACTAACAAGTATAGGAAAACACAGGTGTGCTTGTAGTGAAATTATCTGCATTTTAACTTCTAGTTCGTGCAATACAGGTTTAATTTTTGTTTTGAGTTTGTCTCCTTTTCGTTTGACACTGTAAATCAATTTTGGAAAGGAATATTCAATGTCTTGATGTTGAAAACTGATATTCAACAAACAAGAAGTAAAATCTAATGATGTTATAGTATAGTTGAAATTATTATAAACGTAATTTACAAATCGTTAATTCTCTGAAGAATTAAAAGATTTTCATATATTACATTCTTCCACTAAATTATAATTCTTGAAGTTGGTATTGAGTTAATTATTGATCGAGAATATCTTAAAACTGAGAGATTGAGTCACATATTGAATTGAGTTTATTAATAGTTTCACCTGAATATAGCGCCAAGCCCTAATAAATGTTCAATAATAAAAAAAAAGTTTTGAAGATACTGCTTTGTTTAATTCTTACTTAGAATTTACTCTTAAGGCTGTGTCCAACACTCGGAATGCGTTGGATTTCCCTATATAATAGCATGGCAATGTAAATTACCTTTCATAATATTACTAAATACTTATGTTCGTTGTATTGTTCACATATAAAATATCATGGTGAAAGAGTAAATTTTTCAGTTATATAAGTTACAAATTATACAGGTTTTCGAAAGGGCAGGTTGTAGGCCGCGAAATTTTGGTTGAGATGTTTCATTCGCAAATTATCAGATCAAGTATTAACTCTGTTGTGATGGATGGTCAACTACAAGATAGAAGTTGGCCTATACACGAATGTGGATATATGGACTAATATAGTTTTCTGTGGATATATTTTCATTGATTCAGTGCGATTTATCATCATTCCAATTTGTGACAAGGTTCATGTATCGGCCAAATTTGATTGAAAATTTGATAACATTCCTCAGCCGAAAATAATAATTTCAGTTTGCAACCAACCGGTAATTTTTCTTTAAATAAATCAGGAGAATAAAAGTGATACACGTTAACAGATATTTTCCCCTAAAATTATGAAGCGTGAGGAACTACATAGGGGAAACAAGGATAAACATTTCTTTGTTCAAAGATGACGTAATTGTAGATTTCTAAGATGTAACGTAACGTTGTTCAGGAAACTGAGACAAAATATATTATATAACACAACACAACCACACATATAATTCTGTAAATCAAGTTTTCAGTCAAAATCAAGTGAAAAATATTTCACTTGCTTATCCTTTTAATACCAATATCGGATCCAAATGATCTAGACCCTCAGAAATATTGTATCATTTATTTAGTTATTTTGTATAGGCCTATTACTGTTATGTACACGCATGAAATACCATGATTTGTTCTTTCATCTCCCCAGATATTTCTTTTAAAGTTTTAGTTTTTAAAGTTACATTCCTTATTTTGGAAAGCAAAATATTGATTATAATGCTTTTAGTTTTGCATTTCCTCTGACGTGTCTCCTTTTCTCACCGCGCAAGAATCAAGATTTAGGATCAAGAATGGTTGAAATAGGAAAATAGGGAAAGCGCACCCTGTTTGACAAGAAGGCTTGTTACAAAATACAAGTAAAAAGATGTGTAGGTAGATAAGATTGTCTCATTTCTGACAGGAGGCAGTCTTGCCTCCCGCAAACCTTTCTTCTTCCGACCACATGATCAGATTGTCAACTAACATAACTTCGAAAATATGCATTCTCCGCTTTTTTAGATAAACGATCTTATGCCATTTTGTAACTTGTCTCCCTCCCCTACCAACTTTTTGAAGATCAGTGAGGAACAATGTTGTGTTGGATAACCCTGCTTATGTGCTTTCCAACGCTGTCATATTTCCTTGTAAAAAGTAATATTAATGAACTATAAGAGCTGGATTAAAAATAAAAAAGTTAACATGTAGTATTGGGGTAGGTTTACATGTGGAGAAATTTTGAACTGTATAAGACAAACAGTTTTCATAATACTTTGGAAAGAAGTTCACCATGTTATTATATAGGGATTGATGATCTCTGGTGAAAACGTTAGATACGGCCTTAATTTGTATGAATAAGAGTCACTGCTTCCTTTTTTAATGTCTTAATTTGTTCTTATGGTCATCAATATCAACCCTATTAGATATCTTTATATTTTCAGTTTTCAACTAATACAGTACTTAAAATCGTGTATTTACAACTTGATCTACAATTTAAAAAGTATTAAACATAATCTGTGATTTCACTAGCGGATACAGAAGGGTCATCTCGAAGGGGAGGATTACCTCCTAGACGATGCACATAGGCTCGAAGTATAAAGTGTTATATCCAAACATAATAAATTAGTGCTCCTTCTCTCTCTCCCTCTCTACAATTATGTAACATGAATATTAGTTTCTCGATTCCTAGCACTAGACACAAGGACGTTGTTGTGTGTAGTGTGTGTCAGCTTAATGACTTACAACGATATCATCGTCTATACCAATTCCATGGATTCTATTAAACTAGTATTAGTTCGAAGGAGAACATCGGCTCTGTGTAACTGAAATTGGAAGAGAAAAGATAGTCTTTGGGACGGTCAGTCGTCCCCACCGCCCTCCCTATGAATTAGAAGTGGTAGCAAGACAAGACAAGACTTCATAAATCTCTGTCTCATCTTGATTGACAAATAACTCTCTCTATCTTGGTCTCGTCTAAAGCCAAAAATCACCATTTTGGTCTCATATGATCAACACATGTTTGTCTCGATCTCGGTCTCGGTCTCGAGAGCAAACTCTCGGGCCTCGTCTCGGTCTGGTCTGCATAATCTCGAAATAAACTGTGTGAAATTAAAAATGTTTAGATAGTGTACTCTCACAACCTGTCGTTTCCTTTGCTTTTTCATTTTATTTTTACTGTAAAATTAAGTTACAGTACTCTGGATACTAATTTATATGCATGGGCAAACTCTTGTGCCTTATGTGTGCGTCTTCGCGAATTCAACCATGTATAGGTATATCTAGCCTTGCATAAAATTTTTAATCGTGATCTACATCCCTCTTTAAACAATAAATTTTATCTCTATCTTCAGTGGCTAAATAATTAAACTTTTAAGCAATCAACTCCAATACTATAATTCATTTCCTTTCTATAGAATCAATGTTATTCAATCACATATAATAGATAACGCAAAATGTAGCGGCAAGAGTTCACTTACTTAAAGTGAAACTTAAATTTTACGATTTCTCATTTGTTGTCTTTACATTCCTGATTCACTGCTGTGTTCGACACAGAAAATCACATATATTGTTAGATTTGTATTAGTACAGTGTTTTGTTTCACATCTCCGAATTTAGAAGACATTTATTACTTCAGACTTCCTGCAAATTTATGGTCTATTAGCTACAGAATTCATGTTTGAAAAGCATGGTATCGAGTTCAATCCCAAACGAAAATGTAATGAAATGAAATCTTTGAGTTTTACGTCCTACGGTTATGCTCGTTAGGCTAAAGGAGACGATGATTATGAGAAATGAATGAAATGGTGGAATGAAGAAAGTGGGAGGAAACGGGAGAGCTTCGAGAAACCCCATGAGCACGGTGTTTGTTCATGACAAAGTCCACACGGCTCGAGTTAGGATCGAACCAGGGATCCCAAGCACCGGAGGTAAGCGCTCTAGCACTGGGCCACCGCGCTCCCTCATTCTGAATCTGAGTTAATCTTATTTGACCTCAGGTGCATTAACCTGTGCATGAATTTACCTATTAACATAGAAGTGAGTTTCATTTGAAATGATATCTTTGACATTTTTCAGTTTAACGTCCGATGATTATGCCCTTTATGTTAAGGGAGACGATGATTAAAACAAGTGAATGCTGATGGAATAACTGGTGGAATAACAAAGTGGGAGGAAAGGGTAGTACTCCGAGAGAACCTACGGACACAAAGTTGACCACCACAAATTTACTTGGTAGGGGATCGAACCAGGGACTCCACTCACCAGAAGTAAGCGCTTTACCACTGAGCCACCGTTCCCTCTCATTTTTATTCTTGAAATTTATATAAGAAATAGTTTCATTATTTTATGAGTAAAGTAAAATTTGTGGTTATCAAATTTTGTAATTAAAATCTTTTATTTCAAAGTAATTTTCTGTTGCCTGAGAATTCATTTCGAGCTTTCGCTTGCATATTGAAATTGCAATTTAACGTTCCATAATTAAGCCCATATTAAGTTCTTTAGGCTAAGAGAGGCGGATGGTTAAGAGCGAGTGAATGATGATGAAAGAATTGGTGAAATAAGAAAGTGCGTAATTCGCTTCTTACTTAAACTGTGCATGTCTTGATAGTAATAGTAAATGTGTAATAATTTATTTAAATTGGATATTTAATATAGGACCGCCATTTTAATAGTTGTTAGGAAATATGTTTCTACATATGCTGAAAACAAAATTCCACTTAAAATAATAATAAAAAAAAAAAAACAATATTTATTATTCTTTCGCAACTACAAATCTTACTTGTTCTAAACCTGACAACTTATAATTCAAAAGATATGTTCACGTTCGTCTAGGGGTGTTCGATAAGGCTGAGGACCTATCGAACTTCGGGAGTGAAAATTTATCGAGTTGTAACCGGTTACTCGAAACCGTTCGAGTATTTGAAATTATCAAAGTTTCGGGTATTATCGACATTTCGAGTATTATCGAAGTTTCTTGTATTATCGAAATTTCGAGTATTATCGAAGTTTCGGCTATTATCGAAAGTTCGAGTATTATCGACATTTCGAGTATTATCAAAGTTTCGGGTATTATCGAAAGTTCGAGTATTATCGAAGTTTCGAGTATTATCGAAGTTTCGGGTATTATCGAAATTTCGAGTATTATGGAAGTTTCAAGTATTATCGAAATTTCGAGTATTATCGAAGTTTCGGGGGTTATCAAAAGTAGTGATGGACAGTTCGGTTCCTTGCAATGATTCCTTGTTGCAGCCAAACTAGTCAAACAACTTTTTTCATCTGATAAGTTATTGCAAAGTTGTGTTTGTGAGGAGAAATGAAAGCGTACAAAAAGGGATTGCTTTTTCGTCCGACACACACGCGCACACAGGAAGTTTAATTTCTTCCTGAATTTTATTTCTTGTTTGTTATTTGCTGACAGCTATTGTATCAGAGTTGTTAACGTACAAATAGGGTAATTTGCTCTTCATACGATATAGTATACACCCAAAACTTCAATCATATTAATCACGTACGGTGTTGCTAAAATATTGTAGCAAAATATTATTTTTAAGCCAAATGTGTTATCTTCTGTCGTGTTTCCTTTCCATTAATGACCCCTAGTTCACACATTGCCGCAATCAGATATGATGATGCTTTGGGCGCAAACTCCCCCTTTAGCCTTTCAGTAAAATAAATGTTAAGTCAAATCAGTGATGATTTCAGGGGGTTGCTCAGGAGGAATATTCCTCCACAAACATATCTCTGATCATGTTCACCGTGGCTTACCAGTATTTTTGCTACTTTCACCCTCCGTGTTCAAAATCTTCCGGGGTAGCATTACCATAATTTCTGAATATTTTTGAGAATGGTGTGTGTTTATTGAGAAGTTAAGAAAAGTCTAATCTTAAGTTCAAGAACTGCTTATGCTCATTTTCTATACTTAAAATATATTTTTATATTATTGTCTTAATTATTTCCCTGAGTAAAGTAAAAATGAAATGAAATCTTTGAGTTTTACGTCCCACGTTTATACCGGTTAGGCTAAAGGAGACGGTGATGATGAGTAATGAATGAAATGGTGGAATGAAGAAAGTGGGAGGAAACGGGAGAACCCCGAGGAAACGCAAACACGCGGTGTTTGTCCACCACAAAGTTCACTTGGCGGGGGCTGGGATCGAACCCGGGACCCCACCTGAGTAAAGTATTCTTGCGAAGAACACCTTATCGCTATTGATTTTTTCATAAATATCAGCACGACTGAATTGCAAGCCTAGCACTTGACCAAACACAGCGAAATTTCCCAGTCTTCCATTTTTCCTAAAATTTCGGGCATTAGTTAATCCCAGACAATTTTCCGGACCGGGCTTGAATTTAGGACGTATGGTAAGCCTATCCCGGGGAAACCTTGAAATCATCACTAAGTTTAATGAAGATGAAAAACGGAAATAAATCTATTTCCTCGACAGTGAATATACAGGGTGAGCATAAAGTCTTGCCTGATTACAAAAAGCTATTACAGAAGAACCATTTGACATAATAATGTAAATACTTGTCAGTTACATAGGTTAGTATTACAAACTTTTTAAAGACCACTTACGTTACTTATGTTACTGATGGGCGATTTGCTTTGGTGATACCACAGCACGCATTGCGCTTTCTCCTGCTTCGATGCCATTTCGCGGTGGCTCAGTGGTAGAGCGTTCACCTCTGGTGCTTGGGGTCCCGAGTTCGATCCCAGCCTTCACTAAGTGAACTTTGAAAAAAATGAAATGAAATCTTTGAGTTTTACGTCCCACGGTTATGCCGGTTAGGCTAAAGGAGACGGTGATGAATGAAATGGTGGAATGAAGAAAGTGGGAGGAAACGGGAGAACCCCGAGAAAACCCAGGGACACGGTGTTTGTCCACCACAAACTTCACTTGGCGGGGGCTGGGATCGAACCCGGGACCCCAAGCACCAGAGGTGAACGCTATACCACTGAGCCACCGCGGCCCCTAAGTGAACTTTGTGGTGGACAAACACCGTGTGCATGGGTTTTCTCGGGGTTCTCCCGTTTCCTCCTACTTTCTTCATTCCACCATTTCATTCATTACTCATCATCACCGTCTCCTTTAGCCTAACCGGCATAATCGTGGGACGCAAAACTCAAAAATTTCATTTTTTAAAAAAATTTACCACGTGACCTATGACCTCTGATGATATTGGTGACCTCTTCGCTTTGCTAAAAAGATGTTCGGTGGATCCTTTATACATATGTTTTTTAAACATTATCTTCAACTAATTAATTGTGTACAATAACCTGTTGAAATGGGTCATAGATGATCTGCTAGAGGTCACCGGGTCACGATTGCTCACATTTCTCGTTATCACATTGTTTCGGATCAGAATTTATGTCGATATACCAATTTTTGCTACCGGAGATGGATATTCAAATAAATGGCATGTGAGACTACTATTTAACATTGAAATCCCGTAAGGAAAAAATCGCATTTTGACCTTTGAGCCTGTAACTTCCCAAACTATAACACCCGTGATCTCGTTTTGTTATCAAACAAATCTTCTGACCTTCCTCTAGATTATCTAGCAAATTTCACAGTTCTAGCTTTTGTGAATGCTTAGTACTATGAAATTAAAGTTTACACACGAATTATGGGACAGTCTGTATGTATGTCGGTTTGTACATTATGATGAATCCACACCTTAGCAGATCTAGAAGCATCGTTTGGTGGAGGCAGATTGCTTCCTGGACGAATAATGTAGGCGGTTTTAAAAACGTAAGAGTTTTGCATCAATTCAGAATAACGTGGTGTACTATTTTATACAGAGTGTTTCAAAACAATACCGCCAACGTTTGGGAGGCGATTCTTGACATAGGGTTGCCATATTACCTGATTTTAGCGGATACCACCAGATTTTCAGGTCTTATATTCGTCCCCCGCTTAATCATCTCTTAATCACGAAAAACCGCCGCTTTTTTGGATTGGAGAAAAATCTAAGACGACTTTGTTGATAAAGTGTTCTTGTATTCAACGTAAACCGCTACATTTATGTGTCAATCTCAATCGCGAATGGACAGATGACAGAAATTATTACTACTGGTTTTGTACAATATGAAAGACGTATCATGCGTAGAACTTTATGATAAGATTTTATGCAATCGAAATTTTTTAAAGAAAGTTAAAGGGAATTAAAAATGTAAAACAAAATTGCATAATCATGCACATTTTGGTTCAACCCATGAATACTAATGTATGATCTCATGGGTGCATATTTCTTTGATAACATTCTGTCCAGTTCAACTCAACAAGTCTATGCTGTTACGTAATCTATATGTTCAAGTAGTCTTTATATATTCAGGAATGATTGCAAATTGACTACGGTATCCTTGGCATTTTGTTTAGATTAGATTCATTATTAGTATTTTTTTCTTTTAAAATGTTTATGCTGTATTTCATATATTGTGAAACTATGGTAATGTCATATGTTAGTATGATTTCAAGTAGAAATCTTTGAAAATGATTAGAAATTTTATAAGAGATGGACCAAGACTCCTAAATATGTTTTAGCTTTCTTACGATAAAAGTTTAGAAATTATTTTGTATTTCTTAGGGAGAAAACCGTATGAGCATCTGCCATATATCGCTTGCTTAAAAAAGAAAAAAAAAACTTGTCTTAAAGATAGCCTTATTAGAGATAACTTACTGTAATACTTACTTTACAATTCGAGACTCACATTTGTTGAACTTAATAAAACATTAAAGGCAAAAACTAAATTTGCTTTACTTTAGTTTTGTTAGAAAAGTACATTGGAAGTGTCACTTAACAAAGAAATCACTAAAAAAAAAAAAAAAAAAAAATTGTCAGAAGGACCAGTATTTGTAATACACAAGTTCACATCAGTACTTACGGTTTAGAATCCCCCGCTTTTCTAATTTCAAAATATGGCAACCCAAAGTTATCGTCGGATACCACATACAAACAGACAGGACGGCCTGTAATAGGGGGCTTTGTACCCAAAATTCTCAAGGTTTGTTTCACGAGAATCTCAAATACTCGAAGGCATCCGAGCGCCGGATAGTAAATTTTCGAAACGGGAGTTTGATAAATCTTCAGCTTTATCGAATTTCCTTACCTCTACCTATATCAGTAGCTGTCTCTATACAGAACTTTAAATTAAACCCTCGAAATCATATGTAAAATTATTTTTCTGCCTGCCCCGTCATTGGCGCAATCGGCAAAGTGACTATTAGTAGACTAATGGTGTCTTGGATTCCAATTCCATTTGGGTGATGCATGTTTCCTCTTAATCTTTCTCTCTTCTGACAGGCTGCTTAAACCTTGTACGGATCTGTGGGGAAAAAACTTTTCCTTCACTTCATTGCTAAGGAGAGAAGTTTTAAAATGAACACCCTGCATATATGTAATACATATTATATACAACTATGATAACTTAGAATACATTGTTTCTTCCGAACACTCCGATAATGCCGAACTTTTCAAAATATTCAAGCGACTCGGCAAATGCGATCATATTGATATATTTCTATATTTGCTGCTTTCAAACAATTCGAGACTCTCGAACAGTTCGAGTGTTTCGAAGTTGTCTAATGTTTCTAACATTTCGAGTGCCTCGAACACTTCGAGACTCCCGAACATTTCGGGAGTCTCAAACATTTCGAGAGTCTCGAACATTTCGGGAGTCTCGAACATTTCGGGAGTCTCGAACATTTCGAGAGTCTCGAACATTTCGGGAGTCTCGAACATTTCGGGAGTCTCGAAAGTTCGATAATTTGATAAAATTAAAATTCTTTATCGATGAAACAGTTTTAAAATTTTATCGAATTGTTATCGATTACTCGATTATCGGAACAGCCCTACGTTCGTCCCTGTACACTTGAGAACCCTATTGCTATTAGTAGTTCAAAAAGTACTAATTTTTGCATAAGTGTTAACACAATATAGCACTACAAAGACTGCAAAGAACTGCAACTTCTAAACTGCAAAGAAATTATGGAATTAAATACGGAAATAAAAGTGTGTAGTGATTAGCTTAATCTTTGTTCGCAGTGAATTATACGTATATGGCCATTTTGAAACAAAAAGTTTGCATGAACATCAAATTTTAACGAAAATAAATTGCACATTCTCATACAAGCTTGTGCTTAGTTGTTTTCATGCTGAATTTATGAAATATTAAATTTTTTTCTGTCCATGCAATATTAATACAGGCCTGTCCTGTATAAGCTACATACCAAATCAAAAAATAGGGTAATAGCCTTGCATGCTTCCTACACATATTAGAACATACATCACTATTTTTGTGTTTTATCCAGTCCCCTCGGTTTTGGGGGGAATCTGAAGTTCTAGGGGGGAGCTCTGTGGTAAGTAACCATGTATCTTATGCAACCCATACCTTTGTATATTGTGTGCAAAGAAACTGTCTATATACTTTCAGAGAGAACTGTAGCTTTGTTCTTCACTGCTACACATTAATTTTTAACTATTGAAAATTTCAATTTGAAATATAAAGCTTCTCCATCTACAAAAATCATTCCTAAGAATACTTTGATCAGATACAGATTCATATTTATTCAATTATTAAAATATTAAGACTAATCTAGAAGGTTCTTACCTTTTTATAAACTAAATATTTAAATAGACATTTTAATAAATAAATATTTTAAATTTTAAGTTCTAAAAGAACACAGTGCAATTCTTCTTGGAGATGCATCATACCAGATTTTTATAATATTTCTTATATGGAAAAGTTCCAGTGCACGAGGACCTTCCATGGATATTAACATAAGTTAACTTAAGTGATGAGGTGTTAGTTGTTGTCTTAATTTAGTACAAATTCGTGCCATACTTGAGAAAATGATCTTTCGACTTTGCAGGTAACTATAGGACACACACTTAATATGGCAGCTAGATGTCGTAATGTAGGAAAACCGTTGCCAATAGCGTCCACTTGAAGTTTACACAAAATATCACCCAATTTCATATTCTTCTCTGTATACTTCTTTAAAATTGAACCAAAACACTTATATTCAATTATGCACTCTTCAGAATTCAAAGAAAAATATCACATTAAGATTTGTTCATACGCACTATGCCATTATCAATAGGCATAATGTCACCACAGTTGAACACTTGGGACGATGAAGAAGTTTTGCCGACGCTATCCCCAAATCTTCTATCAAAAGTTTCTAGCAACGACATTACATGGCTGCTCAACTTCAATATGGAGTTTATCATAATCTTTAAAATCGGTCTCCAGAAATGCGTACAGAGTTTCTTCAGTCACTTTATTGTGATACTTACGAAATGCTTCCAAATCAATCGATGAATCACTCATAATATACTTCAAACAAGAGGTTGCTACTGACTCTTTCAACGGTAAATCACTAAGATTAAGAGTTTTTCGGACAGTAAAATTAGATTCATGAACTTAATTGGTTTCAACATTTCCAATATACCGATCAATAAGACCGTTAGGTTTTCGTTCTGGACTACTAACAACAATCCTCTTGCCTCTGATGACAAATTCCCGCACTCTGTATGCATTTCTTACAGAATTAGCTTAGTACGATTGCTGCCCGTCAACAAGGGCCTTGACAGCTCGAAAGTGACATGTCCAACGCCTGTTTCCTACTCTCAGAAACTCCAGATTGGGATCATTCATGATAGCTTGTAATGTTATAACTTAGTATGATTTTTCGGTGACTGATGAAAGAACTTCCATGCACTATTAGTCAAAAAAAGTTTTTTTTTTTTTTACAGTTTTTTGTCGCTACATTAGCTGCGGCTAAATTTAATAAGCGGCTTTCATAATGATTGCTTTCTGTAGGCCAAACTTCTTCAAACACCAGGAAAAACATAAACTGCACGTTAAATTGAAACCGGAAATGTATATATGGCTATCTATATCTTCAAAATTTTGGAGGGTAATTCTACAATTTTGGGGGGGGGTCCCCTCCTAAGATGCCTGTATAAAACACTGACTACTTTACTATAATATTGGCCTATATATAAATAGAAATTTCTTGTACCATTCATGTTTAATACTTCACATTTCAATACTTATAATAGTCATATTATTTATAACAATTATTCTAAAATACAACCTAACCGTCTTTTCTGGACCACTAAGCATGTATCTGTAGCAAAATCAAAATAAGAAAATAATCAAAGATAAATATTTGTGGGAATTAATTTTGTAAACACCAGTAAAGAACATTTCTCAATAAATTAAAGTATCTATTAAATTGTATTTGTTCCATTGATATTTATCTGCTGTAACTATACGTGCAATAATAAGTATTATTTTGACGAAAGAAACTATTTTGACGAATTTTGTCATTACTATAAATTTTAGGTCATTAAATTAAAAATGAAAATTACATTTTTATTTACTAAGACTCTTTAATTCTGCCAAAACATTAATAATTTAGATACTCTGGGTAATACAGTCGTTTTATCCCGTGGAAGGAGGGACTAAAATAAAACTAGATACAAATTATGTTCGTTGTTCTTTCTATGCTCTCAAAATTTTGACTAGTAAAAGTAATTTGAACGACATTATTGAAACCTCCAAAACGTTGTATCTAGTTTCATTTTAATTTTGAAGAAGCTTTCAACCAAAATAATGTTTCATCTTACGGTACTGTCCAAGATTTACTATTCGGCAAAAGCAGATGAACAAATTATGTCACTGATGAAATAATAACTTCTCAATTCTTTTATTCAATGGATTTTCTTCTTTAATTTCAATTTAATACTTCGTTTTGGATCTTAGGGCTTTAAACAACACGTGTATTATGTACTATACTTATACTAAAAGCAGAAAAATTTCGAAATGTCTTTAGGAACAAAAATTATGTATGACCAACTTCCATTTACAATTACAATCAACCGCTTAGTCTCAACTTCAGATGTTCAGCAAATCAGGAGTTCACACCTCTGTTTCTATGACAACGATACATTAAAACATACGGAAATGTAAACATATACAATCCGCTATGAATACAATCCGCTTATTTTTAATAATAATCGAATTGTTGAAAATATTTATCCCAATTAATGAAATTGAATATTTAGAATACGACAATATTAACCCTAAAAAAATTAAGGTGAGTCCATTGGATCCTTATACATTAACCGAGTTTTATTTAGTGTAAACTAAAATTAACCTAACCTAACCTAAACACTGTAAAGCACTAATATTCTATAACAAAATCCTTTAAAACGAGTTAATATCATGTATTGATAAGTATGGGTCCAACGGATCCACCGTTAGCATTTCTGTATGTAAAATACCTTGGTGTTTCTAAGGTTAAAATAAGACAAATTCACATAATTTATAAGAATTTTTCGAAATATATCCATTTCAATGGGTGAAAAATTCGAACATTAGTATCACTACGCCCACATATAAGCTAGTTAAATAACAACATGGCTAATTGACGCAAACGAAAACTTAGAAAATTGAATAAATATTAACAGTACACGAAATTTGCATCAAAATATAATATTATAAATACTTAACACTACAGAAAATATCAAATGAGATTCCTACATGTGAAACCATACCTGAGAAAGCTCACAGACGCGATATTATCTACCACAAACTTACTCTGTCGGGGACCGATCCCCAGACTCCAGATACCAGAAGTAAGCGTACTACCACTGAGCCACTCTATTCCCTCCATACAAGAGAAGTAATCAGAATAATAAATCATTTTGCAAACATTTCAGAGCCTTTATACTATACTTATCATATCCATCAGAAAACGATTCCAAAAACAATTGATTGTTAATTTTTACCTTAAAGTAAATTTGCTGTTTTGCATTTCTCCACACTTTTCTAATATCCTCTGCTTCATTTTCTGTTCCACCCACCTGGTTTGCTGTTTTCTTGTCTCTACACATTTGGAAGGTATCTTGTTATTTTACCACCTCCTGGCTGTGAACATCTGTTGTTGTCGACTTATAATTCAGAACGACGATTTAAAGACAAAACTGCCAATATTCCATTCTCCACTTTTTATCTTGTGCTACTATGTAAGTTATCACAACTGGGGTGCACTGTGGGTTTCATACAGGCGAGGCATCCTGGAGAAACCTGGAGAAACGATCCTTTTTCACATATATCTTTTGTCCTACCCTACAAATCTGACTCCTCAATCCCAGAGTAAGAAAAAAGCCCTCGTATCTATCTGTTTATAATATTTAAGAGCTCTACGTGTATCCTTTATGAAAGAAAATCTGTCCATAATTACACATACGAGGTGGTATCGAAAAAACTCACAAGGGAATATCTTATATTGATAGTAGCATTGCCTAATCAAACAATGCACAATCAATAGAGGAGTGAAGAAAAGTGAGAAATCCAAATTTTTACGGGCCGGTACTCAGAAACATAGGAGATATAAACGAAAGAAGGATCTAGAATTATGTGAAGGTAGCAATGCAAAAGATACACTAACACAGAAAGAACTTCAAGATGATTAAATTAATCAAAATTACATCTATAGAACAGTATAGTAAGCAAATCTTGTATCCACAGACATGGTTAATAACATCATATGTTATGTAGTGTTGCCAACTGAGCACAAAATGAGGTTTCGTTAATTAGCACGGAATACAAATTATAACTTCTAGCAATCTAATTATGAGTAGAACCATACCTGTGAAGTCTTACAGTGTTGCCAACGTTTGAAGATAGGCCTATATGAATCACGGATGTAGAAGTGTACATACATTATACGATTCGAACTACTTGACACCAAAATATGAGACCGCAAACAACAATATAATCCCTGAAGTACAAAAATAGCGAACGAAGCACAGTCTCGAAGCATTTTTGTTAAAGAAAAATGTCATAATAGTACCAGAAAACAGCACATAAGCTGAAATGATCCATGCCCTTGGATAACTAAGTGGTCCGCAAACGCTGGCAGCACTGCACACCAATACTTCACAGGTAAGTTTCTACTCATAATTAGATTTGGTAGATGTTATATTTTGTATTCCGTGCTATTTAACAAAACGTCATTTTGTGCTCAGTTGGCAACACTACATTACATATGATGTTATTAAGCATGTTGTGGGTACAATATTTGCTTATTATACTGTTATATACATGTCATTTTGACTACTTTAATCATCTTGAAGTTCTTTATGTGTCAGCGTGTCTTTTGCATTGCTATCTTCACATGATTCTAGGTATTTCTTTCGGCTGTATCTCCTATGTTTCTGAGTGTCGGCCCGTAAAAATTTGGAATTCTCATTTTTCTTCACTCCTCTATCGATAGTGCATTGTTTGTTTGGGCAATGCTACTATCAACATAAGATGTTCCCTTGTGAGTTTTCTTGTAGACATTTTATTTTCCACTTTCACTTAAATATTGATTATTCACTTCCCTGCCTCAAAATGTTTATACCGATATTTGTTGATATTTGAGGGGGCACCAGAAATGCTAAATACGGGCCTGACATACATACACAAACTAAATCAAATACCTGTGTTTATTTCATTCACGTTGCAAGTGCACGTTTAAACAAACTACACTGGTTCCGTTATGTGTGCGTCATTTCAAAAGTAATTCTGTTTCAAACAAGATAACATTTTCTTCAGAGAGAAATTGTTTTTTTTTTTTTTTTTCCTACTTTCTTACAAGGAGAGTTACGGAAGTGTCACCCACTGATTCGAATGAAACTCTGCATACTTGTAGAATATTGAAAAATAATCTACACCTATTTTTTTTTTTTTTATTTATTTATTTCAGCAATGCTGTGGGTTTAAGAGTAGTAGCCACCCTTTGAATACTATGGGAGATCTCCAAGCATAGATAGAAAATATACTGCCAGGAGTTTTTAGAGCTGCTGGTGCAGAATCTGATGTCAAAATTACAAAATTTAAAATGGCGGATCCAATATGGTTATTACAATTACAAAAAGTCTTCTGGTTTGAAAAGATCTACACTTAGGCAAGAATAATCATAGTTGGCAGGGTTTACTGCGAGAAGGTTGCTGACTGATTTGAAACCCTTTTCTGTACGTATATTAACGAAATGCTTGATTAATGTGCGTCTCTGCGCCTCTCACTATTAGGGGTACTTATTCAAAGTGAATCTTCTCGCCTCTCACCATTATTGAAGGGAGTCCCCTCGCCTCTCCCAATAGTCCAAAACAACCTCCTTAAATCTGAAAATGTCCTTGTGAAAGCACTACATTAGGGAAAATTAACAAGTATTGCGAGATCATGGTTTCAATAGGTTTTTCTCCCAGCGTCTCACGCAAAGTCCATTTATTTATTTGATTCGTGGAGTGATAACAATCCATCAACTTTTGAACCTATTTTAAGAACAATAGAATACCTGAAAATAGAAACACTTGCTGCAGGAACAACTGGTAGGGATCAGCTTCTTGATTTGTTCTTCTTTAGGCCGTGAAGAAACTTCTTTAGACATTTTTCTGACATTGTCCTTCTCTTCAACTATAACATAAAATTAAATCTCGTAATAATATAATAAAGATTCAATCTCTGATTCATAATCAGTTTTCTTCTTGCAGATTTGTAAGTCTTATTAAGTATGCGTGGTACTAAAGCGGTTTTTTGGAAGAAAAATCACCTGCGTTTGAAAATCCTGTAACATTTTGTTTCGAAGATTCTGCAGCATTTTGTGATTTGTTTACAGTTATTTCCGTAATAAGTGTGCGTTTTGTAAACGATGTTTATACATCACACACTCTTTTTTAGCAGAATATCATTACTGTAAAACGTTTTCCCGATAAATTCATAATTAACAATTGAGGATATATGAAATTCTGACGTATTGAGAGGCAAGAAGACTCACTTTAAATAAACGCACCGACTATTGAAAGTTGAAAAGACTCACTTTCAATAAGCACCCCGAATAGAGAGTCGAGAGGCTCACTATAAATAAGCACCCCTAATGTTGACAGGCGCAGAGACGTACTTTAATCATACATCCTGTTAAAGTACATAGAGAAAGGGGTTAAAATCGGTCAGCAACCTCCTCGGAGTAAGCCCTACCAACTGTAATTGTTCTTGCGTAACCACAGAGAATTTCAATCCAGAAGACTTTCTGTAATTGGAATCACCATATTGGATCAGCCATTTTGAATTTTGCAATTTGACGTCAGATTCTGCATCAGCTGTTCTAAAACCCCACTGGCAGTATGTTTTCTTCTACATTAAATGATTGTTTTCTGTCTATGCTCGGAGACCATCCTAGGGGGTGGTTTCTACCCTTAAACCCTCACAATTGCCGAAATAAAAAATACGTTCGATTATTTTTCGATGTCCTAGAAGTGTGCAAAGTTTCATTCAAATCGGTGAGTGACACTTCCGTAAATTTCCTTGTTACTGAAAACAATACATTGTGTCTTAACTACAGGATATTTTCCTCTACGCAATATTTGATATAGTATTTAATTCATTTTTGTGAGCACTGTAGAAGGTATAATGTTGCTTTTGGTTAATTGTAGTAAAATGTTTTTATTACATTCATTTGAATCAGAGTACATACAATTCTGTTTTAGCTTTTCACTCCCTCAAAAGGAAATAAAGGGAAGAGAGAATAGAGGTGTTAAAAAAAATGAGTTGCTTTAAATAATAACATTACAGATTGTGTGGTAAGATTTGTTCTCTGTGAGAGTGTCGTCATTCTCATTGGAATTCAGCTTCCGACACTTTCCGTTTCCACCGCTCGCTCTCTCTAACTGTGTCCTGCATCTCGCGGTCTCATTCGCATTTTCCCTCGGCGTCTTTTTACATTTAAATTGAGATGTGGACGAAAGGAGAGCGAGATTCTTAACTTCAGAAGGAAAAACAGAACGCGTTTCGAATATTTAAATGCAGGCGACCTCAAACGATTTACACAAGAGATTTACATAAATTGTCCTATATCGCCTCCGTGTATACAAGAGTTGTTAGGCACGTTTATTACCATATACATAAATCGCACCAATACATTTATCATCTTGTCTTGTATTTCTCAAGGACAGAAGACAAATTAAATAAGCAGCAATTAGCTAATATTTGAAAGTATCAAAGCGAATAATGAATAAATAAGATATACCAATAACTTATGAAATCCATTCTTCAAGCTATCTCCTTCGAATCGTACGAGGGTTATATGAAGAATGTTGTGCCCTGACTACTTCCAGATAAGATTGTTGATATTTTTATTCCTCTCATTTTCAACAAAATTACTTTCAAATGTCATTTACTTACTTCAGAAGAGATTTTGTCTTCCCTCTGAAAGCAATTTACCATGGAATTGACGATGTTAAAAATCTTTACAATCTCCTAATAACCCTTGTTTCAGCTTAGGAACAACCAGTAGTGCAGGAAACTAAACTAGGAATGTAGAGTGTATGTTGGAAATTGCAAATACTTACTGATTGCTCTATAAGCAAATATTTGCGACTGGAAGTATTGCATTGAACAGCAGAAAATTTAACATAAGATTTTCCTGATGTTTGTGCTTGATAAAAACACGGAGTTTACATGTAAAGTTGGTAATAATAGGTAGTCTAAGTGTCAAAACACACTGGCCATAACATTCCCAGCCACCTACTGAATTCTGATATTTTTGGGATCGATGAACATAGATTCTTTCACATTATTGCTTGGTTGAGATCCAAATGATATATTCCTTCTTTCTCATGAAACAGTTTGTGCTTCCACTCACAATTTTACCAAATTGTCACGAACAACATGACAATGACCAGTGACTGAGCTTCCCTCGCTTCTGCGCCTGCCGGTGACGTGCGACGGGCTTGTCTATTTGCTCGGAGGTTAGGTAGGTATGTCAACAACGTGCGCTATCAGCGCCACTAGTACATTTCATTGCATAGTGTCTCCACAGCGGTGTTGACACTATTTAAGTTCCAACCCTCGTATTTTTGGTCACATTTTAATCAATTTTCATTTATTGCTGAGAACTAATATCTCCAATATTGGAAACGATGTTATTTTTAACTTTCTTCTTAGGTATATTTGGTATCGCGTAACAAGAATTGAAGGAATCAGTGTGAATAGCTCAGAATGGTTGGTTGACCTGGAGCAGCATCAATGACTTTGAAGAGGGAAATCGCTATCTCAATTTTCTGCCTGTCCCTCTTTCTCCCTCTCCCTATGTACAATTATACCTCACCAGAAATGATAAGTCCAGTTACTTCGTTGCATATTGGTGCAAAATATTCCCACCCACAACTGGAAGAGACTTTCAATAGACAGAAGATAAAAGTATTACTACGAAAATACTGATAAGCCATATTGAGCACAATCAGGAATATGATCCCGGGTGAAGATCCTTCAGGCCACTTTCTAAAAGTACCACTGATACTTAACTAAGAACAATATACTTGTCATTTACAATAAACATGTGTGTATTTTCAAATATGAAGATCATTTGACAAACGTTGAAGGGATTTACCTTAGAATCTAGCACTACCGAGTTTTGAGATGCAGAAAGTCAAGTGCTTTGACGGTGACACATTGCGTGGTTTTTAGCAGTATTGTATAATTTCAGCATTTGTTTGGGAAAGGAAACGAGGAAGAAGAGTCTCTGATATAAATACAATTTCACAGGTTTCTGTAGTACCTAGGTATATTATTTTAATATCGAAATATATCTCTGTTTGCCCCAACTTCTGGATCCCCAAGGACGCCTTTGTTTTTAGGTTATATTTCAGATCATATTTCGCCATTATTTTAAGGAATAAATGCTTGCAAATTTTAAGCTTTTTGGTCACAGAAATTCAAACCCTAGGTTTGATCTTAATTTGAAGTTCCTAGCACACTGGCTGCTGTACAGGGACATTGGTCATAGTATCTGGAGATGGCATGGTGATGGCAGTTGCAGGTAGCCAGACAATAGATACTTGTGATTGTGTGTTTATCATAATCTATGTCTACAACGGAAGAATGACGCTAGGAAAGGCCTAGTGTGAAATTACGAGAATTTAAACGTGGTCATATAGGGCCTTATGCAGAGTCGTTTTGACATATGATTAGCGTCATACTAAAGACCTGACTGCTGCAGGAAACATATGTTAGTCGAACTCTTTAGTATGGCACTAATAACTCGTCAAAACAACTCTGCATAAGGCCCATAGTGTACAAGCTAGTCAGATTAAGTAGTTGTCATTCAAAATTGTCGATCGCGTGGTCATGAGATGTCAGTAATGCATCAATAGTGTACAAGATGAAAAGAAGTGCTTTCCCACAGCAGATGTACATCAGTAGAGCCCCTGTACAGAGTAATAGTATCCTATCTCATAGAACGACCACTGTTATTGCTGTCAGAGCAACTGTGCTCCCTCTTCTGTTAGATCACTCGAAAGTTAAACAATCGATAGAGACAGTATAATAAGACATAAATATTTTGATTACAAAATCTGGAGAATGTTTAGTTCAATTGTTAGTGAAAATTTATTTTCATTAACTTTCCTCGAAATTCACGGTAATGCTACTTTTTATACTGTATTACATAAGTAAATTACTAACGATTAATATATCTATACTATGAAAGTAATTTATTACTTTCTAGAGATGTTGAAAGGATAGTTTACTGTTGAGCAGAAGAAACTCAGGGGAGAAGTCACTTAGATTAAAAGTAAAGTTTCATTTTCGAAAAAAAAAAATAACACTTCAAATTAATGATTTTAATTTTCTATATAACATTTAGAACATTGTGTAACTATTCTTTCCATACTCTGAAGCGACAAAGCATTATTTTTTACCAATGTAATTTCGCTTATGATCCGTCTTTGTGGTTGAGATGTATTCTTTTTGGACATTTTATAAAACGTCTACCAGGTTAATGAAACGTATATACTCATGTTTCATAAAATAAATATTTCATTGCAAATATTAGTGTGTGCTATAATCCAGATGAATGATCTACTGCAGTAGTTTGTTCGGTCAAAGTTTTAGAAACATTTATGGCAGTTTTGTTAATATTTTATAAATAAATATTTCAGTATTGACTCTTTAATGTAGCATGACTCATGATTCAGTTTGAGATATGGGAGCAACAAGTTAAAAGCGGAAAAGTCTGTTTTTTATTATATTTAATTTCTTGAAAGAAAAATTACAAAGATTTCAGTGAAGTATGGGCTACTTTCTTAAGAAATAACATTTAACCAAGTTTATCTCTTGTTGAGAAGCTAAATAATATAATGAGATCTTGTATAAATGATGGGAAATTTTTCGATTAGAAAGCTAGGTAAAAGTAATTCTAAGTTAAAAGTTCATGAAGGGAAAAAATGCGGTTTGTAGAACTTTTAATAAGAGAACTCCAAAATTTATGCAGGTAAGGGGTCGAAGATATTAAAAAGAAAATGAAGTTTTATGAAGATACTTGGAAGAGTCAACAGAGAAAAAACACATTTTAAGTAGAAAAAATCAATCAGGATGTTGGATTAGAATTCATCTCATATTTAAGAAATTACGGAACTTAGTTGAGGTGACTGAAGAAGAAAGTTATCTAATTGATGCTGCTATGTACAAAAGAATAAAATACTCTTTCTTTTGTTGTTTACATAGTATCGATCCGCTCGTAACTATCTCTTTTCCTTTACTCTTCTACATTTTTATTTCTTTAAACAAAAAAAAAAAAAAAAATTAAGATACTAGCATCAGTTACCCGTTCGCTGTGTTAAATTAAAAAAAATACTAATATGCTCCGTTAGTCAGTTAGTTTTTACTATTACTAAAACTCTCTTTGATATCGGCCATTTTCGATGATTTTTTAATATATCCCGTCCCCACCCCATGCTGCAGGGTACGGCATCCGAAGTGTCTTTGTTCATCTCCTCGGAAACTATGAATTCGACACTGATCGATATCGATACTAGTCATTTCGATCATTTTATATCGACCCCTCCCACTCGCCAATGTTGCGGGGCTGCATTTGGATTTAAACGGCATCAGAAATGTCACTGTTCATCTTAGCGACCCCGAAAACTATGGATTCGACACTAATATCGGTCATTTTCGATCATTTTTAAATGTCTTGCCCTCCCCCACCTTTAAGTTACACCGTCAAGGTGATATAAAAAACCATCTC
The DNA here is from genome assembly GCF_964235325.1 of Thermobia domestica. Classification (NCBI taxonomy): domain Eukaryota; kingdom Metazoa; phylum Arthropoda; class Insecta; order Zygentoma; family Lepismatidae; genus Thermobia; species Thermobia domestica. Next base: position 212,105,454 of record NC_137462.1, on the reverse strand, counting down.
AGATTTAAACCTGATCTAGGTTGTAAATTTTATAGAAATCAAGATTCATTAAGTTCAAGATTTATTAAGTTTTATTATATATATATCTATATATATATCTATATATCTATATCTATATATATATATATATATATATATATATATATATATATATATATATATATATATATATATATATCCCTCCTATCCCCCTCCCCAAAGTTCTAACGTCAAAGTGAAATGATAAAGAAACAACTCACTTAAAAATTTTATCGAGATTGATCGTTTGGTTATGATCGGTTTTGTGGTTTAAGTATGATTAAGTCACAAAGACAGTCACTTTTATTTTTTAATATATATCTTCCCCTCCCCCTCCCCTATGTCGTACTGTAACAGTGAAATGAAAGAAACATCTCAGGCCCAAACGTTATCTATGTTGAAAGTTTGATCGAGATAGGTCGGATGGTTCAAGAGTTATTGATTTTTATTAATTTTCATATATTTTCCCTCCTTCCCTCCCCTCCTCTAAGATTTACCGTTAAAGTGAAATGACAAAAAACTTGCTAGATTTGACGCATCTATGTTGAAAACTTTGATTCAGATCGATCGGGTAGTTCAAGAGTTATTAACTCACAAAATAGTCACTTTTATTTTTATATATAGTGATTTTTGTATATCTCCCGCCCCTCCCCCTCCCATACGTTGCTCCGTCAAAGTGAAATAACAAAAAACAAAAAAATCTCAAGTCCAAACTTTATTTATTTTGAAAGGTTGATCGAGATCGATCGTAAGGTTCAAGAGTTAGTAGGTTTTATTTATTTTTTATATTCCCCGTTCCCCTCCCCTAAGTTCTACCGTCAAAATGAATAGCTAAAAGCACTCCCAGGCCAGATCCGCATCTACATAAAAAAAAAAAAAGATCGAGATCGGTCGGGTGGTTGAAGAAATTAAGAGTCACAAATATAGTCACTTTCAATTTTATAATATAGATTTACTACTAACAGTAAATTATGATTTAAATATTAATTTCTCTAATAGAGGATTTCCGGAAAGTCGCACAATCCAAAGTTTGGTGGCATTAAGCTTACACATGGAAATCTGTTCTGTATAGATATTTTTGAAATATAAACGATGGGGAGGGTCCCAACGCTTGCCGTCAGGAATGAAAGTAAAATGGGAGGGTGATTTCTTTTTACGTAACACGTATGATGTTACATTTACAAACGAATACAAATCATTGAAGAAGTCACTGACATGGGGCAGTATATTATTACTAATTCACCATGATTTCCAAGTTTCATGTTTCTTTACAAGAGCCTATTTGTAGGATAGTTGGTAGCCCACCACATGTGTTGACACCGTCTTGTACCTTCAGTGTTACTATATACACTATGTGATCAAAAGTATCCGGACACCCCCAAAACATACGTTTTTCATATTAGGTGCATTGTGCTGCCACCTACTGCCGGGTACTCATTATCAGCAACCTCAGTAGTCATTAGACATCGTGAGAAAGCAGAATGGGTCGCTCCGCGGAACTCACGGACTTCGAACGTGGTCAGGTGATTGGGTATCACTTGTGCCAGAAGTCTGTACGTGAGATTTCCACAATCCTGAACATCTCTAGGTCCACTGCGTCTGATGTGATAGTGAAGTGGACACGTACAGCACAAAAGCGTACAGGTCGACCTCGTCTGTTAACTGACAGAGACCGCCGACAGTTGAACAGGGTCGTAAAATGTAATGGGCAGATACCTATCCAGACCATTACACAGAAATTCCAAACTACATCAGGATCCACTTCAAGTACTATGACAGTTAGGCGTGAGGTGAGAAAACTTGGATTTCATGGTCGAGCGGCTGCTCATAAGCCACACACCACGCAGTTAAATGCCAAACGACGCCTTGCTTGGTGTTAGGAGCGTAAACATTGGACGATTGAACAGTGGAAAAACGTTGTGTGGAGTGACGAATCACGGTGCATAATGTGGCGATCCGATGGCAGGGTGTGGGTATGGCGAATGCCCGGTTAACGTCATATGTCAGCGTGTGTAATGCCAACAGTAAAATTCGGAGGTGGTGGTGTTATGGTGTGATCGTGTTTTCCTTGAAGGGGGCTTGTACCCATTATTGTTTTGAGTGGTACTCTCACAGCGCAGGCCTACATTGATGTTTTAAGCACCTTCTTGCTTCTCCCTGTTGAAGAGCAATTCGGGGATGGGGATTCCATCTTTCAACACGATCGAGCACCTCTTCATACTGCATGGCCTGTGGTGGAGTGGTTACACGACCACAACATCCCTATTATGGACTGGCCTGCACAGAGTCCTGACTTGAATCCTATAGAATACCTCTGGGATCTTTTGGAACGCCAATTTCGTGCCAGGACTATCGATACCTCTCCTCAGTTCAGCACTCCGTGAAGAATGGGCTGTCATTCCCCAAGAAATCTTCCAGCACCTGATTGAAAGTATGCCTACGAGAGTGGAAGCTGTCATCAAGGCTAAGGATGGGCCAACACCATATTGAATATCAGCAGTACCGATACAAGCAGCCAAGAACTTGTAAATCATTTTCAGCCAGTTTGTTTTATTAGCACTTTTGACTCTAAGCTAAACAAAAAAAAAAAAAAAAAAAAAAAAAAAAAAAACAATCAGATTGGCGCTACTTTTCGGACACCGTATAATAACAGTTTCTTGTATTTTTTTTTATTTTTCTCAAGGAACGAAAAAAAAAGTTACTTACCCATATTATTTTCTAGATTTCTTAAAATCTATTAAGAAATCTGGAAAAGTATATATATCTATCTACCCATCTACAACAATTACAATCAAACATTTTGGAGGATCAACCATAGAGTCTAACGGATACTTTAGCTATATGATTTGTGTTATTATTCAGTTCGAAATCTTTTGCCATCGCAAATTCTGTCGAGGAATTTGCAGCTTAAAATATATAAAAGGATAATCGTGACTATGTACTCTATGATTACGAAACTTCATAACATGGAACTGCCAAATTTATATCGTTTAAGAAACATCGTTAGGGTTATCAAGTCTAGAAGGCTCAGGTGGGCAGATCATTTAGACAGAATGGAAGAAAATAGGAACGCATTCACAGTTTTAACTGGAAATCCAATAGCAAAACGACCATTAGGAAGACATATGTGTAGATGTAAGGACAATATTAAGATATATCTTATAGAAACAGGATTACAAATAGAAATTTGATCCAGTTGGTTAAAGACAGAAGTCAATGGAGAGCTTTTGTGAATGCGACACTGAACCTTCGAGTTCCACAGGGACGATTAGTTAATTTTGTTTTGTTGCGCATCGAGAATAAACTAAATGAAATTAAAGAAATCAACAATACTTCGAAGTATAGAACCAAAGAATTTCGACTACAGCGATCTGGAAGATAGAACTGTTCATGTCGCACAAGTGACCCAGAAGATCAAAAACTTAATAAAGACATAGATGGTGCCTCGAGCCAAAGTTCTGGGTTGGAGTGTCTGCGAGCCAAGGTTCATAATTGAGAGAAATTATTACATTGGACAATGCTAATAGTACTTCGCTGCCAAAAAAGTCAACATACACTGAACGTTTATCCTGATTAGAAATATTTACCCAGAAACAGGTGATCGCCTTCATCTGCATATACGAATCAGTATGGTTACGATTATTTAAAAAATGCATGTGGTCAGTAGAATATGGTGGGAGTTTAAGGGTTAACATAACAGTTAAGTGTTTGGGGGAATATTTGACCCTTCAGACTTTAGTTTAAAAGAACCTAACAGACAGGGATGCCTGCAGGAGTTTTTCCAAGGTTGTGTGTGCAAAAGACTAACACACAAACACTGTCACGAATACCACAGACACTTTGATGCAAATATACATACTGTATAATACGACATAAAAAATAACAATTATTAATGCAATATCCTTATTAATTATAGTACTATAGTATATAATATAAATAGGCTATATTAAGTACTAGAAAATGCGAGAGCAAATCAGTATCTTTTAATATGTGTTTCCAAAAACTGAATATCTTTGCAAATCTAAGGGGGAGCAACTATACCCTTGCCCTCACTGCAGGCAGCCATGGTAATAGAAAAAATTAGCTATATCAATAATCAACGCTTTTATTACATAAAAATAATTCCTACTTCTGCAATTAGAATAAATATAGTAAAGTGCGTTCACAAAAAGTGTTATTTCTAAAATTAATTTATTGACCACCTTTAGTTTCGGAGCGGTAAAAGTAGTAAGTATGAACAATGTAAAGCTATAAGTAAATACTAGAAGTAGTCCCCGTTCTTCGCATGGGGAGAGTAAAGTTTCATGAATTCTGTAATTGCACGGGGCGGGGGATGACAATGGTAAGCTCCATTTCCAACAAAATTTAATTACTCGGTGAAATGGGTTGGGATCAAACTACAGAACCTTAAGTAAGTTGTTAAATCAGTTACTATTTAGTTCCGAATTGTACCTGCATACAGCAGGGGAACTTTCTATAGTATCATTGCATTGCATTGTAAGTAAATGATAAACTTTCTTTTTCAGTTTCCTTGAATGTTACAAGAAAAATTTACTCGAATCGCCAAAATGGCACTTACTCGAATCGCCCTGTCTCTTTCTGTGTCAAATATCAAGAAAAGCAGTTACACGGGTTTCATTATTGTAAATGAAAGAATTAATATTAACCTTCTTTTTACCAACTTAAAGACTTCACGTTATTTACCGACTGGGGTGCAAATGTATCCCACACATAAATCGTTGTTTTTAATATTTAATTATTACGATACATAAATGTTGACACGAGACTTTAATTCTTAGTTAATGTTTCTACATATAAACTAACGTAATATACTGTATTTGTATATTTTCTCACAAATACAGTATAGTTTGAATTATGTGTAAAATACAGTATGTTAATATTTTTCTGCAAACAAACAAGATTCCAATATTGTTATAAAATTACTTGTCTTATATATATTGAATAAAGAAAAATGTAAGAATATTCCTATCATTGCAAAAACTAACAGCCTTCGCATACAATCTTCTTCGTTTAGTGATCTTTGCAAACAAAATTGCCACAAACGTCACATTTTGTTCAAACTTTTTTGTCTCTGCAGCGAAGATACTTTGCACATGGGCCTACTATGCCCTAGCTGAACAACATAATATCACGAAATGTCACTTTGCACATCTTCAGAGCAATACAAACCTTTGATATGCATCCGAAAATATTTAAAAACGCATTATCACTGACAATCGAGAGACGTAATGTCTGTGTAACACCTAAGACTCTTATCTTCTAAATAGAGCACAAGGCAGAGAAGAAAGGCAGGCTACAAGCGTTATAATTACTATCACGTATCACTACACTTCCATATTTCTGCATGAATATTATACAATAGGAAAAATTAATTATGAAAAGCAATCTAAAATGAGCTATCACCTGGCGGGCATTGAGGAAAACAATGCGTATTTCAAAAGTAGTATCATTTACCGAGTGGGGTGTATTTGCACCCCACTCTAATAATTTGTAAATATTTAGAAGACAACTAATTTAATATAATTGCCTTTGCCGTAAAAATATCTTATACGAATAAATAATTAAAGTCGCTGAATCTCGTCCATGTAGAAATATTTTTATAACAGTAACAACAAGATAATTAGCATGGAGTGTGTTTGTACCTCATTTGGTAAAAAGAAGGTTAAATAGTAAATTTCATTTACTAGTATTTCGTTACAAGAATTCGTCTAAATGCGCATATTGGATTTCAGAAGTGAGTAATTACTTAAATATTCGGAGTTACTCTAGTAAAGGGGATGTGTTCTTCATTGGATTATATAACAATTGATTGGAATCTGGAGCGGAATCGATTGTCCTAATATCAGTTAGTATTTACCTTCTACTAACAGAAATTCAATCTTTTTCGCGTGGTGAATATATGCTGTATGTTTTTTTCTGAAATACCAAAATGTTGTGTTGGTAACTTTATTCTTACAAGTAGTATGTAGTGTTCACTGTTTGGAGTATGTGTGTCATCGTTACAAGACGACAAGAAACGGTAGGTACAATCTGCTACTTTAACACTGTATAAAAAAATAAAATATTTACCCCAGCACAATGAAAGTTAATTATTTTTGGCAAGTAACTACATACCTTGTAGTGTGATACTGATTAGTTTGTCCCGATTTCCTTCAAAAACTATAAATGAAAATATACTCTCATGTATTTCACTTTGTTTACTTCGATTCGCTCTACCGATTAGCACTGTTTCACTTTTGGGAAGGTAATAGCTATGCAAAAATTAAAGTTTAACAAAAATTTTAATATAGACTGCATCTTATTAACGATAGCAGGTATTGCCATCTTGCTAGTGGAACATTGAAAACTTAAAATTGGCATAGTTCAGTATCAGTTTTATTTTAACAAGAGGCTTGATTACAATACAGTGTCAATTCTTTTTTCTTGCTTTGTAGAAATAGTTTTAATCTCTTTTCTCGAAAACTGCGCATCAGAATTTTTACTTTCTAATATCATTTAGTTAAGATGCATGAGATCTGACGATTAATATATATATATATATATATATATATATATATATATATATATATATATATATATAAAATGTTCGGTCATTTTTCCCTTTAAATAGTAATAATATTGTAGAATATGAAGTATTTGTTGTGCAGTGGTTTCATAAATATGTAATTTTCTTTGTTTTTAGACGTATCAAACAATAACCTTTAAGTTTCATTTTGTCATTATCCAGAAAATACACTTACTTCTTATAAGCCCACTTCATCATTATTTTATCTTGTAAAACAGAATCTAAAAATAAAATAACATTTATTAAACTATATAGAACACAAAAGTTAAAATAATTTGAGAAAAATTCACTGTAAAGCATCTAATTTGTTTCTTTTATACACAACAATAATATTTTTCTTTTGTAATTGTTTATCAGGAGAAAAAAATGAATATTCCTATTGTATTGGCCCTTTCCGTTACATACATGTTTGTGTGTTCCATACATTTAGTATTCTGATATGGAAGGGAGCAACCAAAGCGTAACAAGAAATTTTTTTATGAAAGGGGCAAAAGGACGAATTTAGGACGTGATCTTATATTTGTGTAATGTGAACTATCATGTATAAAGATAAATATACTGAGGCGAGTTTACAAAATAAATAATTATTTTAAATGCATTATAGGGTTTCTAGAAACTATACCATTCAAAATGTCAAATTGAGATTATGTTATCTAAGCAGCTTACGGACCACTACACAGCACATCGAAACGAGCTGTACTCGTATACTTGTCCCATTTTTAATTAAAATTTATTGAATATACTCGCGTAGCATAATATTTACTTCTACAGCCCTTTGCAGAGCTATATGCCATTATATATAGATATTTTTTACAATAGTTGTAGAAATACTATTTTTGCTTATTGTCTTTCCCTTCCCTCCATAAAAAACTTTCATTTATTTAATTTACCTTTCAAAAGCAAATTAGGATGACTAATAAAGTGGAGAAAATAAGTGAAATATTTTAGTTTTAATTTCCAGACTCGTGCTCTCTAGGCTGAAAGAGTTGTATGATTAATGAAAGTGAATTATTATGGAAGAAGTGCTGAAATTTGAATTTGAGAGGAAACAGGAGAACCCCAAGGAAACCCAAAACACAGAACTATCCATCAGTACTCACATGGATTGAATAGTTTTAAGTTTTTGTTTTATGCTCTTACATAACATCGAGGTAATGAAGAATGGGTCCTTTGAACCTCAACTGAGGTTTGAATCCGATGCAATAAGTGGATTCGTAGACTATCATGTAAGATCAACTCTCTCAAGCATATGATACTATCTCACCTCCAAGAGAACAGGATTACCAAATCACATCACTGATCCTGCTTAATTGAAATGTAATCAAAAAGCTCTCACAGAAAAGGTACGTGATCTACTACATTACCAGTGTATCCTGAGGATGAATAATAGTAAGAAAACTGATATTCATAATGAGTGCCCTGCATTTAGACTTAATAATGAGAAGAAAAATCATTCAAGAACAAAATACATTAAAACAAATTAGCAGCGAGTCTTACATGACAGGAAGTGAGTTAGATCCTTACATAGTCAGATAGCCAGATCTAAGTGAATTGAGTTTATCGAAACTGACAATTCATTTCAATTAAAATAATCAGTGATAAATTCAGATTCTGACACGGTGGAGAATTCCCTTCCCAGAGCTAAGAAATTCTCCTTCCGCGGAGAAGGCATACTTCCCCCATCACACTCAATGCAGATTACCAACATTTTTGCTGTACTATTTACACCAACTCTGACAATAGTCACTAACAAACTAATACAGACCCAACGGTGTTTTGTGCTTTGGTGGACGAACATACTGGAATTCTAAAAATAAACAAACCTTCATACGAACTGGAGACGCGAAACCAATTTGTAATACTAAAAATTACTATTGAAACTACTGTACGAATGACCAATTTAGCGTACAGCTTGCCTGCTAAGAAGAGCTGCCTACTGAAAATAATGCTATAAAGATTGGTTTAGTTTTATTGAGCCGAATTAAAATATGCTTCTTACTTAGTGAAGGCCATGTTTCCACCACTGGCTGTGTTCGATCTGTCGGCCACCTCTCCTGACTATTGTTCGGCATCGAAGTTTCCATCACAGGAGACTGCGTTGCAGTTCGACAATAGATATGATATTCCCCTGCTATTTACAGGCTTATACACGCTTTACAGGTTCCGGCCTACACATATCATGGAAAGTAAGATGAACAATCGAGAGCTTTACGAACACAATTTTGCAAGAAACAGCTAGAACTTTGTAAACTCTGGATGACGCATGGGTTGGTTTTTCGGAATATGATAATAAGAAGGTCATCTTCTATCTTGTCCATGATTCTACGTTCACTCTGAGTGCGTGAATGGTAGCAGAGCTATCCACCAGGGCTTATGATTGTCGGTGGCTATTGCTATAATAAAAAAATGAATCTACGTAAAGTGTACAATAAGCTTAAACCCAATCTAGTTTATTACCAGATAAACATTTTGGGGTTACTATACAACCATAATATTCCATCACTCCCTATATGACAGCAACGGATCTTTCGTTATCATTAGGGCCCGGACTTTTATGTGCTAAAAAACTGTAAAATATTTACTTTTTTATGTGCCAAAAATAAAAAAAAACTTACTAAAAATTTAAAAATATTTAACAAAAAATAACAAAGAAAAGTATGGGAAAAAAACCTAATATAAGAAAAATAAATTCTGGTATTCACCAAGAGTTTCTATTCATCAGATGTCGAAATTTTATGGAGATTGCAGTGAATTAGTAACGTTTTTTCTAAATTGCCCATAGTAAAATCTACTTATTTTCACGGAATAATGCATTAAAATGGGGAAAGGGAATGTTCTACATCACACGATGTTAACCTCGCGTATTTGAAAAGGGGTATCACGAATGTCCATATCATTAACTTCACCTGTATTTTGGCCTTCCAATACTTCAGATATTTTACATAGGGTTTTATAACCAGTGTTTTTCTCAAACACGTCCTTAATTTTTTTCTTACGACTTCAGCTTTCGAAGCAGAAAGTACATTCGGCATTCTTTCAACGCACTGCACTTCTTTAACCGAAGTACTCAAATCTCTTGTAGTTTCTAGTTTCTTTATAAATTGAGTCAAGAAACCGAAATTGGCAGATATGAAAGCTAAGTCACATTTCAAGCTGCTGTCACTTACTAAATTTTGAACAGTTACAATGGATGAAGGGACATTTGGGTTTATTTAGTTACTAGAGATGCAAATGCTTCAAACTTCTCCAAATAATACAGTACTGCATTAAGCCAGCTACTTCACCGCGTGATTACGTGTGCTGGGAGGAGTGAAAGTTCGTGATTTGTCTCTTTGAAAAGTTCAATTTTCCCAATTTGACACTAACTTGTCCACTTTAGGATAAAGGGTTTGGATTTATGACGACGCTGTTTCTGGAAGTGGGAAATAGTTTGTAAATACGACGGAGCCTATTCTTTTCCCGATGTTAATTTCTTTCGAGAGAAAGAAAAAAACAATTCGTTATGAAATTTAGAATAAAATAACGGGAAGTTATTAAAAATAAGTATTTATAACAAAAATGTTCAAAATATTTATTTACATAACTTTCTTCAGAAAATATGTATTTTTATGTGAAATAAAATTTGTAATTTACACTTGCAGACTCTTAGTTGGGATAGTAACCTTTGTTTTGGGCTTGTATGTATTTACAAAAAAATATGTTTTTACATATAAATCCGGGCCTTAGTTATCATTCACAAGAACAGACCATCCAATAGTGATGTAATGGAGCGAATAGCACGTGAAACGGAGATTCGTGCAATTCCTTTTTGCAGACATATAAAATACCCTGATACATACTCATTGCTGGTTTCATGTAGGTTTTCATTGTTGAAACGAACGTTACGTCGTCCGTATCTACGCACATTTGGCAAAGTATGTCAAGAAAAATTGATGCAATCTTGAGCAAATTGTGCTTTAACGCAGTTTTATTCGGTGGAAACTGAGATGTTTACATAGTTTTCGGTGATAGAACAGAGTATTTTCAGAAAGCGATTTTAAATAGGTGGGTGCGTACGGGTGGGTGCGCTTTGTATTGACGGGGCCAGAATAATAATAATAATAATAATAATAATAATAATAATAATAATAATAATAATAATAATAATAATAATAATAAAAGCGGATATCTGTTGGGAACATTCATAAATTTCATAAAGCCCAGTTAAGCTATCCATCTTATTTAGAAGATAGTTAATATAGTTATTGAGCCATCGAAACAAATAATACAAGGTGAAATTTCCCCATTAAAATACGATAATTCCAGGAGACAGGCAATTATGTGAGAATACTTGTTTCTCATAACAAAAACTATCACAGTACTAAATTAACTTTAATAGTTTAATAGTTAAAAATGAAGTGTGATGGATCATTTTTATGTTCATGTTCGCCAATAGCACGAAAATCGAATTTACTTCCACCTATTTTCACCCATATGGCAAAAATATTGCTAAATATTCTAATCAACATAAACATTATTTGTCCATGATGGAAAATGTAAAAGTACCAGAAAATTATCATAAGGACTGTTTGTAAGGAATAACGAATGTAATAGGTGTATCAGATAATCAACATAGAAAAGAAAAGAAAATCTATTTCTCCAGAATGTCGAGAGGAAATGAAGTATCATGTAACTAACATTAACACAGTTGTTCAGAATGACAGGGGAGGAGGAGATATGGAAGTACCAGATAACCATCGTTATTTATCCAGAATGACGAGAGAAATAGAAATCCTGGATTACAATGTAAACACTATCTGTTTACCACAAAATCCATAGAAGAAAGGCAGAATTTGATGTATTAACGAAAAATGAAGTACTTTAATTTGTTTCGCTCAAAGAGATGAAGGAGGTTGAAAATGGTTTCAGTAATCTTATTACCTATGCATAAGTTAAACCTACTACGAAAGGGAGTATTCACTCGTTCGACATCTCTACCAAGCAAGTTTTTAAATTGCATATAAACTACACTAGTTGAATAGGAATCACCAATATTGTAAATCAAAATTGAGCATGTAATGTTTTCTGTTATTTTTTTAAATTTTAAATTACCTAGGCAGTTTGTGATGTGGAAATAATGTTCTTTACGAAATGTTTTAAATTTTCTCTACTAACAAAAACAGGAAGAAAAAAACAATTATTTAAAGTTTTGTTTATTCTTTGCGTCTGCATCTATTTTATTTGATAACCTAATTGTATTTCGTTCTTTGTATTCAGGTAAAATAATAAACGTTCTCTTCACACTGGAGTAGTCAAAAGAATTTTAACTTTTTCTAGGGATATTAAAAATGTCTAGATTCGTTTACGCATTATTCTTCTTCCGGAGACTGCGTTTACTTTATGTTCTGAAATTAAAACCGCAAGTACGGAGAGAAGTGAAATATTTGTAAGAAAGAACAAAAAAGGAGTAGCATAGATTATAGGACAATCATGACAATAAACTTGTAAAATATATTTCTTAGTAAAGGAGGTATATAGAATTAATCTATTTTGAGCTAAATTTGAAATATGAAAGCGTGTAAGTAGCTTCTTTCCTTTTATTTGAAGACAATGTATACTTTAGTCAAATGTTATTATCTAGTTTTGTTAAAAGTGTTTATTGAATTGTATACTTCTCCAAAATATAATTGTGTGTCTGATTTTTTTCTAAGTCACTTCAAATTGTCAATTGAACAGCAATGCATTCGCTATGAAATTACATCTTTAAGTTTAACGTCCACGATTATGCCCAGCAGGCTAAGGAAGACGATGGTTAAGGCAAGTGCATGACGAATGAAGGATTGGTGGAATGAGAAAATGGAAGGAAATGGGCTATCTCGAGAAAACTGGCGTATACGATGTTGTCCACCATACTCATTCGAAGTAATGGGAGAGGAAGTCATAAGAAAAAATAAAAAATAACGAGACTTCCGAAGCAGCTCACAATTCGCTGTTTGAAATACTCAGCTTCTCTTTTGTTACATAATGTAATGATACTTTTAGAACATAATAGCATCTTGAAAAATGCAGAAATCTTGGTTGTAGGTAAAACAGAACCTTTTCGACCACAAAAATCCTTGGAAAAGAACAAAAGTTGAAGATATTCATTATATATCCTTACAACTTGAGGATAGATTGGTAGTTATTTCGATAGTCATACGTGCTAAGTTGATTATGCTAATGGGGATTTAATACTTTTGAACCTGGTTCGAATCCCTCTGGGTGATTTTATTTATTTATATTTTGTAACTTTTCAGTTATTCTTGTGATACAGCTTATAGTATGTGGGCTACATAGGGGTGATTGACAACTTTCCAATCTATCCAATAATAAGTCACACAGGCATAAAATCTGCTCTTTATATCCCAATGACTCCTCTTTAATTGAAATCACTATTTATATCAATCCATACGGTTTTCCTAAACCTGAAAATAAATCCGGAGTTGTATGCTCGGGAAATCACTAGCAGTACTAATAATTCCTTCATCAGTAGTGAAAGTTCAGTATAATTATTATTATTATTTAGCTATGGAATATAAAAAGTTTGAGAGAACTAAATTTGGGGAGACATTTTTTCTTCGTAAGCGAGCACTTGCTTACGTTTTCTTACAGAACAGTTTGTCCAGGGAGAATTCACAGTGAGTTTGTCATAACGTTTGATTACTTAAAGATGAACGATAATCAGAGTGCGAATTGAATATTTCCCCAGGGACGGATGAATTCACCCATATACACACAGCCATGATATCACGAAAAACTCCTTTACGTGGTGCACACGTGTCACTATTAGTTTATAATGTTTCGTTGTACTGAGTTTGACCGACACATATACACTTACTTTTCTGATCTATATACAGTGACACGTGTATACTATGTGAAGAAACTGTATAGAGTGTTTTTTCAGCTAATATTGGAAAAGATTAAACCAATTTCGCTTCTAGTAGAGATATTAAAATGAAGACAAAATATTTTGTGGGGACGCTTAGTTGGTTGAAGAAGCCAGCGTCTTACTCTCTATGATCGCTTTTATTCTATAGCAATTACGTTTAAAACCGGAAGTGGTTGATTTCTTGCCACAAGGAACCACTTTTCGCAATATATTATACATTTTATTCTATGGCTATCAACATTATACCTGAAAGTGGTTTATATCTTTCGACTTTGAATACGACGAGGTTAAGACAGAAGATATTTCCTATTTTAGAACGGTAATAGATTTTTTAAAAGCGCTTCTCGCTATCTCTTATCATTTTTGGTCTTTGTAGTCCAATACTGAAACCAATAATTGTAGGGACTTCTACTGGTTCCGCTTTTAGTAGACAGTGAACGATATAAATCGAAATTACTTTTGGGATGCTTAATCGATTGCTGAAAATAGATTCTTCACATGTTTGCTCTATAGTGATCAACATAAAGTGGTTAATTCCTTTTTTGCTTTATGCAGATTTTGAATATTGTTTCCTTAATCAAGGTTGCTTCCTTACTTCTGACCCTCTTCACACTGAACAAATTTGGTGGTGACCCATCAAGTAATCCTTCAGATGCTTTCGTGGTGCTACTGGACAGAGTAAATATTATAACGGAGTTTTGATAAACCAATCTCCTTAGTAAGTTTTATTCTTAATTGTAGTATTTTCGTCTATAAAATAAAACTTGTTCTTTCTTTCTATCTTTATGAAGATTCGAAATAAATCTAGAGGGGAGGAGTTATTCGTGCCAGGGATGAACATTTTCTTCCTCTTTCACGGAGACATACTTTCTTGTAAGGGGGAAATCCCTGGCATCCCCTGTCAATACACACACTAGAAAGAATAAACGATTTTAGTAACATTTTAGTAGCATCTATGTATCCTTAAAAAAACAAGAATTAAAACAAAAGCTCAGATTATTAATTTCCTTTGTGTTTGAAAAATCGTCGGATACAAAAACAATTAGTTAGCGACTTTCTGAAGCATGACTTTCCCTGAAGAAAAAAGAAAATGAATAATAAAATCAACAACTTTAAACTAAGAACAGTGAAAAAGTTCTTTTTAAAAAATAGGTAAAAGCACCCAGTGAGATTCGAACCAGACTCAAAAGTTTGCCAGAATCCCAATAGAAGAAGAAAACTAAACAGGCACTGCTATCGAAACAAACTACGTTTACTTTTCAGTTGTATTGATAGCGAGAGAACTCTTTAATATTTTTTTTTTCAATTTTCTTTGGGTTAAAAACCGTGTATTTTTTTCTTTAACTAAATAAAGTTTTCTGGGCTTATCAAAGTACTATTTTGCTCTGAGACGAACATTGTATTAGGTAATGGAATAGAATCTGAATATTTCAAACAGAAAGTAACAAGATGCGTTAGGAAATCTTCACTACCAGGGGCGGCTTTAGGATTTTAATTTTTGGTAGGCCCACTCCCTCTCTTATGATATATATGCACATTTGATTGACTAATGACAGTAGGAAAAAAAACTTTTACAGTACTGCTTGATGCCATTCGTTAAATAATTATTTACCATTAATGCAAATAGTGGAAAATATATTTACTCTTTATTGTAGCGTTCATGTATTTTTCAAAAATTTTGGGTAGGCCCGTGCCTAAACGGCCTACCCACTAAAACCGCCACTGTTCACTACTTTTTTTTTCTTATGACTTCCCATCGTATTACTTCCAATGTGCTGTTGAAAAGCTCACAATTTTAAAAGACAGAAAATATCAGGCGCGCAATTATATTTTGGAGAAGTGTATAGAACACTTTCTCAGAGAAAATTTTAACTGTATGCAGATTAAATTAAAAAGAATTATTATATTTCATAATTATGTACCATAAGCTTCATAAATAGGTGAGGCTGGTTATCTTAGAGAAATTTCAAATAAGATGTCTTGTTATTTACTACGTATATGCAAGGTATAGTTATTCTGAAACCAGTTACATAGTTGTGTGCTTACATGAGAGTTGTGAGACTGAAAGAAGCGAAGCTTATAGTACTGACGAAAACCGACAAAAAGAGATTATTATTCTTTGTAGGCGAGAAGGATAAATTCAGAAAGAACTTGCGAATGAGGCCAATGGGAGACATCAGAAGAAGGCAATGAGATACAGCCAGTGGCGTATCCAGGGGGCGATCGGGGCAATCGCCCCCCCAGAAGAGGAAACTTTTTAATTTCTTTTATATAAATAAAACCAATCCCAGAGTTTGGAGCTCTTAACAGTAGCGCTACTTATAAGTATTAGAACCAGCTCCCCCAGAAGTCCGTCCTGGATAAGCTTCTGGATACAGTACAGTTGGGAAATTCTCATCTTTGTCTACTTATACAAAACAACAATCAGCAACGTTGTGGCAGACCACTGATAAAGAAACTTCAATACTTTCAAGTTCAATGATCTAATGAACAACACTGACTGCACTATTGAGATGCATAAATGGTTTCTTTGCAATATTAAAGAGAAAATCCTTTTACCTTTAAGATGTCGATGTTCTTAAAGGCCGAGGCCAGGGAAACGCTGTTTCAGTAAGTTCTCTAATACAAAACACATACCTTTTTACCAACAGCAGCAAACAGCAAATCTGAACTAATTGATGGTGTGGTGAGTTGTCGTAGTCGTACTGCACATCACAATGACGGACGTTGAGGAAATATGCATTGGTGAAAAACTTCTATAGCTACAAAATTAGGAAAGAAAACTTACAAAGGTAATAATTCTTGATTTTTTCCCCTAGTCATTAGCGATAAAAACTTACTTTTTATTGATGTGACATTCTTCCAGAGCTAACAAAGTTTGTAATTACAAGTATATTCTTCGAATACACATATTGCATAGAAAACCACCCTTGCAAGGAGATCGATGAAATGCTACCGCTACTTCATGAGATCTTTTGCAGTTTTCATGACATACGGTATACAGAACGAAGCATTACCTGATTGCACATAGGGAAATTTTGGGTAATATGGGCAGTAAAAGAAAAAATGTTAAGATTTCTCATATATATTAAAATATAATTTGACAACAAATACCTTAGCAATGTAGACTGATACATTGTGTTTACTCTCATAGAGTTTATTTTCAAAAATATTGCCAAGAAAATTAAAAATACTAACCTGACTGTAATTGCCCACATTTAACAAAATATATGTGTAATATGAGTAAACGTTATGGTTAAAATGAGCAGGTGCCTTTCATTGGTACTTAAATTATCCATAAGAAACTAAGAGCAGAACATGATAATAGATGAAGTGATACTAAATACTGCTCAATTTTAAGCGGTACAATAACACTACAAAATACATGAAAGCATTAAAAAGAAAATACACAATGTGTATTGTAACATTCTTAGCTACTTGAAAACTACAATGTTAGACACCGAAACCAAACGTGATAAATTTAAATGTAGTCTATATGATATGACAAATGTAAAATATAGTTTTTGCTCATATGTTTCAGTTTATTTCCAGCGTAAGCGTCATTTGCTATTGCATTAGGGTTCGAAAGGCAGAGCGCGGAATCCATGGTAAAATGTGGCAAAACCCAAGTTTAGTTAAAAGTCGACCAATGTGATCATGGATTTAAATACTTGGCACAAATGTGTAATGTGTATTCCTTCAGTGGTCTTAAGATAAATTTGTCAGTTGGTTGAAGCCAATTATTTGAAGTCAGAAACAGGCGTATTTTGAAGTAAAATACAATTTTCGCACTTACAATATTTTTCAAAACATTCTCTTTGAAGATGATAAAGGTATGTATAATGGTATACGGACAAAATCTCGCGGCCGAAACATCGCCGCCCAAAATCTCGCCGGCCAAAACCTCGCGGGACAAAATCTCGTCGGGCCGAAACCTCGCGTGACCAAAACCTCGCCGCCCAAAACCTCGCGGGACAAAATCTCGTCGGGCCAAAACCTCGCCGCCCAAAACCTCGCGGGACAAAATCTCGCCGGGCCAAAACCTCGCGTGGCCAAAACCTCGCCGCCCAAAACCTCGCGGGACAAAACCTCGCCGCCCAAAATCTCGCCGTGCCAAAACCTCGCCGCGAATGAAACTTTTCTTTAAAATTTACCCAATGTGTTTCCTAATATGTAATTCCACATTACAAATAATAATAATAATAATAATAATAATAATAATAATAATAATAATAATAATAATAATAATAATAACAATAATAATAATAATAATTAGATACAAAACATCGTGTGCATGGGCTTTCTCGGGTTATTCCCGTTTCCTCCCACTTTCTTTATTTGATCATTTCCTTCATCCTGGTCATCTACGTCTCCTTTAACCTTTAGGACATAATCAAGGGACGTCGTAAAAACTCATATATTGTTTCATATTTTCATAAATATTATTAGATTTTTGTTAAAATTTTAAGTTTTTGGATGTTCCAAAGTTCACGAAACTAACCTCGTTAGTTGTCATTGCTTTCCTTATGCAGACTTTTTTTTCCCTATAACCAGTTTAAAAACATCCTGTCGCCCTACCTTCACATTGAAATCCTCTAATACAGAAATAGAATTTTCATATGGTATCGCGGGACTTGGTCAAATACCCGTGATACTTCTTCTGAAACAGCGTCTTTTATACCGTCATCCTTATCATCTGTTGGAACGTTTACATTTTGGTCAGGCGAGATTTTGGGTATGGCGATATTTTGGGGCGCGAGGTTTTGGCCCGCGAGGTTTTGGGTGGCGATGTTTTGGCCAGGCGAGGTTTTGGCCCCGCGAGATTTTGGCCCGCGACGTTTTGGGCGGCGAGGTTTTTGGCCAGGCGGGGTTTTGTCCCGGCGAGATTTTGTCCCGCGAGGTTTTGGGCGGCGAGGTTTTGGCCAGGCGAGGTTTCGGCCTGGCGAGATTTTGGGACGCGAGGTTTTGGGAGGCGAGGTTTTGGCCAGGCGAGATTTTGGTCCGCGAGGTTGTCGCCGCGAGGTTCTGGCCGCGAGGTTTTGTACCCAAACCATGTATAATATGAAAACGTTTCATCGTTTTTCTGATAATTGTTCAGTGCATGGTCATTATAACTGCCCATTTTATACAAAATGGGTATATGCCCATATTATAAGTAATGATAATATTTAGTAATTTGCAACTGCAGTCAGAATGTAATCGGGCAGCTCCATTCTTTGCTGTGTAGTGATAATACAATGTTTGTAGATTTCCATAAATGAGCTGATTTTTGTATTCAAAAGATTATAGTGCATGCATTCCTTATATCCATGATACTGAAATTTATAAACAACAAAATGTACTAATCAAATAACGACAATTACTCACCTTCGTTTACCAAAATAACATAAAATAATGGCACAACCTTCGTGCATATTTGCATCCAGCTTTTAACAGGTGCACACAATGTTATTAGCCAACAAATCCAGATTTAGATTAATTCTGGTATGAGTAATACTCTGGAAATCTTAGTTCTGTTCATATTATCGAACTGCCTATCTACTGCTTGGCTGAAAGAATGGATTCTGTGGAAAGGAAACATGCTTACTAGATCTAAATTTCAAGGAAACCCTCTGTTACGTTAAAGAAAATGTGTTTAGAATGATTTACACATGTTTTACATTAGAATTTGGTATGAATTTGTTTCGAAATTGCCTTCAGACATTTTAGCTACTCTGTATTATAAATATTGGTGAAGATAATACGAGAACTAATCTCAACAATAAGGTCTCCAAAGTCCTGGGGAAGCAAGGAAACTGTTCTTGCAGTTGTTTTCAAACATTACTGTGTTTAATGTTTCGCTCATTCACAAACAAGTCTGCGTACACATCGCTAGGAAGGTCAGTCTTGACTAGGCAGATCTTTGTGATGGGAGTTCTCGCTTGACATTGCCTCCAAGTGCAAAGTTCGTGTATTCATTCGGTTTTCGGAGCAAAAGGCATTAAACTAAATGAAACGCATTGACGAAAGTGTACGGTGAGGTGTCCATGGATCTCAGAAACTACGGATGTCAAAGTGGCGTAAAGGGTCCGTAGTTGTTCGTACTGAAATTTACGACGAAGGAAGAAAGGGGTGGGATACCATCAATTTCTGGGGAGATAGTCACGAAGATTGAACAAACCAGTAAATAGTCCCTATTTAAGAAACAGGAGCTATCACTGGTTTGTTGAATCTTCGCGACTGTCTCCTCAGAAATTGATGGTATCTCACCCCTTTATTCCTTCGTCGTGAATTTCAGTGAAAGAACATTTGACCCAAATGAGCTTCATCAATGATGTCGGGATGAAAGAGAAGCCCCAACTTTTCCACAAATACATGGCGGTGACCGATATGGCCATTATGTACAAAAATAGATAAATATACAAGGTTGAACATTATTGAAAATAAACATTTCTTGGTATTCCTAAAAATTGGATGCATTACTTTTGAGATTACCGTCGTATTTAATTGTGCGAATGTATTAAAAGACCTCTGAGTCAGTAGGTTATAGATATACCACATTGACTTGGCACCTAGTCTTCAGTTCCAATCGCTGCTATCGGCTGAAGGAATTCCACCCGTACATTTGCAACGCTCTCTCGCTTAGCATCAGCTGAACCCTTATTGGCTCAACGCATGAGTGAGTCGAAGATGTAAGCTTAAGTTCGCATTTTTTTTCCACGAATCGACATTTTGGCAGCACTTTAGTAACTGGTACTTAATATTCCACACTAACATAGGTTAATTTAATAAAATAATATTAGAAATGTAGAAAAATGAAACAAATAAGAAGTCTTCAGAGTTAACCAAAATTGTTGGCAGTAGTATGTTAGTAGTACGCTGAGCTATAAACAAGTTGGGTGAGTATATGTTGTATACACCCCATAACATCCCTTGTATTTTCACCTTCTATTTTTGAAGAATTTCAGGAAGGAAACGAGATACTAAAAAAATCACAGAAACTCTGTCCATAATAATTTTATATAATCCTGGATCGGCCCAAAATCTTCAACTACATGCACAAAGACAATATCGTATGATTAAGCCTATCTCTATTAAATATGTATACGAATGATAGTCTGATTTTATTGTATCACATTATCCTGGAGCTTAGTATGATGAATATTGAACACTGGAAATAAATATTATTTACACAACTTATTCCTAGTAGTTTTTTTTTCTTTTTGAATGGCCTGTGTATCTTTAACTACGACTTAGAATACGTCTCGTGTTATAGCATTTTGCCACCTTTTCAATTTCTAAAATCACCTACTAAAATCGTTACATTCAATCAAATTTTGTTAATGTTATTTAAGGAACACTATTTCGTCACTATAATGGATTTTCATATTCATAAATATTTAATATCCATAAATAGTTTTAACAAACATATTTATAATTTATTAAATTACACTTTTGCTGTCTCATATGTGCTTTATTTCTTTGAAATGTCAAATCAAACAAATATACAACACCAAACATTTAACTTAATTAACTATGCAACTAATTACCCACATTTTAGAAGTTCAACTTAAGTAGAGCTTTCACTTTAGAAAAAATTGAAATTCACACTGTTTTCTTATTTTGTGAATGCATATTACAATTGATTGAAATACGTATATAATAAAGATTTTTATGCACTTATTATCATTTTGTTAAACTGACCCACGCAGGTTAAATTTTCTTATTTGTACTTCTGAAGACACTAGGTTCTACAGTCACCCTTTTATACGTTTTACCATTCAAGTATTTTTAATGTCAATTTTGATCTAAACTATTAAAGCAGTTCTTTAAAAATTACATTACATGCCGATTTTGTGGTTTGTACTTGGGCCCCTGACTTCGATCAATGACAGCTAAATTTGGCAGGTAAAGTAAGTAAACAATTAATTTGAAAATTTAGTTGAAATTAGTAAATAAATTGAAGGAAAAAAAGCTTATGTCACTTTCGGTCTTTGACAGTGATAGCAAATTTTCAAAATAGGAACCCTTCTTTATATTTTAAATAAAAGACAATTGCAAAGGCTGATTTTGTGCTATAGTTTTTGTATGTTAGAACTTTATTTTGACTAATTTTGACGCAAAAAAATGTATAATTTTGTTATAATGTATTAGGTTACATTGTGAAAGATAATATTTTATTGCTTTATTAAAATTATTTCCCATTTGTTAGGTTTGATATTGACTTTAAATGCCTTCATATGAATATCAGAATGATTTTCAGGCGATAATGTTTGCTTTAGCTCCATTTCTGAGTGAGGATAAAAGAACTATGATGTTGTCCTCGGTACTAATAGACTTATAAAAATAATAGCGATGATAGCTGGTATTCTCATGTAGAAGTATATACTAAGCTTTTATTTTAGTATATCTTGTAGATCTTTATACTTCATAACATTCTCTATATAATATAACAAGAAAGGGAAACGTTCTTATGCTTGCAGGTTCAGAGTCTGCTAGAGTTACAATATCTCAAATACAACCCGGAGTAATACTCTGGATTCGAATTACTTTAACGATAGGTTCTATATTTCATGACTGTTGTTAGAGAAAGATACGAAGCAGAGAGTGGTATGCATATTCAGGGTATTAATGAACTAGAGGGACAAATTGTAAGAAGCGATTCCTTACATCAAAATAAGAAAAAATGATCATATGAACCTGTAGGGGAGAAAAGTGTATAGTTTCGTCCTAAAGCTGTTCAAAAGCGTGGAAAATCTGTAGCGCCTTATTTTGAACACGAGGTATCGCGAAGTGGCAGTCCATATCGGCATAAAGGAATTTACACATACGTACCCTATCCAAAATGCACATTTCACAAATGTATAATGGGTGTGCAAAAGAATTTCCCACAGGGCATAGTTCGCGAGCATGCTTCTAACAGAATTCCCCTGGGTTCAGAGTAGACAAAAAGTAAGTTTTGAATACGCCAGTAGCAAGTCGGAACTTGTTGGAGCTCTCTAACTATACGTTTTTTGCTGTTCGAAATAACGCGTGTTATGATTTCTTTTCCATACTTTTGTACAGCCCTAGCTCTGAAAAGATCGACATGAACTTTTCTTATTTTAAGATGAAGAATCACTTCTTTCGGCTTCTGACAACATAGTTTTTTTTTTTTTTTTTTACAATGCTAGCATGCTGAAGGCATGCTAGCCCCTTACAAGGGTTACGCCCTTTTCTCGGGAAGAGAAGGAATATTAATATGGAAAGTAGGCAGCAGGGATGGTCTAAGTGATTTAATAATTTGTATTAACTTTATTGATCATAAATTAAAGAGTATTAAAGTACCATAGCAGACATTATGGCCTTTAGCCATAATCATTAGGATGGGTGATGAGATGGAGATGAGAGTAAGGTGCACTAAACGCCACAACACAGTAAGGGGAAGGGTTAGTTAGACGAATGCATGTTATCTTCCGATCCTGGGGCTGCTCAGGATCATGATGAGAGACACAATGAGCCCTGTTAGAAGAGATGGATTACTTTGCGTATGATGGAAAGATGTAGTGCGAATCTGAATGAATGGCAAAGGCAGCTGCGATGTCTTGATCTGGATGATTTGGTGGGAGTGAATAACGGTATAAAGTAAAGAGGAGGGAGAGTGGCGGATGGCGAACAGGATGTTGTGGAGCATAATCGATATCACT
This sequence comes from Thermobia domestica, assembly GCF_964235325.1. Classification (NCBI taxonomy): domain Eukaryota; kingdom Metazoa; phylum Arthropoda; class Insecta; order Zygentoma; family Lepismatidae; genus Thermobia; species Thermobia domestica. The sequence continues at coordinate 212,082,278 of NC_137462.1, read as the reverse complement.
GCGTAGGATATCAAGGAAAAGAGGAAGCTTCTGAGCCAGTCTATTGGTGATGTAGGAAAGTCGAAGTTTTTCAATGTGGTACAGGATGTGAGGAAAGGGAATGCGATCATACAAATGTTGTGTAGGGCTGGGTAGCTTTATACGATATGCAATACGCAGGGCGTGTCGTTCTAGGATCTTGAGCTTGTTGTAAAAGATTGAATGTGCAGCGACCCAAGCTGTGAACCCATAGGTGAGGACGGGTCGTAGGAACACCTTATATGTTGTGAGAATGGTATCTGCTCGTAGACCCCAAGTTGTGCCAGAAAGTCTGCGAAGAAGATTCAGTCTATTGTAGGCTTTAGTGATAATCTGGGCTAAGTGAGGACGCCATGTGAGGTGAGTATCGAATATAACGCCTAGGTACTTAACGTGTTTGGTAGGTTTGATGGGAGTATCAAGAACAGTAAGGTTCAGGCGTGTTGGGTTTCTATGGACGCGGGACCGTCTTTTAGGGTCAAGAAAAACTATTGCTTGAGTCTTCTCAGAATTTAGGCGTAATCGCCATTTCGAGCACCAACTAACAAATATATCGATGGCAGATTGGAGTGCTGTGTTCAATTGGTGGATCGTTTTGCCGAGAGCAAGAAAGGCTGTGTCGTCTGCAAACTGGAAGAGATGTACATTTGAAGGAAGTGGAGGAAGATCGGCAACGAAGAGCAGATACAAAAGTGGAGATAATGCTGAGCCCTGTGGAACTCCGGAATGAATAAAGACAGGGTGTGATAAGTAGTTGTTTACAGATATGTATGTTATGCGACATGATAGAAAGTTGAAAATGAATCGGATGTAGCACATTGGTAGTTTACAGGACAGAAGCTTAAAGAAAAGCGCAAGATGCCATACCTTATCGAAAGCTTTCTCAAGGTCGAATAGAAGTAAACATGATGGCTGTGAGTGATTAAAGTGATTCGTAATGAGATTGGTAAGGCGTAAGAGCTGGTCATGAACACCAATGCGAGGACGGAAACCTGCCTGATGGAGTGGAATGATGCGATGGCGAGAGAAATGTGGATGAAGTCTATTAACAAGAATGCGTTCGAGAATTTTGCAGAAAACACTGGTTAATTGGATTGGACGGTAAGATGATACTGAGGTAGCTGGCTTGTTAGGTTTTAGAAACATTAAGGTCTTGGAGGTTTTCCAATTGACGGGAATGATACCGGTACGTAAAATGAAAGTGAAAATATGCGCTAACAGGAGCAGTAAACAGAAAGGACTCTCTTTAATGTGACGGTAAGTGATAAGGTCCATGCCTGGAGCAGTGTTACGTTTGCGAACTGTGACTTCACGAATTTCTAGAACTGTGATATGTGTGGTAAGTTCGTGATGAGCTTGAAAGGTATGCTCTGTACTGGGTTGAAGATGACGAGAATCAACATTAAACGTATATGCAGGATGGCGTCGTTCAGATCTTTCAGGAGGAAATGGCGTGAAGATGGTTTGGAGGTGATTCGCAAAGGCATCAGCTTTGGCACTATCTGAGGTGAGCGGATGATCACCGTCAATGAGAGGATAAGGTGTTCGAGTGAGTTTGCCAGTCAATGCGTTAAATCTCTTCCAGTATTTGGTACGATGTGAAGTTGCGTCCAGTGTATTGCACGTTTTGACCCAGTTTCGAAGTTTATAAGCTATAACGTAGTTACGAACCGTACGTTGGAGTTGTCGGTGATGGCGTAGAGCCTCTTCGTTTTTGGTACGTACGTAATCTCGGTAAAATTGTCGAGAACGTCTGATCATGTGAAGGTATTGTGGTGGTAATCGAGGACGCCATGGATGTACTTGCGAGGTAGGTATATTCTCGGCAGATGCTGTATGGATAGAAGAGGTGATAGTATCCAGCGCCGAGTATAGTTCATCCTCACTATTTGGTGGCTCGAGATGTTCAAGCTTAGAAGTGAGATGAAGTCTGTAGTTATCCCAATTAGCTTTGTCAAATCTAGGGACCTCCCTCGGTGGAATGTTTACAGAACAGTGGTGGTGAAAAGAACGTTTGATAGATAACTTGACTGGAAGGTGGTCGCTGCCAAGAGGGTCTAAGACTTCGATATGGCATTTGCCGGCAAGGGTAGTTGAGGTGATGACAACATCCGGTGTGGTATCTGAGATAGGGCGTGTTGATTTTGGAAGTTTATGCAGAATGCAAGGTATGCGTGTTGTAACAAAGTCCTGGAATTGAGCCTTCTGGTAAGCAGGTCTACTATGAATGTTAATATCGGCCATGATAATGAAGTGGCGGAAATTGTTTGCAATATACTGAAGAAAGGAGTATGGTATTGCATGGCCGGGGCGAACGTAGATGGTCGCCAAGGTGATGTATAAAGCCTTGAAATAGACGGTTGTGATAAGATATTCTGGAAGGTTGGAAATAGGAGCTTGGAAAGTACGATAAGGTTACTGAGAAGCAAATCCAATGATTACGCCGCCATTGGTGCGGAGGGCTGGTGTTCGGTTGTCGGCTCGAAAGATCTGGTATCCTGAAAACTTACAAGACATGCGAGGTGTGAGATGCGTTTCGTTTAGTAGAAACGCTGATGCATGTTCTTCCAGAAGAAGTTGTTCGAAGAGAGGTTTATGTTGATTGAGGGAACTGATGTTGAGAAAAATAATAACGATATCCATAAAGAAATTCATAATCTCAAACAGATGTTTCCAAGCGGGTGGTGTGAAAGTGAACTCGTTGGCCTGTATAGGTGGCATTGAAGGTAACGTGGAATATGCAGCGGGCAGCATACTGTACTTGTTGTAGTACATGCGGCCGTAGAAAAGGATGCACGTTTTGTAGCGTTAATGTGATGAACTGAAGAAGTTGAGATACTGTAACAGGCTGAGAATCAGGTGGTACATTGGAGGAAGGATTGGGGTCGGTTGTTAGTTCACTTTGAGTGCGAAGTGGTGCCACTAAGTGAGGTTTATCTGGTGAAGGCGCGGGTCGAGCTGGACACTTAAAGCTGTAAGTCGGGTGTTGTTCAGGACAAGCTGAGCACTGCGGTGGGCGCTGCAGGTTCGGACAGGTACGTGTGGAATGGAGTCCAGCACAGTATCCGCATTTCAAGTTATTCCTGCAGTTGGCGCTGGTGTGCGTGTTATATTCTTGACAACGCTCGCAACGGATTGGTACTGGTCGTGCAGTGCGTGAGGGCTCGACACGATGCCGTTTGCGATATATATAGGCTCCGTTATCAAGAAGCTGGTTGATGGTGTCCTGCGATTGAGATAACACTCGGACCATATAAGTGGGACCTCGGTCGTTTCTAATGCGGATGCATTTGGAAACTTTGTGCCCTTCTTCTGTGAGTTCTTGTAGAATCTCATCATCCGTAAGGTCAGGAGTTACACCTCGTATGACCACGGAAAAAGCAGGCGTGCGAGGTGGTGGAGGCGGCTGTTTGATTCTCCGGTCAGCCAATTTGGAGAGTTGTGCATTCTTGCCAAAAATTTCATAACTGAACTTGTTACGAATAGTGGTAGCTAGATGCTGATCAGGAGATTTGATGATCATTCCATTTCTGGTTGCAACAATTTGAGATATCTGAGCTCGCCGATAATATTTAGTGAGCTAAAGATAGATTTGCTTTTCGTTCTGATATTTTGCATCGAAATTTGTAAGTAAGAACGAATAGATTGGTTGTTTTGTATTGTCAGTTAGCGATGGGAACTCCGTGTCGTCGATCCTAAGTCGCTCACTATCGGAGTCTGAGATGCTATCTCGGCGATGACGTTTCGGAGACGGTGTGTGATGGTGACCTATAACTGGAGATCGTGATCTTTCCGGGCTATTGTCGGTACGGTGTGAATCTCGGTGCCTACGTCTGATATCCGAATCTACAGAGGAGACGGTAGGACCAGCTATTACCGTAGGAAGTCCGACATGTTGTCCTCCAGTCGCCATATCGGGTCAACCAGTTATGGGCTCCAGGCCCACTGGTAGAAATGAGAGATGAACAGCAATGAGAAGTGAGATGAGAAAATACGATGAGTGTAATGAGTTTCAAAAGACAAGGAACCCTTCGAAAGCGATAACTTTCGTCTATCCTGTAAGTGCCGTATATGTGTTATGCTCTCAGGTACGTATTTCAATACCTGGTCCTCGCTGACACACTAACAAACACAAGACAGGCTAGGTTTCTTGATGAGGTAAGTATGCGACAACATACTTAATGAATACTATATATATATTGTATATTTTCCGAAATACCAGTGAGAGTGGCTATTTTTCTGAAAGCGACATTTTCTTTCCGTAGTTAAAGTTTCCGTTTTTTCTTTCTTCCTTTCATTCATATTTGCTTTAATAAGACCATCCACCTACTGCTCAGCCAAAATGCATAATTTCTTCTGTACAAATTAGAATTCATGTCCAATCTTGCTTTGGATAAAAGAGAGATAACTTCAGATTAAAGGAAAAGGAAGAAATTTTAATTACGCATGTAAGATGCAAAACGTGCCTTGTATCAAGAGAAAGGTCCCAGGCAATGAAGAAAGATAAAGATTTCTTTAAAATATTTTCTTAGATATAAAAAAAATCATTTATTTTCAGAATATTCGTTTTCTTTAGTAGTTTTCTTATTCCGTGAAGATTGACATAATAAAATGAAAACACTTTTAAAAAGTATTCACTCTTTTATTTATGAAATCTAAGTATAAGCATTAACAATTTTGGTAATTAACTACTTTCTTAGAATTGAAAGTCAAGTTATGTCTATTTTTTCATAACATTTCTTTATATCTCTATGATTATTAAGATTTTTAATAAATACAAAATGTAGAAAAATGAATTTCTATTTGTTGAGAAGTATGATTTTTTTTTTTTTTTTAGTTTAAGAAAACGAAAATGAAAACACGTTGAGTCATTACTCAAAGTTTACATTAGTGCTTTCAGGGCAGATGAAATAGGTTATAACTTAACCTCTAGAATCATTATATCACTTTGCGTGTTAAATAACTTATACATAACCATTAAAGGATTAGACACACTTATATACAGTAACGATAGTAGTAAACTAATAGAAATTCAATAGAAAAAACGCTCTACTTTATTCTCTCACAAACTTTCTCCCAGTGTTGGGAAAATTTCAATTGAATTAACAATTAAACTGTAAGTTTAATTGATTACCTGCAATTCATAATTGAAATGAGTAATTGTGAATTATTAATTACAGCTGACCATTAATCAATGAAAATCAATTGCAATCAATCAATTAAAGTAATTACTGTGGAAAGAAATTGGAATTAAATTCAATCATTCAATTGCAATTAAATGTAGCTACACTAAATTCAAATACAATTAATTTTCATATCAATTACTTTCAATTGGTTGATTAATTACAACTGATTTTTATTTGTAATTAATCACTCAGAAGCACTCAGAGGAAAACATCCAGCTAACTCACATTTATTAGCCTTCCCTGAACCTCCAGAGGCATCAGCATTAGCAACTAAAGTATCATCAACGGAATCATTGAAAGCAATTAAATCTTTTCCTTCTGGATCCGCCGGTGGAATGGATACCTTCAGAGCTTCAATTCTAAAAGATTTGGTTCTATCAAACGATTATGAATCTAGAGATCAGCTTATCAATGTTATCAGAGAACTGTTACACCTCATTATATCGGGAAATGTACCTACAACATTGAGCCCGATATTCTTCGGTGCGTCGTTACTTGCCCTTAAGAAAAAAAAGCGGAGGCATTCGGCCAATAACCGTGGGCAATATTTGGAGACGATTGTCGGCCAAAATAATCTGCTACAAGATGCGCGAATCACTAATCAACATATTATATCCACACCAACTAGGAGTCTGCGTCCCATTTGGGGCGGAAGCCGGAGTACATGCAGCCCGCACATATTATTCTACTTCGCAAACCCAAGTGAAAGCATTTTTAAAAATCGATTTCAGAAATGCCTTCAATGAATTAAATCGAGATTCTACGTTGCTATCTCTTAAAAAGAATTATCCAGCATATTTTTCGTACATCTCTCAATGCTATTCTCAACCAAGCAACCTATATATAGGAGATAACACTATTCTATCACAGCGAGGTGTTCAACAAGGTGATCCGTTAGGTCCAGCACTGTTTGCTATGACTCTCCAACCGATTGTTAATAATATAAACGCAGAGCTGAATGTCTGGTATTTGGATGATGGAACAATACTTGGAAATACAGACGTAATACTACAAACATTAGACAACATTCGTACACATGCATCATCAATTGGCTTATCGCTAAATTGCTCCAAATGCGAAGTGGGATTCCTCGGTGCTACAGAAGAACAAACAAACAACCTCTGTGATATCTTTAATAAATCAGCACCTGGTATTTAGCTCCTTACACCAACTAATGCAGAGGCTTTAGGCACATCTATCTCAACAGAGGCACGGAGCAAAATGTTACTAGACAAAACCTCCAAACTAGAATTTTTTGTCATGACTTTCCAAGCTTTAAGCCCATTCTGCTTTTTATCTGTTAAGGGCTTCATTTGGAATGCCAAGATTATTTTATTTCCTCCGATGCTCTCCATCTTGGAAGGAAGATGCCCTATTGGAAAAGTATGAGGATACTCTTAAAACTGGTGTGTAATCTATCCTCAATTGTTCTCTTAATAACAACTCTTGGGTACAAGCTTCTTTACCAGTCAAAAATTGAGGTCTTGGAATCCGTCGCGCCACAGATATGGCTGTTCCGCCTTTTTTAGCGTCTTTCTACGGTGCAAGTCAAATAGTTAGTTCTCTTCTTCAATGGGATAACTACGAAATCACCAATCCAGATGTGATGGACTGCATAGCTAAATGGACAAATTTAGTTGGGTTAGACCCTCTGGCTCTCGAAAATCGTAACAATCAGTTGGCTTGGGACGAGCCCATCGTTAATTGCCAAGCGGCTTCTTTATTGGAGACTACAAATAACATTGAAGATAAAGCCAGACTTTTAGCGGTCATGTCCCCAGTAAACGGAGCATGGCTTCAAGCTCTACAATCACCATCTCTGGGCCTACACCTATCCAATGAGAGCTTCCGAGTATCAGTTGCACTGCGGTTGGGAGCAGATATATGTGAACCACACCACTGCCCCATTTGTAACATCTTTGTAGATAAAAAAGGATTACACGGTTTGTCGTGCCAACGCAGCGCAGGCAGACACCCACGTCATTCAAGTGTAAATGATATAATATTAAGAGCATTAACATCAGCAGGGCTCCCAGCAGTGAGGGGAACCGATTGGATGCAGCCGATCTGACGAAAAAAGACCCGATGGTATGACATTAGTACCTTGGAAGAAAGAAAAGGCATTGATTTGGGACTTCATATGTTCAAACACCTATGCCCCCTCCAACTTACAATATGCCTCAATACAAGTTGGACTCTTAGCTGCTCGAAGAGCGAGAGAAAAAAGGGAATAATTATATCAATCTACTCGATAACTATTGCTTTGTCGCAATAGCAATTGAGTCTAGCAGTTCTTGGGAGGAAGGAGGTCTCAAATTTATAAAAGAATTCGGTCACCGTCTATCAATTAAATCAGGAAATAATCGAGCAAAAAGTTTCTTGATTCAATACATAAGCATAGCCATCCAGACATCTCAGAAGTAAGAGATAGCGAATATTAGATTATTGATATGGATTTAGCATCCGATGAATGGATTCTATCTTAGATCTTATTCCTCTACTGCAGCCTGCCGTTATAAAGGGTGGCTCAGATGTGGGTGTACTGCCCCTTTAGTTTCAACAGTATAGTGTTAGTTATGGTAGAATGTCTTACACAGTTACCTTGAAGTCTTAAGAGTTTTAAGAGTCATAATATCGGTTTGATCACCATCCCTGAATTCTGCGCCAAATTCTCGCAGATGTTTTACGGAGATACTTTGGAGTCATGAGGGTGAAGGCGTGTTCCACAGCTGCTTGCAATTCCTGCGTTGTATGATATCGAGTGTTTGTTATTAGTTGCTTTATGAAATCCCAGATAGCATTGTTTGGTGTCGTCAGATCGGGACTTCTTGGAGGCCAGGCAAAGGGAGCTGATGAAGATGCACAACCTCTTCTAATCCAGCGACCAGGAAACGTCTGAATCGCGAAGTGCGCTGGTGCTCCATCCTGCTGTATCACAACAGTGTCTTTGATACAATTTTCTTCCAGTTGAAGCACCAACCACTCATTAAGCATCTCCAGGTAAGAATGCCCATGAACATTGTCTTCGAAGAAGTAAGGCCCAAAAATGTGTGTTGCACTCATTTCAGCCACACCATCATGTGCGGTGGGTTTCTCTCCATCTCTTTGTAAAACCGGGTTTTTTTTCTTACACCACACTACAACGTTCCGAGAATGCGTACTCTGGTAGATAGCACACTCTTCTGTGAAGAGGACTATACCACGGGATTCTTTGGAAGGGAACGCTTTAAGAAGAGTTTTGCATGTCTCTTTAAGCTCATCCATGACGGCGTCACTCAGTTCACTTACATTCATTAGACGGTAAACCTTCAATTTAAGATCTTCTTTCATGTACCTCATTATAGTGGTCCGAGAAATACCAAGCTCCAAAGACCTTTTACGTGTTGATTTTCAAGGCGACTGCTGCACTGATGCTTCCACTTCACGGCATGCTTCTCTGCGTTTTATCGGTCTACCGCCTCGGGGAAGGTGTTTCACACTGCCCGTAGCAAATGCACGTTTTTCCTACCCAACACTGTTGCTTTTCTTGGTGGATTAATACGGTGTGTAAATTTCGCTTTAACACTTTCCATGGCGTCACCTTTGTAACGCCTTTCGTGAATCCAAACCGCAACAACTAATGTTTGTTCAATGCTATATGGACTTTGTTCACATATTGTTGATTACTCCAACTTCACTGCAAATAACTGTTACCAAGCAGAAAACAGGAGAAAACAAATGAAAATGGATAGGAATGTTGCCAAACGATGCCAAACAACGTTACCAAACAATGCCAAACAATTTTACCAAACAAATGGGTTTAAAACCTAAAACAAACAGAAAATACCAATGAGGGGTACGCCCACTTCCGGACCACGCTGTAGATACACAACTTGAAGGCTGGGCATTGCATTTGCATAGTTTGAAACTCCACCGTAGTTTCACACTGCTTAATGAAACTCATTTGCTGTTGTTCAGTATTGATGTCAAACTTCCATATTAGGTGCAATAAACAATTAATAAATATTACTGAGCAATATTTGCCAATTATAACCTACTATGATTTGCGCCGCCTCTACCATCGCAACCATCATTATTTTCATCCTTTTTCATTTTTACATCATGTCAAATAATCTTCACAGCTTTTCTTTACCATTTCTGACAATTATGTTATTTTTTGATTCAGAATACGCAACAATAGCCATATAGAGAAAAGCATATTTGCTATTTTTCTAGTTGCTGTCAAATTAACCTGTTTTCTAATCAAATTCTAATTAGGAATAAATAATGTCACTGAAAGACAAACCTTTTCTCTAACACTACTTCCAATTTCACTAACCTGTATCATTTCTTGTACTCCAATTTTAAGATGGTGGTTCATGTGTAAGTTTCTTTCGAGTCTGGTCTTTTCTTTTACCCTAAGAATCTTTAAGTTGAGGTAGTTCAAGAAGTTAACAATCTTTTCTGAATCACGTATACTACAGGTTCTTCCTTCTTCTTGTTTGGAAAGCTTTTACATAAATTATTCAACTGTAGCTAATTGAATCTTTGAAATCAAAACTGTTCAACTTTCTTACTTTCTTCAAATAATATGTGAAGTTTTGCTGCGTGTGATGTGAGTTAAGACTCTGATTGAAAGCATTTGAGAACTCTTAGTATACATTATCCCATTTGAACGAAATCCGCACCATCGAATGAGTGTCTGTAAAGAGCATGCTGGTCTCACTTCCTAGTATCGAGGCCACTCTGAAAAAGACTGATGACATGATGCTAGTAGTGTGAAGTATGTCGGATAACAAGATAAGTTGTTGTTAAGTGTGGATCGCATTACGACGCCAGTGAACGTCTATTGTACAATTAATTGCCTTCAAACGTGGCAATTAACGTATACGTATACTGAGGAAGCAATAGATGGGATTGTCATTCCGCCGAATTGCCGCTCGCGTGTCTTGTCGTATCAGTTGTCTATCATGTATTCACGATGAAAAGCAGACAGCTCCCCTAGCCGATGTGTCTTCTTCAATGCCTCAGTGACGTACCGAAGTGCTCTTGAAAAGAAGGATCATTCGGATTGTTTAACGGACAGGACGATGACCGCCAGTGCAGCCAAATCTACCATGGTTCTCCAAACAACAGTAAACAATCAATTGCTGAATATTGAACTACCGTCATGCATTATTTTTGCTCGATTATTTCTATTTTATCATTACTAAGAAACGTTTGGTGGTATCGGAAGAGACTGTAGTGACAAGATGAAGGTAGGATAGATGAACGTAGATGGTATATTAATCCTGTACGTCCGATCTCACTTGGATAATTTCTGGAACTACATCTCCCAGTAGCGTATCACGTGTCGCCATACTGCTCGGTGAATCAAATGTACTCTGTTCGGTATACGCCTGCTACTCCGGACCTTGTCTTAAGTAAGTGTGAGGTATGGTGGAATGGACCCTGACTCCCAGCCGGCTCCGACAACGATAATCTCCGGCCGATTGACTTGCTACTTGTCCGAAATATGTGATCGTTTGGGGTAATTACACGTTATATTAAGATAAGTAGGTCTACTGTACGTTTTGTAACATGTTTACGGTATACCAAGGATGATATATTGGGAATAGCCTCTGGCTTTCCTCCAATATACTGAGTTTAGACGAGACGCATTAATTCCTATTGTGTGTTCTTAAATACATATGTGCCAATATACTTCTGTGGTTCTTGTGTATTTTGTTTGAACTTTTACTGAATAAAATCTTAACTCTTTATACGAATTCTACGAAATTATAATATTTCAAATATTTATTTTTCCCATCCTACACTTTTATTAAATGTTTAATGTATATTATCTATTTTACATTTTTCATTCCGATATATATTTTGAACTTGTTTTTAGTATCGCAATTCTCGTATACATCATTTTGTTTCTTGATACCCAAAATACACATCTTTTGAAATTTCTGACATACATCTCAAAATATCCTTTACATCTATCTCAAGTAGCATTTCTCTCGTTACGGCCTCTTTTCCATTCTTAATTTCCATATTTGTGTAATTAATATTGATTTCCTCTACCTAATTTTCTATTTTCATTGAATTTACTTTCATATACATTAATCAAATTTCTATATCATCTATAATTCTTCCAATCATTACGTTTATTGCAAATTTTCGCTTTTCTCTACTTCTCATCTTAATTCGCAGTCTATTTTGTTATACGTTATTGCACATTCTTCACTGCAATCTTGTTTCTATACTTTTCTTTACCTATTCCTAAAGTTTCTTCTATAAACTATGCTTCTTACGTGTACTACCTTCATGACACTATACCTTTACTCCTAACTGCTCAGCTACTAGTTAGTTCATATCAGTAGCTCAGCTGTGTATTTTAAATATCTCAACTCATTTACTTTTCTTTGAAATTTCAAATGAATATATGTTTACTTCCCCATTTCTAAACTTTCCAAATGGGAGAACGGCAGCACAGTGGTAGAGCGCTTACCTCTGGTGCGTAGGATCCAGTGTTCGTAGGCTTTCTTAAGAAAATTTCCCTCGACTGACACAAAATTTCCCTTTTCTTATCAAATTTTCCCTAGTTTGTTGAGTGTCCAAATTCTATGACAGAAGTTATGTAATCAAATTAATTTAGCTATATTAAAGGAAGTGCCAGAAAGATTTGTTTTATTCATTTGTTTTTTGCTTCTATTTTTTAACTTCTTCACTTTTTTACAAAAAAATACACGTAAATACACCCAGTGAACAGTGAGTGCAAATCAGGTTACTTTGAACACACACAGCATAAACCAATGGCGTATTTAGGGGGATATCGGGCTCAAACTTCCTCTACAACTGATATATATATATATAGTTTTTCGCATTCCGCGTATAACAATAATTCATCTTAGCATTTCTAAGAATTTCATTGATTTTCTATTTTCTTATGCTCTTGCATTAGAAATAATATTGTATTTGTCAAATTTCATTCCATCCAATTATTTCTGCCCACTCTCACTCAATGTTTTCATTCCTCATACCGGAAAGTATCATTATACAAATATTAAAGGATGGAAAACGAATTTCATTTAAATGTGTAGCACTCAAAAGGAAAACTATAAGTGCTTATTCCAGGGGCGGATCCAGGACGGGGTGGACTTTTGGGACGGGCGGTGGGTTGGAATACTGCTACTTAAAGCTACTTTTAAAAGGTCCAAACTCTGGGATGTTTTATTTGTATATATAAAATAAGAAAGTTTCCTCTTCTGGGGGGCGATTGCCCCGATCGCTCTCCGTGGATCCACCACTGGCTTATTCACGTGTGTGTTGTGTTACCCGAAACCAAATCCTAAATACGCCACTGCCACAAACAATTGCTATTGGATTGGTTTATTTCTCAGGAACAAAGAAAAATAGATATATGCATGTTTATTGGTCAATTAGTCTGCCCAAGAATTTCCCAGATTTTCACGTTTTATCGAAAACATTCCTTTTTTCCCTTTTTGCTAAATTTGCCTACGAAATTTCCCTCAAACTGCTAACACCCCTTCTTCGATCCCCGGCCAAAAAGCTTTGTGGTCGACATCATGTCCTCGGGTTTTCTTGGGATTACTTTCGTTCCCTCTCACCTTTAAATTCCACCTATTCTTCCATCATCATTCACTTGCTTTCATCATCGTCTCCCTTAACCTAAAGGGCATAATCGTAGGACGTTAAATCGAAAGATATTTTCTAAACTGTCCAGTACTAGACTGTAAGTAACGTGTTGTCTCCTATTTCCTTCCTGGTTATATTTTTCACTGAGATTCAATTTTAATCAGCACAAGATGGTGATCTGATAACTTCCCGTTTTTTCTTATCATTGGCGTTCGTCACAATTTTCTGTCGTAGTAGTAGGTCACTTGCTACAAATTTTGAGATTTCCGTATATTTTCCATATACAAAGGACAGCAATTATATGTTTTCATACAGTACAATAATAGAAGACCTGAATTGCATAACATCCCAAGTCCACTCTTTCTCTTCGTATTTTGCATTTTTTTTATGTTCGTATATATGTTTTAAGGGCTATTCACTTGCATAATACGTAAATCCAAACCAAAACCTTTTTTTCTAATATATATATATATATATATATATATATATATATATATATATATATATATATATATAAAATACAAAATAATTTCAGCTAAACAGAATAGCATACCAAGTATAATCTTCTTATTTTTCTTCTAAAATCACAACAGTACTCCGGTGGTCTTGGGATGTTCTGCAATTCAGGTCTTCAATTCTAGTCTTTCTTCTCCTTGCTTTATTTCCATCATATCACGACGTTTTGCCACTTTTTTTTTCGGAACGAAATGTAATACCTGGCAAAAATACCTACCACATGGACATTACAGGTGTAGATTTTTTTTTCAATTCGGATAATATCTTCTGTGAGAACTATTCTCTCAAAGTTTAAGAATTTCTCTGAAAATTACAAAAAATACAAAAATTGTTCATTATTTTTAGTTATGTTAAAGTAAACATATTTTTGGGCGTATACATTCCAGATGCTATGAAAGCTGACAATCATGTCACAAAATGCCAGTTATACCCTGCTGTGGGATAGGGGTGCCTCCTCTGGGGCCGGAAAAGGGAGCAAATTCAGTATAATTAAGCTTTTCTTCAGTTATTTTCGTCCTTGTCTTCTTCTTCGACTAGTGGTTCATAGCGGTAGCAGAGCATTGTTATTTTAAACCATGACACTCCCACCCCTTCAACTCACAATATCACAACGCTCTTCTCCAGTCCCGATCTGTCTAACTGAGTGTCGCAGTCAGGATACGCTTCGAATTGGGCGCCAATTCTCAAGTGCTATATTTTGTTACTGTTGCCTTCAGCTTATATGAATTGTCCGTTACAGATAATAGTTTGCTAACCACTATTTTCACACAAAATACGCCAGTTGCTTCTTGATCAAAGAGATCCCAGATCGGGTCAATTGATTTAGCAGTAACAAAACAAATGATGAAAAGGACAGAACGTTCGTGTAAAAGGCGTAACATGTTCCCTTCCTCAATAATCTGCTTCAAATGACAGCCAAAACTTTAGTGACGATGAAGCACACCTTGAAGACAAAGCAGAGAATAGCTCTTCTGAGGAGGAAACCAAACTCAGAGACAGAACATCTAAACCGAAACTAGATTTGACTGAAACTACTGTGATTACTCAGAGATACAATTTAAGCGAGAAGGCTGGGCACATGTAACGTCAACTGTGCTTCAGGCAGCTTTAAAGGCTGGAATTATAACATCTCAACAATCTAGCGATATAACATCGGCTTTAATTGTGGGCAGGAGAAAAATAAGGCGTGCGAAACTTAAAATTGCTCGGGATTTAAAAGAAAGTTCTAGAAATGTTGATTCCATTAAAAGCTCTACTTTGATGGTCGAAGGGATGACACTAAAACACACACAGGCATCATTAGAGAAGAGCACTTATCGTTGGTCACGTGACACCATCCTCTGGTTCTGCACATAGCGAGACCACAGCTATTTTTGAGTACATCATGAACCAACTCAAAGTTGGCTTAGATAAAGTTGAGGTTCTTGCGTGTGATGGTACAAACACTAACACTGGTTAGAAGGGAGATATTCTTCAAAAATTAGAGGAACTAACAGGATATCCTATGCAATGGGCTATTTGTCTCTTGCATTTTAATGAACTGCCGTTCCGAGCTCTTTTCACGCATATTGAAGGCGCTAATTCAAGTTGTATTCTACACAGGTCCCATAGGCTCAAAAGTATCTGACTGTGAAAAGATTCCAGTGATGCCATTCAAACCAATAAAATGAGACTTACCTTCTCATAGTCTAGAAGAGCTAAGAAAACTCAGTAAAGACCTGAGATACTTGTTCCAGATATCTAAAGCCACTGACTCCGGAGCATTGCCGGAAGAGCTTGCTTCTACGATCCCTAGCAAACTAAAAAATGCTCGCTGGTTGACTACTGCAAACAGAATTTTAAGATCGTATGTTGCTCCAAAGAAACCAACCAAGAAATTAGTAGAAATTGTGACATTCATACTTACAGTCTATGTGGTTATGCGATATTGTGTCAGAACAGTCTTCCATTGCTGATGGTCGTTGTCACGTCTTTGAGACCATTCATAGGTCTAGATGCTTACCAAGGGAATACCAGGGAGTAATCCGTTCATCCATTCAGACGAATGCATTCTTCGCAATCCCAGAGAATGTTCTCGCCATGATGACTGATGGTCGACTTGCTGTCACACAAGATACATTACATAAGATTCTTAGTGCTCGAGAACACGAATCAGGGAATCTCCATAACTCCATTAGATATAACATCATTCTCAGTCTGAATTTTGAGGCGAAAGATTACACTGATATGATCTTTTGGGAAAGCACTGATGTTTCAATAACTGTGCCACTAAGGACGGTATCAAACAAACAGCTCATGGACAAACTTTCACTTCCTGACAACACTGCGCCAGAATGATCCTTCACCGTCTATCCGTGCCACGTGGTGGCAGTAGAGCGGGTAGTGAAATTAGTCACTGAAGCAGCCTCCCGAGTATGTGGCAGTGATGCTAGAGACGGGATGATCAGGTTAACCTTGCTTTCTAGACAAGCTGAGTATAAATTTCAATCAGTTTCAATTTGTGATAATTTTTTCTGACAGTGACGATCGAATTAGTTCATCCGGCCCTACATATGGCTGGTTGGTTGGGTAGTCTGGCGGAGGAGCCTTAGGTGCAGTCATCTCCAAGTAGTGGGCTCTGGGTCGCTTGGCCATTCTTATGGCCAGGTGAGCGAGGTGCTGCTCAACCACTTAACTGTACTGAATTTGCGCCCTTTTCTGGCCCCATAGGAGGCACCCCTATCCCCTCCAAGGGCATATAACTTCCATTTCTATACCTGAATATCAGTTTTCATATCAACTGACATGTATTTAACCAAACATATGTTCTCTTTAACATTACTAAAATTAACGAACGACTTTTTTTTTTTTTTTTTTGTAATTTTCAGTGAAATTCTCAAATTTTGAGGCAATAGTTCTCACAGAAGATATTTTCCGATTTGAGAAAAAAATCTATACATGTATGTCCATGTGGGTGGGCCACTTTTGCCACTTTTACATTTCGTTCCGAGAGAAAAGTGGTAAAACACTGCACCTTAGTATAATACTACTACTTAATAAAATTCTTGGTACTTCTGTTCTTGATATTTCTTGATATTTCTGTTCTTGATATTTCTTTACTTTTTCCATATAACTACTTTCAACCTTTATTAATTTGATATCCTACACAAAATATTAGGGGAGGGTGGCCGCGTCCATCCTGTCCTTCCCCGTGAGGACTAAAGCAATGAATATCTGGCAAGCTCACCCGTCTATTTCGCAAACTTCTTAAGATTTTTATCGTAAATGAGAATATTTCTATATCCAAATATGAGAAATAATTTAGTTCATAATCACGTAAACTTTTCAGGAGAGTACATACATCAAGGCATGCATCATACTAGACCAGAGGTGGAAAACCTAAGGCCACAACCCACAATCACTTTAACAGGAACCTAAATATACATAATCCTTTTATACAGCAAGAAAAGCACTTTTAACCCTTTCGAAATCACAGCAAATGGTTTGTTCTTTAAGCATACTCCCTTCTTCAATTTCCGGTGGATATCTGAGTTTGAAATAGTTAAGATGAAGCTACACTATCGAGAACAATGTTTGAGAAAGGATCATGACGTTGTGTTCCAAACACTAATGAATTGATTCCGCAAACACAATTTTCACTGCTTAGCATTCAATTAAGGCAATATGTCAATCCTTCGAAAGTCATCATTGACTTTGTTTCCTTACAATTCAGGTATCTCAAATGACTATTGTATTTGACTATTATACAGATAAGAGTCATGCGTGAATTTATTAAAACAGGTTGTAACACATTACAACATCTTTTTTATTTTAACCTTTGTCTAAAGTGATTTTCCAAAGACTTATTATCACAACTAAAAATCAGTCTGTATAAAGAAAACTGTTTTGCGTTTCACTTTGAAGACTGAACAAATTTCTTCTTATTCTCATATTCCTAATTACAGTGTGTCTTGACTAGACATGCTTATCTGTAACTAAGACTATCTAATCAAGACATACTAAATGTATTTTAGTCTCAGAAGGGAACATCTTATATTGATAGTAGCATTACCCAATGAAACAATGTGCAATCGATAGAGGAGTGAAGGAAAGTGAGAAATCCAAAGTTTTACGGGTCGACACCCAGAAACACAGGAGATACAGAGGAAAGAAGAATCTAGAATCATGTGAAGATAGCAATGCAAAAGATACACTGACCAAGAAAGAACTTCAAAATGATCAAAGTATTCAAAATGACATTTACACAACAGTATAGGAAGCAAACATTGTACCCACAGACATGCTCAATAACATCATATGTAATGCAGTGTTACCAACTGAGCACAAAATGGAGTTTTGTTGAATTGCACGAAACACAAATTATAACGTGTAGAAAACCTAATTATGAGTAGAACCATACCTGTGAAATCATGATGCACAGTGTTGCCAATGTTTGAAGATAGACCTATATGAATTCCTATATGAATCTCGGATGTAGAAGAGAACATACAGTACACGATTCAAACTAGTTAAAACCAAAATATGAGACCACAAACAAGAATATAATCACTGAGGTCCGAAAATAAGGGACGAAGCACAATGTCAAAGCAGGTTTGCCCAAGTGGAAAATCAGAATAGTATCAAACACAACACACAAAACTGAAACGATGCTCTTGCTCTTGGATTGATTAGTAGGCTTACTTTTCTGATGCGCGTAGTATTGAATCACCTCACACATTATTGGTAGTCAATTTTTCAGTGTTGCTGTTGATAAAGCGTTCCGCTGTGTGTTGGTACTGTATGTACTCTTCTTCATCCGAGATTCATGTAGGAATTCATATTGGCCTATCTTCAAATATTGACAACGCTGTACATCATGACTTAGGTATGGTTCTACTCATAATTAGATTTTCTACATGTTATAATTTGTGTTCCGTGTTATTTAACAAATCTTCATTTTGTGCTCAGTTGGCAACACTGCATTACATATGATGTTGTTGAGCATGTCTGTGGGTACAATGTTTGTTTACTATACTGTTTTGTAATTGTCGTTTTTATTACTTTAATCATTTTGAAGTTCTTTCTGTGTCAGTGTATCTTTTGCACTGCTATCTTCACATGATTCTAGATTCTTCTTTCCTCTGTATCTCCTGTGTTTCTGGATGTCGGTCCGTAAAACTTTGGATTTCTCACTTTCCTTCACTCCTCTATCGATTGCACGTTGTTTGATTGGGCAACGTTACTATCAATATAAGATGTTCCCTTGTCAGTGTTAACTTCAGTAAGGTAAGTACGTACTGAAATTAACACTGAGACTAAAAAAATAATTGAAAATAAAAAATAAAATTAAAGAATAAAAAGTATTAATAGCCCAAAATACATAGAAATATTTGTAATCTTGGGTTCAATATTCAGCTTCGAAGGAGATTAAGTTTACAGAATGGTGACCGGTCAGAATATTCAGCTACGAGACCTTCGAAGCTAGAATGAAACCATGTTTTATGCACTAACTCATTTAAAGTGAAATCAATCTTTCCAATATGCTGTGGAAAGGTTTGCATCCCCTTCTTTATAATGGAAAATATAATCTTGGTCATTGTTATAAGGATATCATCCACTTTTTTTACTTATATAATTTAGTAAAGACTGCAGCGAGTAAATGTTACCATTTTAACCTTAGTATTCGCCACGACATCATTCAATTTTTCCTTCTAACTCTATAATTGGAAGTTCTACAAGTGGCTCCCTTAAACATGCTGCACTATACTTTTGCTAATCAGGTCATTTCTAGCACAAAAAAGTACTGGACTGTCAGAATTACTGAGAACGTTTAGAAGTTTTACATTTACATTACATCTTACGTTGTACTCAGCAGCAATGGCTTTCTAACAAGATCCTCTGTACTTTTCTAAGGTTTCCAATTTCTTGGGTTATATATTTCTTTCTGGAATGCCATGACGTAATTTGCTAATTCGTGACAATCAGTTTTGTACTCTTCAAAATCTCAAAGACGAATTAAACATTTCAGTTACTTTTCACGAAGCCAAAAAGTGTCTACGTGATTACGACAATGTTAAAGAAAAGGAATAAAGACAAGAAAGAAAACAGTTTTGACGTCCACATTACTGAGATGTCGCATTACGGAGAGAGAGCATTAAAATTTACATTAAATGATTTATCTCAAAATCAAGTGTAAGTAAATCGTTATCCTGAATATTGGAAAAAGGAAGCATCACCTTATTTTATTACCATTATTAGAACCACTTTGGAGGCAAATTTTATAACTAACAATTCATTGTCCGTTTTAGGGTGTAAGAATATAGACTGTAGATGCTTAATTAGTTGTGGATTCTTTCAGTACACAGCTTCCAGCATTATAAAATATGTGAAATGACGAACAAAAGTACAGAATCTGTTGTGAATTACGAGGAAGTGAAGTACGAATTACTTAGGTTTTTGTGTATTTAAATATCACTACACTTTGTTGTTCTCTTACGTAATTGTTATTTGGAAATCCATGAATCATTTTCAAGTTTATTGTAGTTGATAGTCAGAGATATTCTTCACTTATTTGAAACACAATATTTTGTGTTCAATGACATTCTATTTGGCGTAAACAAATCCAAAAACATACGATGAAATGTCATATGAATAACATATAAACATACTACATATACATTTCTGTTCTGAATTTGGTTGAATAAGGAAAAAGATGAGAATGTTGCGATGTGGAGAAAAGAAGTTTGATCATTTATCTGGAGACAACCGAAGGAAGTGAAAAATCAGCTTTTCGTTTCCTCGTCGTCTATGCTTGTGTGTTCTATTGTATTGCGACAAAGCTTCGATGTCATGAGAGTGTCTCTATCTTTCAATGTAGATATATTTACACATGTGTCATTTCTAGAAGTTATATAATGAACGAACGCTCAAGAGGTATATTTTAAGAACTTCATAAACCACATTTTAAAACAAAAATTCTAAAGAGCTCTTAATTTCAGGTATTAATTTATAAAATGGCGTGTTTGAAAGGTATTTTATTCATCTCTTTTCGAAGCTTTAATCCGGGTACAGCTTGTTTAGGTTGACATATTCAAGGAAATGTTTAAAAGGACAAAAATATTTCCACATATATAACAATAGACAATTTTGAACTGTACATATAATAAAAAGTAATTATAAAAGGCTTATCATGAAAGTATGTAATTGACTTTTTGTATATGATGTAATATATTGTTTTCAAATTAAACATTACAAAATTTGAACAAGATTCTATCGTATGCAGAATCAATAAAATTAAAATGTTGTAATTCCTTTTGTTTGGATAAATTACATTCCGCATAGTCAAATATACTATTTTCCTCTATTGTCTTAAACAAATATTATATTATTGCTGAATTCAGTTAGTTAATTATTGTAAACTGATTGATGTTTCCTTGTTCATAGTACATCTTTCAAAACATATGGAATGTATATTCACAAACCACTGTTCGTGCAGTACATCTACCACACATAAAACATATCAGATTGTCTAAGAAAGTAATGGTCCTTTGGAGGTCAAAGTTGATGATACATTTATTGAGATTTGGAAATAACATTATCAAACTGCATATACACATTTTGTACGATGGTCTTCTGCAACACCATAATCTCTTCACTATAGTTGAGTTGATTTTCTCTTTAACGCCCCTTTTAGCAGCGAGGCTATATGAGACGTGGAGCAACAGCTTAAAGTGGAATCCGAAGCATTTAAACTTCCACCGGGAATCGATCCCGGTCTCCCACGTCAAAGGCGCGTACGCTAACAGCTTAGCGATGTGGGAGCTATTCCGTCGCTGCTCAACTTCTGTTATTTCTGGTCCAAAAATAAGACACATGGTTTCCACAGATCTCTTTCGAAACTATGGTCCGGGTTGTACGGTGAATGTATCCAAACCTCGGAGCCAAATTTCTTAATTTCTGGTGGGAAATTAAGCAGTCTGGCGTTGTCAGTGTACTATACCATATCCTTTCTGTTGATCAATTCCACCCGTTTCTTTTGAATTGGTAAGTGGCCTTGCGCAAATTGTGAACAGTACAGGCTCAAGTCTATTGTTTGGCTCTTCGGTAGCAGCTCATGATGCACGATTCCTTCCAATTCCACTAATCACACAGCATACTTTGCTTGTTGTCAGTATGGGTTTTACTTCGGACTCTGGAGCTTCTCCTAGATTTGACCACGATATTTCTTGCATATTGTTGTCATAGATTATCCACTGTTCATCATTCGTGATCAATTGCTTCAGGAATAGTTCACATTCAACTTTTAATAGAGATTCGTAGCTAGAAGTTCGATCGCGTAAATGTTCTTCAGTCAGATCATGTGGTACACAAACGTCGTTTTTCCTTTTTTAGTTAACTTTCACCAAAGATTAAACACTGTTTGGTGATGGATATTTAGGTCATTGGCGATGTCATGACAACGTACACCAAAGTCTTGTCCTAGTTTTTCCAAAATATCCACTTTTGGTGTGATAGATCACTCAAGGCGAGCATCCTGATTATCGAAATTTACAGAACGAATACATTTCCGGCTGAATAATTTTCGACTGTGCTTGTGATAATTTATCTTTTCCATGAGCAGCATATATTTATTCATGGGCCTGCACAGTATTTGTCGAAATAACGTTCTCAAATGTAGCGTAGTCTTGTGGGAATATTGCCCATTTTCACCGCTCAATGCCTTATGTCTGCTTATAAGAATTCCAACAATTTTTGTACCTCTACTGTCTTCAACTGTCAGCTGTCAAAACGTTAGACCTGACCCACTGCGACTCCTATATCCTTTAATTTGGGACACTAACTGCATGTCGTGCGAAAAAGGCTCAATAGTTTTATGACAAACTCATAGTTAACAATAATATTGAATCTTAAGGTAATTTCGAGTCAAGTTTTGGTTACTTCAACAGAAGAGTGCTCAGCGTTGAACCTTTTTTAGGGATAACAAAGGCAAAGTCACATTGATAGAGGGAAGCTAAAATTGTATTTGATGTGTTCAAAACAGGATGGTCCGGAAAATTTGCACAAACATGTAATGGGACAGTTATGACCATTAATTTTCATCAGCAATGCAAATAGCGTTAGTTTCTATGGAATGGTTTTCGTTCATCCAAAAAACGTACTTCAGCGTTTTTATTCGTTATCGTCATCGTTATAGTTGAATTTGAAAACAAACAAACAAAAAAAAAAAACAACATCACTCGTGAGAAGAAAACAAGCCAGTGTGTGAGTGTTGAAGAGGCAAGTTCAATTGCCTAGTGCATAATAGCTTCTTTCTTTGTCACCTAGGCAGTGCCAGATTTATATTTGAAGGGCCCTAAGCTATTGAAAGAGACTCTTTATACGTCAAGCTTTCTTTTTCAGAGACAAAATGTCGCTGGTTTTAAGGTTTGAATATATGATATATGCTAATTTATGGACCTATTGGATATCTAAATGCAAACAAGGACCCATTACAAGCAAGGCTGGAAGGCGTGAGCTCCATTCTTGGCAAGGCTGGATAACAGGGCTCATTACAAATGAGGCTGAGAAATAGAGCTCTATTACTTGCTTTTTAAAAGCCTAGTACATAATACAAAACACCATTGTATATGTGAATTTTATCTTATTTGCTTTTCCTTGCTATTTGGAAATTATATTACGGGCACAATCACTTTCTTTAATTTTTTGGGGCTACCAAGCGAGTAGACCTCTAAGCTATAGCTCGTTTAGCTTATACGTAACTTCGGCACTGCACCTAGGAATCCTCTTGTTGTATCCTGTCAAGATCTGCGAAAGTGCTGAAACATAAAAAAGGGTCTCTAAAATGTGTACAAAGGTTACCTAAGTCCTTTAGTGCATGTAGCAAAGTATCCCTAAAATCAGTAAGGGCAATAAGAAAAATCAAAACAAACCATTGTTCTGTGTGTAATTTTTGATTTTACATTTTAAAACAATTACTATAAATGAGCTTGATACGGGGGTGCCAATTTCCTTAATGTCCGTGAAGCAGCCTTTCTAAAAGTTTGCTCGTAGCAATATCATTAGCTTATATGCCTTAGGTGCAACAAAAACCCCGGATCAGATTCTCAGTTGGTGGCTCATGTAGCTTCGATTACACGTTTTAGTTAGCTGTACACCTCGTTTAGCTCTAGTGCTGAAAAGGAAAAGACTGCAAATGAATCAACCGTTTCCTCAACGCAGTTTGTACTTTAAACTTCATTAGTTCTGACCTTCACAACACGCTCTATTTAGGTATAGCTTCTTAATAGACGGTGTTTTTATTATATAAGTAAATAAGCTTAGTTGGTAACTGACTTATATATCCTAGGAACTACTATATTATTCTGAACTACAAAATGCAATTAACGGTAATACGTGCATCCCAAGCCTGTAATAAGTTGTTTTCCTGTAACATTGGTGTACGTAATACCCTATGAAATTGTAATTGACTAGAAATTACTAAAAAGTGGTGTAAACTAGCAGGTGAAAGTTTGCTGGTTCATAGTACCATTTTCATTTCAATGACACACTTTCTTCCTGATCTTAACTTGTGAGCATTCATGTTTAATTTACGATATGGTTTGTCAAGTGTTGTAAGTGAATATATTCCTTTCTTCTGTGCTGTAATATAAGAAATTTTCTTCCTCTAACTTCTTCTAAAAGTAAGGTTCATTCTACAAGAGCACTTTTTAAAATCGAGTACAGCACGTCGGGTTTTCCGCTTGTAAGATCCTCTTGCAAAGAAACCAATAACCTCTATTGACAAATTAAACAATCTGCAGGAGCATCCTTTTCCGCGCAGTTTGCAAGCATTCAAACAGCTATTCTCGGTTCCCTTTCTCCTGAAAAAGGTTACATCTGCTAGCAGAAGTGCTAAAGAACTATATTACGCGTTTTATGGTACATGTATTTTCTTCGCATGCTTGCGTTTGTTTATTTAGGTATGTAGATTTATTTTCGGAAGTCAAAAAAAAACGGGACTGATTTCCGCCACTACCAACTTTTGTCAAATATCTCTTCCACTAGAAATAACCAAAGAAGGACGAACTACGACAATATGAATATAGAATGAAGTGGAATATTACACATAAACCATTTTGTAAATGGAACGTACTTGTAAGCCTGGAAATCTATGATTTATCTTATGTGAGGATCCGCATTCAATGCACACTAGGCAACGGAAACGGTTGTGAAAGATTAGTTTCACAATGATGGTTACTGAAAGCCAAACAAGACAACAAAATTCAGGTAATCTTACATTAGTACTACATTCACAGCAGGATAAAACAAATGACGAAGTATTCATACATTACGTCTTAGGTTTATATATACACTTATGCTTATTAAACCTTACGTGTATACTGTAATTCACGATTTTACATACTTCTTAAATTTTAGCTCCCACCTTTGGCTGAAGTTAGTAAGTAGTAAGTGAAAATGAAAGAAAGCATTTCTTACCTAAAAATGTTCCCAAAAATATTTTTAAAAATAATATCACAAGCGAAAAGCAAAATTAAGATCGATTGAGTGAATATCTTCGACTGATTTTTGTAGTAGCGAAGAGAAAATCACAAATGTCCAATAAGTGAACTGAATAAGGGACGGAAGGGAGTAAATTGTTGAATATATTATTTTAAATCTAGTGTCTATATTGTCTGCCAAACACATACTAGCTTACGTGATCAACATCTCATATACATATAGAAACAAACAATCAAAATAACTACTTGCTTGAGGCTCTAAGCGACGTGCTTTGGGTGGAAAAGCTTAGTGTATGTTATAAGGCAGGAAACCCTTTCAATAAAGTATTGTTACATGCGGAAATTTTTATCCGTTGTTTGTACTTGTTCTGGTCATTAGAGTCCCTTGGCCCAGGACGGAACTATACCAAGGCACGTTACAAACAGTATTTATCGAATCTTCAAAAACTTTAAAAAATAATTAAAATTAGTTACGGTGCATGCCTTAGATACTTGAAAGGGTTTAAGGTGCTGGAGTAAAATCCGCTTTTTTGAGACTATACAACCTAATATTTCTAATACATGTATATACATTCGTTTGTTTGCTATTTTTTTGTAAGTTTCTTGTTGGAGTAAATATATTCGTATTTTCTTCTTTTTATAAACAAAAAAAGAAGAAGAATGACCTTCGAATGGTCAGATGGCTGTATATTAGTAAAACCGGATTTCTTGTACTAAACAAATGTTTCTAAGAGTGCAGTCGCTACTGGGCAGAAATATTTTTTCTGGTTGGGATATTTTTGTATATCCTAGCATTAACTTCTATTTCTTCATTATCGGTAAATATGGAAAATCATGAGGGAAGACCTGATCAGCTTGTTTTAAATGGGTTTGTAGGAGGAGAAAGGGGAGTATTTATTCCGGCTAATATAGGTCGAGGATGGAATCTGTCATATTTGGAAGGGGAAGCAGAAACAAGTAAGCAACATTTATCCTCGTTCACTGCTGACAGTGTAACTGACCTGTCTTCAACAGGTGTGTATTCTGACTTCTCTGATAGCAGCGGAATGTTGAGGGACGAGTTGCAACCTAGTTTTGTGCCTTTTAGTTTTAATATGGAGAAATTAACGGTTAATGCTTCATGTAATTTGTTTAATGAACACGTATGTAGAATCCCTGTAGTGGACTGATCAGATGATTTAAAGCTTTTTCAATTTATGAGCGTAGTCTATAGTATTACTAAATTAAAGTTATTTCCTGTAGAAACCGTTTTGATTGCTGCGTTAGGAAAAGCGCAAGGTAGATTAAATGACTACGGAATGGTTACAAATTACAAGTCATTTGTTTCTGAAATTTATCACGCCAGTAGGTAAGTGAGCACTCATAAATAGATATATTAAGGTTATGCAAAAACAAGAAGAGAATTTATTAGATTATGTAAACAAAATAGTAGATTCATATGTTGTTTGTTATGGATCCATAACTTATAGTAATAGTAAAGGGGTTGAACAAATTATCATGGAAGGAATGAATCCACATGTAAAACATGACACCTATAAGTATCGTTACCCTACGTCATTAGAGGAGTTATTGAGTGAAATTAAACATTATGATTTACATAAACGAAATTTGGAGGAGTACACTGCATTAACGAAGGTTTCGAGTAGATTGGGTGAAGAGGGGAAGCAGGTTTTCTGTTATTTTTGTGGTGGACTGCATTGAGTTGCTAATTGTGCTGCTAATAAACAATATTTGCTTAATAAAAAGTTGTTAAAAGTGAACATGGGGGTGAATATGGAAAGACGCTTTGCAGGGAACAGTGACCGGTCAGAGGCTGTGACTCGGGAACTTGGTTCTGGGGTTCAATTCTCTAACCATGCGGCTGTTTCTAGTCTTTAAAGAATCAGTTTATGAAAACTGATAGAAGGAATAATATACGCTTTGGAGCTAATAGTGATTGGCATCAGTATACGCTTCCTACACAAAGGTCCGATGTCCGAACCCCAGTAGGTAATACTGAACTTGTACAATGAATTGCGAGTGACGGTGTTTATAATAAAGTTTCTCATATTAATGACTTAAAAACAAAACCCTATGCATCTAAACCAGTGAGCAACTTAATGAATAGGGGTAATTTTAAAGGGGATCAAGTATCAGTGTCTCGGAGTGGTGTAGCAAGTGAGAACGTAAACGTTTTTAGTTCGTCGCCTGCTTATAATGAAACTAGTAGAACTTTCGTATTTTGGGACAAGTACATGGAGATGGAGGAACGATTGCAGCTTTTCCAGATGCTTTTGTGTTAGGATCTTTGAGGCGAGGGAGATCAGACACGTTGTCCTCTGCTTCGCTTATTGATAAACAAAACTTTGAGAGGTGGAATCAAAATTTAACATGCCCTGTGCAAGTGTTTAATGAAACGTTTACAGTAGTAGGGATAAATAAACAGAAGCTAACTTTAGAACAACGTGTGAGAATTCCCATTAAATTAAAGAATTGTGTGTATCGATTAAAGTTTTGTATGGTGGAAAATCTGGAAATCAGTTTTTATTATGGAAATTAATGAACTTCAACGAATCAATTTAAAGGCCTAGATTGATTTAGTGGCCAACAAATTAATTCTTTCTTTGGAGAATTCTTCAGTTTCTTTGAACTTTTCATTAAGGAACGCCCACCTTATTTACGTGAGGATACTTGTGCAGTTGATTTATTTTGCAGTGAACCATCCCATATTTCAGCAAAATAATTTTTGAAGGACACGTCCTCGAGTGAGTTACATGCAAACGCTTGTTGGGAGTCCCACGTTAGGAAATTTACTCAGGGACTGACCAAGGAACACTCCAGTGTTGCCAGCTCAGTGAAGACCAGTGGTCAAGTCGAGTCCGTCAAGAATCCATGTCAATGGAGAGTGGATCCGGAGGTCTTGGAGGAATGACCTGAACTACAAGGGTATGCAAATGAGCTACTTAATAAGTTTGCTAATGTATTTTTGCCCAATGTAGGAAAAATTAAGGATTTTAATTATAAGATTCTCTTAAATGATTACACTCCTATCCGTAAGAATGCCTATCCCAGGTCATGAGCATCTCAAAGAGAACTCGATAAAATTATTGATGAGATGTTAAAATCTGATTTAATCCAAATTAGTAATCGTGAATATACTTTTCCGTGTTTCCTTGTAAACAACAACGATGGATCCAAAAGTATGGTCGTCAACGATTCTGATTTGAATCAGCATCTTTGTTCACACCTCGGATTGAGGATATTTTATCTGAATTATCAGATACTAAAATTTATACCCATCTCGATATAAGGAATGCATATTTAACAATACCATTAACGGAGGATTGTCGTCATTTGACGGGATTTCTTACGCATAGGGATTTCTTTGAATATAAGGTGCTTCCATTTGGATTAGCTGTAGGAAGCCGTGTGTTGTCAAAGATACTAACTGAATTGTTATATCCGTTAAAAGATGAAGGGAGTAGAGTGGTATATGGATGATCTAATATGTAAGAGTAAAGACATAGAGAGTCATAAACTTCTGTTAGAAAACGTTTTAAACAGGCTAGAGGATAAAGGTCTGACTTTGTCACACCTTAAGTGTACATTTTTTTCACGTAAAAGTTCTTATCTGGATTTTATTATACAAGATGATAAAATGAAAATGGACTAATCTAGACTTGAAATTATTAACAGATTGCCTGCACCAAAGAACAAAAAGGGTTTAATATCTTTAGTTTCTTTTTTACAATATTATGCAAAGTTCGTTCCACAATTCCATGAGGTTATGGAACCAGTAGAAAGATTGAATGGCTTCTGCAGTATTTAGTTGGGGACAAGAACAGCAGAAGGCTTTAGATAATATAACAGAACTATTTGCGAATTATGTTGTATTAAAATTACTTGATTTAAATAAATAGTTTGCAATTAACAGTAATGCCACATTAAAAAGTTTAGGGGGAGTGATCCAACAATATGATGATAATAACAACTTAGTTCCAGTGGGTTTTTATAGCAGACGTCTAAAGAAATACGACTTTAATAAGCCGATATATTTGTTAGAAATGTTAGCGGCCATCGAAACCATGGAACGTTGTAGAACTTATATGCATAAACCTATCGAGTTCAGAATGGATAACGCCGGTTTAGAGTATGCCTTAAGGAACATGAAGGGAGTGACAAGATATGGATCGTTATTATACCGTCTCTTTGCATTTAATTTTGAAGTAAAATCAATTTCTACTAATATGAATGTCTCGGCAAATTTTATTTCGAGATTGTATGAGGTTAATAACTTTGAGGAAATAGAGACAGAACCTTTACATTCGGACAATGTAACAAATTCTTTTTTGATTAATTTGTGGAATATGCCTTATGAAAATATGTCTATACGAGATCATCAGTTAAATGTCCCTGACTTAAATAAGATTATAAGGGATTTAAAACCAAAAGGGTTATTGAGGGATATAAGCTGATTAACAACATATTGTGTCGTAAAACGAAGGCTATAAGAAATCCGTATAAGATCTGTTTACCTAAAATATTAGCTCCAAGTATAATTGAGTTCTTCCACGCTAGTATTTTACCCGGATCTCATGCCGGAATGAGTAAAACAATTGGGAAGATCTGTGCACGCTTTCCGTAGGTCATGACAATCATTCTGTTTAAATAAGCTAAGTTTAAAGATCTTTTATATGCAAATGGAATCAGGGACATAAGCATATCCCCATATCATGCTGCGTTGAATCCGAGTGAACCTTACGTGTCTACGATAAAAATTCTTTTAGGATTAATTTTAGACAAAAACAAACATCTTGGGATATAGGAATCTGGGAAATTGAGTATTCTGTAAATTGCGCTATTCATGAAGAAACAAAATGTAGTCCTATGAATTTGGTTTTTAATTATGATGTATGTAATCCCTTGGATGTTAAATGGCAAATAAAATCTTCAGATTTAAATACTAGAGATCCTGAGTTATGGTCAAGGGCCATCCATAACATGAGCAATGTGTGGAAACGTAAAAAGAAATTATGTGATAGAAAGCGTTTTGATCATAATTATAATATGGGGGATAAAATATTAATTAGAACAGAATTTCTTTCCTCTTTAAGTGATAAGAGAACTAAATCCTTGTGTCCAAAATGGAGTGGGCCTTCTCTTATTGAATGTTTCTTGGGTGGAAACACCGTTCAGAATCCCAGAGATATTAGAAAGTGTAATGTGAGTCAGACAAAGATGTTTTAGGAAAGGAAAAACACTGTAAATTAAAAATAAAGTAGATAGTTCTTATACTATTATTTGGGTCTGTGACATAAAGAATCTGTAATATAAAGAAAGGATAGTCATTCATGCTCCAGCTTTAAAATTAATAAAATATATATATGTACATATATTTAAATTTTAATGTGCTATTAATACTGGTCTTTGTTAGTCTTCTAGATCTGGATGTGTTGTATAATTATCATTGTTTTGTGAATTGTCCAATATAATTGTAATACTCGGAAATATTTTATGGAAAATGCATCAAGATGCCCTGTTCATCTAGCGAGCAAGAATGGAAGTAAGATGGTGCTGTAAGATGAGTGCAAAGATAAAATTGTAATATTTTGTTGTTATCATCATAATATAAAGTATGGGTATGAATATTAAATCTAATAAAATTAGACAAACTCACATCTTATATAAAAATAAGATAGAATTAAAATGTTATTGATATTAAAATTGAGAAATCGTTAAATTTTTAGATTTTATGTATTTTGTGAATAGGATAAGGACTGACGACTTTTTCTTTTAACTAACGTGAGTAGTTGGGAACATAGTAATGAATGAAAGAGTGTTTATATTTTGTAGGGATTTTTTTCCTGAGTTTGGTTTTGTTTAGTTGAAGTGAATGAGTTTGGCGAGAGTGAGTGAGTTAGAAATAGAAATGTACTTAGATTACAGGTGTTGGATTACTAACAGCGACTGACGAGGACCATCTCGAAATTCAATTTTATTAAAATCAATTAAGGTTAATCAAAGGTTGCAAAATTTGTTATAAAAAGTTGTTCCAAATTTTATCGCCGAGTAGGCGGTGTGTGTTACGTGCGGAAATTTTTATCCACACTTAAAAAAAAAAAATCTTGGAAGGTATTACCTGAGGAGTATGCAACCTGAAATAAAGATGTATTTTTTCAGCGCCTCTGGCGGAAAGTTGTGAATTATGTACATACGAAAGTGCTTGGAGAGGATGGCTTAGCCATTCGATCACTACTGTGAAAGTGGGCAGTATCTGTTCTATTCTAGTCAACTATAACGTAATTATATATTACTAGTGTCAGGATTAGTAAGTTTAAAAGTTTCTTTCAAAAGCATTGTTACATAACTACAGAAAATGTTAATTTACAGACAATATTGTTTACAATATTGCGTTTTTAAAAGTTACTGTGGTGCTGCATAAATTTATTAAATTGGAGGTG
Organism: Thermobia domestica; assembly: GCF_964235325.1. Classification (NCBI taxonomy): domain Eukaryota; kingdom Metazoa; phylum Arthropoda; class Insecta; order Zygentoma; family Lepismatidae; genus Thermobia; species Thermobia domestica. Next base: position 212,051,018 of record NC_137462.1, on the reverse strand, counting down.
AATATTAGCAAACCCCTATTAGAAAGTTTTTAAATATAAATTTATTGGAAGTAAAAGAACATATTGCATTGTACAGGGTGTTCAATATACAATGCAACCCGGAGTATGGCATAGTAGAACTTTTGAACCGAAACCGGTACACAAATAATGGTTATACCAAAATGAAGCTTTGTTCAAGTATATATTTTTAAACTAGGGAGCAACGATTTAAGTACACTAAGAACCACACAGTGTTGCCAGATGTAACCGAAGGTGTGAATCAATTTTTTTACAAGATACGTAAATTGACTCATATCTCATACGTAGATGTTCTGTCGTTAATTTTCAGTTTGTATAGTTTGAGTAGCTTGGAACTATAGAATGGAAAAAAGGATTTTTTTTTATTTCCACCGATAACTAATCGGATGCGGCCTCTGTAAGGTTACTAGGGAAAACATGGTTTTCATAAATTAACATTCTGAGTTGGCAACAGTACTGATGTTTCAATGCATCAAAAGTGTGTTAATGATCTGTGTACATTATGTAATTTCTGAAAACAATGAGAAAGAAACATTTTAAAATTATCATGATAAAAGTTTTACTTACATGCACGAAAGATTCTCGAAGTGCCCCCATTTTGATTCAATGAATAGCAGTGTTGCCGTTTGTACTGTAAGTCATCAATGTAACACAACACTAACAAAGTATTAAGAGAGCGTAAGGGTATACTATCAGGCCTATGGTAGCGGTCTATTGGAACACATCAGTGTGATGCAGGCATCTATGCATCAAAGAAACATGCCAAAATCATAGGCCATAAGTTTACCTATATATAGTTAGTGTTGCCACGAGACGAGCCGATTTTCCTGTCTCGTCTCGACAACGAGCAACACTTCCAGACGAGACCTGTCTATTATTGGCAAGACGAGACACGCGACAGTGTTGTAAACAGATGAGATGCGACGGCCCCAATATCCCGTCTCGTCTCGTAGCAACACTATCCAGTTGTATAAAGCAAAGTAAGAAATCTGCGACGATAGTTACGCAGGCTTATTCGGATCATGACTAGCATATAGTCGGTTTTCCCTTCATTTTTGTCACGAGTTTTGTCTCGTAATATTCTACGGGACACGACACCAGGCACAGTCTTCGAGACGACACCAGCATCTCATATTTGCGACGAGACTGTTTCACGAGATGAGATGAGACAACACCAAAGATTTCGTCTCATGACCATACTAACTATATATAGGTCACACTATGACCCATGATTTTGGCACATTTCTTTGATTTTGGTCTGCATCACACTAATGTGTTCCAACAGACCACTACCATAGGCCTGATAGTTTATCCTTACGCTCTCTTAATAATGTGTCACTGTTGTGTAACATTGATGACTTACAGTACTTGATATCACTACGCCCCGAATATGGCGATTATTAACATCCTCTCACCTCAATTCCTTGAAAACACTCACCTTTGAGTCTATTTTTTTTCTTGCATTATATTATACTTGTCATGTAGTTCAAACTAAGCAAGAGAAAAATATATCGCAGTCTTCACGTTTTCGAGATATGCGCATGCGCACAATTATTTGCGCATTATGCGCAGTTCTGCTCAGGTGCAGACAATTCGCTTTAATTCCGTTTTAAAGCTATCATTTATCTACTGTGACTTGCAACGTTTGCTTGTTTTCTCTGGAGCCGTTCCCGAGATATCACGAAAAATGTCATTTTTAATGAATCAATTGTATCTCAGAACCTATAGATTTTTGACAAATTACTACTAATTATATTAGATTTGGAAAGTGTCCTATTAGTCTACAAAGTTTCATCAAAATCGGTTGTTGTGGCGCAGGTACCTTATGGATGTGTCACAGGCCCTTTCCATCTTCCCTTAAATTGCGAGCAGAATATAGTGACGTTTCCTTATCCCAATCGAGAGATTTTGAATTAAGCTACAAAATAGTCAAGTAATGTTTTTTGTGTTTGTATGTTTGTGTCAGACTAACGGTTTAGGAATTATTCTGACAGCCTTCGGATGAAAGGAAATGGAAACAAGCAACATACATTCTAGTATTGTGTTTTAATCTCTACATTAAGTCCCACAGCTACAACGCAAAGCGCAATTTATGTTAGATTTTGCACATATCTGCAACAATTTCCCGTGCCCTCCAAATATCTCCAATACATTTCTATCCACATGTAGCAAGACAAAGTTTCAGAAGGAGTTTCGGACCTTCTTCCTTTTTCTTCACACCTTTACAGGAGCTGACACTTTGTTTAGGTTTGATAAAGTTTTCTTGGACTATTCCGAAGTTCAGGACAACATCTCTGAAGATGACAAATTATTCTTTTTCATTCAGCGCTTCGTCGTCCTAATCTACTATTTCTCAAGTTTAGCGGAGGTCCTGAATGAAACCAGGCGGTTCTATTCCTCTTTACACAGTAGAATAGATCGATTGAAAATATTTCATCAAAATATAATCTATTGCTGCATTACCCGAAGTGAGCTACCTTCCAGTGCTCTTTGTGAAGAAGAAATCGTCTCGAAAGAAATTTTCAGTCTCTGGATCCGTTTAAGTAGGAATGGAAAAAAAATAGGAGAATACTATGAGACCCTCTGATCAGATAGTGGTGCGCTCATTATGAAGAAGCCGGAAGAGCCATCAAAGAGAGATGCAATTGTTGTCCATTAGGGTGTGGAAAAAACTTTTTAAAAAAATTGAAAATGCGTGGTGCGCAAAAGTTGCTACCTGTGACAGAGACTTTGCACAAAAATTTGAAAATTTTCAGACCAACCCTTACCCTGCCGCAACAGCCTTGAAAATTTAAGAATTTAGTAAAACAGCAACCGGCTCAACTCTAGAGAAACGTCAGTGCGTAAACTTAGTCTAATTAACATTAGAAACTGTTTTAGAATACCCTAAATGTGTAGCTCTCTGCTTGCTTTGCGTTCGAGACCAACGAAAAACAAGCCAAAGCTCACGCCGAAGCCGCGAGATCGGATGTTTTCTGCATCTTCATTACCCATACTACTGCAATTGATGAAGCTTCATAGCTTTTCTTTTTTCGCAGTCTCCTAACTGGGCACCGGTGGGACCCAAGAAGGTGTTTGCTCCTATTGTTACACCATCCAAGATATTCATCAAATATTTTAACGGTAATTCGTTTGTACGCAGCAGGCAAACAATGAGCTGAACTTCTTTATTTAAGATTTTATAGAGATACGCTACAACACCATTCATTCTTCCAGTGTTTACTACTATCTCGTCGTACCCAACAGCCACCAATTGAGACATATCGACTTCACTGTTTCCTAAATATTTCACCAGTGACTTGGCTATTTCACTTCCTTGTCCTGACTTAGGAGTAACGTGTCCTAAATAACATGATCTCGGTTCCTCCAAAATGGTTGCATGCTCTTTATATTTTTCACCTCGATAGTATTTTGATCCTTTCTTCTCCTGATATAATGTTTTGTCTTTTTGTCCGTCAAAATACATGCTCTTACTCTTTTGTCCTTTGATATTGTCTTCTCGCAAAGATTTGCCTAATATCTTTTTTTCTCAAGTAACTTTGCATTTGTCTACAACAAGCTTGCCGTTATCTCCAGTTCCGTATCCAATGTCTCAAAACAGATGAAGCTATTAATGCTGCTTCACGTGTTGAAGCTTCAGTTCGATAAGAAGCGCAAGCGGTGCAAAGGAGAGATATCAATGTCTGATGTTGAACTTTATTCCAAAATGCGGGCTCAAAATCTGACACAGTCGTACTGTCAGATTTGATCCTTTCACCGGAAGAATCTTCAGAAGATGATAGAGCTTCCCTTACTCGTGTCAGGATTCCTGAAAGGCCAGCTTCGTGAAGATCCGTTGCAATTATTTTCAATTTAACTTCTCTTGTAGCTACTTTTCTCTTCTTGCTTTTTTTTTTTTTTTTTTTTTTTTTTGCGAGGAAGGAATTAATTTTATAATATTGTTGGCCGAGGATGATTTGTCTCACACAACAATTGCTTGTTTCTTCATAGTTAATAGACATCATGTCATTGGGAATACGTCTTTTTTAACTCGCTATTTTTACATTTAGGATATTCTAAAAACAGTTCTTAATGTCAATGAGACTAAGTTTATACCTAGGTACTCTTAACATTTCTTGCCTTCTATTATAGACAACCACAAGCCGCCACAGTCGACGTTTCTGTAGAGTTGAGCTCTTTTACCAATATCTTAAATTTTCAAGACAGATGCGGCATGGTAAGAAGTGGTCCGAAAAATCCCAATTTTTTGTGCAAAGTCTCTGCCAGGGGTATCAACGTTTGTGCACTACCCATTTTCAAATTTCAGAAAAAGGTCTTTTTCGACCCACCCTATTGTCCATGCGTAAAATCTGACTTAAATTACATTTTGGTTTGCAGCTGTGAGACTCAATGTAGAGTTTAAAACAAAATTATAGAAAGGTATGTTTCTTGTTTTTCAGTCCCTGTTTGTTACTCTCCCAATAACTCGTAAACAGTTTATCTGATAAAAAGTATTTCATGACATTTTCTGTAGTTTAATTTAAAATCTTTTTAATGTTATGAAAACATTACAACGTCCTGCCTATTACTTAAACGGTGATTTTGGGAAATTAAGCTTGGGTGAATCCAACCCTGCATAAGGAAAAACGAGTCAAGCGAGAATGATATGCAATCATAAAGGATAAAAAGCTTTCCTTATTTTTCTTTTATAAATAAAATAAGTATTTATCTTAAAATGAATTTTTCACCTTTGGAATGATCAGCAGAGGGAACAATCCACTTTTTCTAATGTTTGTATATGTCTTCATTCTTCATATGACTACTGATTGTCATTCAAAGTAAAACGAAATACGTGAACAGTTGATTTAATGACTGTAACGTTTTCAAACTTCTGTCCTTTCACGACGAACTTGGGGAAAAGCAAAAGCATTTGGTTATACATCTGGAAAACTTGGTGGTTAGTTTGATAGATGATTGATTACTTGTAACTCAACCCTGAACAACGTATTGTTGTATAGACAATGCTGTATGATGCATTGCATTATTGTGTAACAGCAACCGTTGTTAATCATCACAGAGTTCTTCCAAATCTACCTCATCCTGTGTCTGATTTGACGAAGCACTTTGTTGTAAAAAAATATACTTATTGAATGTTTGGTTTTCAGGCAAAAATTTATGATGGATAAGTCCATCGTAATCAAACACGAAAAATAATAATAAGCACGTTCTTTGTCATCGATTTCGATATTCTTCTTCACCGGCAATAATTGTTCTTTCCATTGCAAACTCTGTAGTTTTGTTTCTGGTCTTACTGTAAACATCAGCTTTCATGTCCCACTACAATTCACCCTATTTACAGGGGCCTAAACTATCCAGCGAGATGTAGAAAATATCCAGAATTCTGTGGTTACCAGCAAACACTAGAACCAGGGTTGGGCGATGAGTTGAGATATTATATTCTTTTATCCCACCTGCAATAGTGGTATCGAGTACCTTTCGGGTGCAATCATCCCCATAAAACACTCTAATATCTCCAACGATCCACGCAGCAGATGGGTTGTTATGCGTTCAAGGGTAAGAAGGCGTACGAATACGACCAGCTTTAGTGCGGACCTAGTAGATAAGTTATATCTTCAGAAGGCAGTACAGTTATGACCCAAGGCTAATGATCTGAACGCGCCTTTACGTAGTATCATACCTGAGGGTTAATTGGAGTATCAGGCGCATCAGATGATGTAAAACGTCCAAGGTAGAGACTCCAAATACCACTTACAAGTCTATTACTGTCATCTGTGATAGGGTAAATGCGGCTATGCCAGGCTCTCTCATTTCTTCCGAGGTTAGAATGTAGGACTCCACACTCCTCGAGATATCGTGCAAGACGTCACAGATCACTGCCGTAGGTTTTACTATAATTTTCGATTATGTGAGTCGCTGTCGCAAAAACTCAACATCTAGCTTGATAATCAGTGAAGAAACCATGTCTACTGGTGCCCCTCGAAGTCAAGTTAAAATCATGAAATCACCTGCTCCTTACATGGATGTAATCTACGTAACATTTTCCGGAAAAGCTAAGTACATAATCAAAAGAGACGATGGGATATGTGCTCAGAATCATTCAGGGAGCTCATCACCCTCGGTAGATTTTCTAGAATAATCTGGTTCTTAATAGCACGAATATCCCTCACGGCTAGGAAGATAACCTCAACTATGTACCCACTCAACCTATTGCTGGACGCATGGCAATTAAAAGGTGGCACGGAAAACCTTGAGGTGTGAGTTCTAGAGCTTGCTGAAGCGCAGTTTCAGTATAGAGATGATCAACCTCAAGAAAGGAATACCATGTTCATCTTCTCTCACTAGTCCTTTGAAGAGGGCATTAGAGACATCGTTGGACAGATGAAGCTAAGACACGCAGCACACATTTCGTGATCCAGGATACCATCACCGTACGGTCTAGCACCAGTGCTTGCTAAATCCAAGTCAACACGAGCAAAACAGCAATACTCGCTTTGAAGGTTCAAAGTTCCGCTCCTAAGGCATTGAAGTTGAAACGCCAGAGAAGCATTGGTCGTCTGTAATCCCTTCGTTGCAAACTGCACTCTTAAGTAACGCTTTTCTCGGTAGGTGTCCATGTGTTTCAAATCCCACGTTCAACTTAGGTCCAAGTCTCATATAGCCTCACTGTTCACGAGGATGCTAAACTGAAGTCTAATCAATAGAGTAACGTCAATGGGATACATTTTCGGTTTACAGAAGTTTGGATCCCGTTCAAAACAGCGCCTCCGTCATTATCTTAATCCTTTTGTCTTTATCAGCAGGTATAATGAGACTGATCTCAAGGCCACTGTTCCTCAGCATACCCACTGAAGGGTCTAACAGCAGCAGTATACCTGGCGCTGAAAATGAAATAAGCACAAACTTATTTGCAAAAGACGGGGAGTACCCCTGCAGTCCCCGAAATAAAACTGACCTTAGGAAATAAGGCACATAGCATACTGTCGATTACTGGATTGAACAGCAGTGATGAAAGTGGGTCACCCTGCCTCACTCCTTGGTTGATCGGTCAATTTCAGAGGCCTCTCTGATCTGTAAGGTGATATCGTAGTCGGTGTATGTGCATGGTAAGAATAATTAATGACATTGAAACTTCTTTAGCTCTTAATATTTATATGGGATTTTATTCGTTGTGCTTTGTTAGATAATTTTATTATTTAATAATAAACTATAATTTAACTAACGATCTCTTTGGCCTATGGAACACAGAGCTTCAATCCCCAATTCACAAAAACTCTCTATTGAGTTTTGTTCTTAGCCAACTGGATCCGGTTTCTATAATACTTTGTATTGATATTTCTGCGAGACCCATTTTAATATTGTTCGCCCGTGTGAGCCTAGGTCTTCGTAATGGTCGTTTTGCAATTCTGCTTCCAGTTAAAAGTGTTCCTGCTTTCTTCCATTCTGCTACATGACCACCCTACCTGATGCTCCTGTATTTGTTGACACTAACGATCTTTGGTAAATGGCATAAATTATGTAGTTTCTCGTTATGCAGTTTCCGCCATTTCCCATTCCCCATTCCCGTTCCTATTGGATCTGAATATTCGTCTCAGGTTCTTGTTCTAAAATGTTTTCCGTCTATATTCTTCCCTAAGAGTAAGCAACTATGTTCCGCAAAAATAGAAAGCAACAGGAATGATTATAGTTTTATTTTAACCATCAAATTCTTCGACAGAATTCGCGGACACAAAGGATATGGAACCGAAAGTAACATGAATTCTCTGCTATTAGTCGACATTTAATTTCTTTGTGATATGTTTTTCGTTTGTTAGTATTGATCCTAGATATTTGAAACTATCCACTTAACTTTAATTTAAGCAACATTAAATTTATACATGACCTAAATTCACTTTAAAAAAGAGGGAAACATTTAACTGGACGTAAGAAGAAGTTAATAAAATGAAACTTTAATATTCCACTTCCATTAAAAGAAAACAGAAAAATGGTTTCTCATTAAAGATGGTGTAGCTACTCTAAAAATGTGTAGACTGATGTACACGGTCATACTACGATTCCAGATACTTATTAAAATCGTAGTGCTATTCTTTCATTATGTAGAATTATTTCCTCAAGTACTGATACTTTAAAAATTACTTGTATGGAAGTGAAAAATATTTACTACAAAAAAATTCTAAATTTTTTAATTAAATTGGATGAGGAGTGTCATAATTTCTGTGTGTTTTTGAATTTATTCTTCAGTTTTTTTTAATATAATATACTTACTTCCCCTTTGTCATGTTGGAACCTCCTGATTTTACAACTGGTGCACATGGCCATACTGGAAGGAAGAAAAGAAGTATGCGCGCGAGAGAGCAGATGTACTATTTGTCCGTTTTTGATGTGGTAAGATTCTTAACAGCAGCACCGACCTCAGCACAAAAAATAAAATATTTTCTTAATATTATCTTAATTCTTCTGCTCTACTAATAAATAACACTTAGGACCACTGTACACAAGCGTAATAATAAACAATCTTTTTTTTCTAAAAGAAAACAGTCTGCGGGTCCCTAGCCCTGCATTTCAGGACCTAACGTTTCCCCGCTGCACCTGAAAGATAAAAATGTTACCAGTTCGTTTCCTTTCTAAAATCAGAAATTGTATTGGTTTCTATTACAAAAAAACTTACGAATTTGAAAGAAATATAGAAAATTGGCTAAGTATTTTACAGGAAGAATAAAATTTACAAAATTACTGTATGCTGTCTAAACTTGAAGGAAGTGCCATTTTTGACCTCCAAATCAGAAAATTTTCGTGATTTAAGTTCAGTTAAAATCTTTATTACTCTGAGTAAATAAGCAAAGATAAGAATCAATATATCATTATTATTTTTTTTATTCACCATGAACTTTAATAGACCAATATAGCAAGTAAAATTTTGTAAATTAGATGTAATGAGTAAAGAAAAAATATACCAATTAAAGAGAAATTGCATACCTAGAATAGGCCTGTCATAACTCAAAATATTTTTTAAGACTGTAAGCATCATTTTCATATACTTTATGCATACATGATCTATTACTGGGAGCCATCTCCATATATGTATTACACATTTCAAATGTTATTCAATAGGACATTGAATGCTGCTGGGCCCAGAGAAAAGCATCTTATTTTGGGGTTTGATATTTAAAGTGTTAAATTGTTATCAAATTTAAATATGAAATGGTTGTAATTGGAGACAACAGGAGAAATCTTAAATATTATTTAAGAGCAGTCAGGAGTACCAACATAATCTTTTACTAAGTAACTAATCACGTACCAAAGACCATAAAACAATGAATATAAGTTTTTTATAAAAGAAAGAACTATGTATATTATAATTGTAGGTTAGACTGGCATTGCGGTCATGATGTTTCTGACAGGCTGTTTAGAATTTGATCTAGTGTATTTCCTAAAGAAAATGTTTTTCTCCCACGTATTCTATATCTTGTTACTCTTACTATTGCATTCAGTTGATATTTTTAATATAGATAGAAAGTCATACGTTTGTTAGTTAAACTACATTTATGAAACTTCGCAACGTAATTATTCAAAGTGAAACGTGAGACTTGAAAAGTAGTAAACAGAACAGAGTCTGTAATAACTGGTATGCTTTAAATGTATAAGAAAGAGCCAAGACATACACACACGAAGTAAATCCAGACGGAAATGCACAAAATGAAAATAATCCTAGACGAAAAGAAGAGATAGAGAATACAAAAAATAAAAGAAATTGGTATTTGTAAAAGCACTTCTTGAAACTTTCTTGGTTGCAACAAGTTCTACAGCTATTTTTAGCCAACCACAAAGTTGTAGAGTAGTAGAGTCTCTTCTATCTTTCATTCTTTCTCATCCTCTTCCACTTTCTGTGTGTTCGTGCTTCTTTCGGTCTGTCTGTTTCTATCTCTATTTCTCTTTCTTCTGGAGAGCATTTCCTTGTCAAGAGTTGAGATAGTACGCTTTTCCATTTCTAGCATTGAACAAACAATCATAGCATCTCTAATGTAATTTCACAAAGTGTATTTTAATCTCGATATAAGAAGGAAGAAAACTGGCTAATAGTAAGAAAGTCAAAGGATACTTTCTATGAAGAAAAGCTGTGTCCCCAAAAGTTTCATTTCTTTCATCGTTTTAGTGAATTTCAACTTTCGTAGACAGATTAAGTATCGAATTTCCTTTGATAGTTCTGTTTGTAGAAATGTTCTTTGTACACAAGTTTTTTTTTTACTTAATTAAGATAATACCAAAACTTGTTCCAAATAAAAAAAACAGTTGGGAATGCCCGAAGAGCATTGCCAGAACGAACATGAAAAGATCTAATTTCTTCGAAATTCATATGAAACTGTGTATTAAATTTATTTGATTGACGCAATAATTATTTATTGAATCAATAGCTGGTATTGGTATTGATCAACACCAATATCATCTCTCCATGACTTAAGGTTCCCCAGATATGGCTCCTTAAATCTGTCGAAATCGAAACTTATTTGGTGAATATCTCGGGAACGGTAAGGGTAACGCGAAAAATTCCCCAACCTCTTTGAAACAGTTTTTGATGCTTCATCGAATGGAGGGCTCAAAATTGAAAAATTCGCAAATAACAGACAGACACACACACACAAACATAGATAACTCAGTAACGAACTTTTTAACTTCGTTGAAAATACCTCTTTTTTAAATATATTGGTAATAGTATACATGAGAACCCCCTGTCTTCCGTGCGCGAGGATACTTCATATTATATATTTATACGCTACCAAATTAAATCACTGCGTTGTCTTCATTATATGTGCTTAACACTCTATTTTTACTTTCTAGAATAAATTTTGTTGATTTCGATTCGAAAAATGTTAAATATTTTTAAATTTATATCATGATGCAGACCAAAATCCTTGTTGCATATAATGTAATGCGCTATAGCATATAAAGTACAAGGGCAAATAGGTACGTTCTTTTTTATTTTCGTATCAGTGGATAAGTAAATGAAAGTGGGTTTGTTACTCCCTTTCTAAGTTCGTAGATACTCAATGAATAATCCCTAAAAATATGAGCGTCCAGCTTCTTCTGGAACTCAGACGGTCTTACGTATACTATATTCAATATATTAATGAGAATGTAAATTTTATGTGTTGTATTAAAATATCCTGGTTCCTTAATTGCAGGTTGCTTTTTGTTATTTAAGGTAGTAGGAAACAAATGCAACATATACTAATTTCCATCGTCATAATAACACGGAAATATTATAACAATTAGTACGAATCACCAACAAACAATTCTAAAATTTAAAATAGCCTAGAAACTAATTTGGTTGATTTATTAAATTATTTCAAGTATGTTGATCTGATAAGGAAAACATGTGTTATAGACATGAGAAAACTTCTAGAATATGGTAATTGGTAAGTAACAGAGTTTCATACCTACATATCTTTAATACTCTTTTAATCCTTGATGTACTTCGGATTTTGGATTATTTACGTTTTAAGGTAATTTTTATAATATGTAGATTAATTAGAATATGTTAATAGTAAATTACATATGCTTTGATGCAATTAACTTTGACACAAGTGAAATAATGTTAGCTGTCGATAGGCAGCGATAATAAAGAACAGCTTTAGGAAGAGTTATATTTTATATGTAAAGCGTAGTTTCATTGAATATATTTCTAGTATTGAAAGTAAATAAGACACGATTGAGGATTTTAACTTGAAAGAATGGAATAAGTTTGTTAGTTTAGAATGTATCCAGCATGGGTCTACATAAGAACTTAACGTAGTTATCTTTTCTTCTTGTGTCTTTCCATAATAAATAAATGAATAAATTATACAATACTATTAGCGTTTAATGGGGAAAATGTTCAAAGATATGATTTATATAAGTCCACAGAACATGCTTAGCTGATTAGATGATGTGGTGAGCGTAAATCCTCATACTTATTTTTTGAGAAAATTGAGAGAAACGAAACGAAAAACCTCTCTATCACATTAACCATAATGTGTGTATGGTGCAGATTTATTGTACGGATCCATACATAAATTAATCACATACATATTTTTTTTTTTTTTTTTTTTAGTAAATCGACTTTTCGTGTCTTCAACGATCATTTTTGGAGTATCCATTTGCATTCCTCTGTACATATTCACTTTAGTGGAGGCCTCTTGTGCAAAAGATACTAGCCAACTTCTGGTAGGTGACCACTAAAAAGCACGAATGCTATCTAACCCAGTAAGAGCAGAAGCGCAGCAGGGGGCCCGAGTGGTAGCGAGAGGTGTGTTCGTAGGGATCAGGTGCACCAGCGAAGGTGGTTATATTTATAACCAAGGATAGCGAGAAAACACTGTATGTGGCATAAAATTACTAACTTTACGTGTAGAATCATGTATTTGTACGTTACTAAAGATGTTGTAGGCATATTCTAGATATGTAATCATTGCTTGCATATTTGAGTTCCAACGTAACGTAACACATTACGTAAATTTCATAATTATGTGGATCCCTATTAACTTCCAGACACTTCTATAGTTTCGTGTCACAAGTTATTACATTGACATTAGATATGTCACTTTACTTCACTTTGTATTCTGTGGTTACTAGCTACCTTATGAGCGAATCTGTGTATAACAGATTCGATGTTCATTAACGAATGTTTACGTATATACGTATCTCACAGATAAGAACACAACATATTTAGATTATTTTCACACTAGTTTATTAAAATATTATTACAAATTTGTTCTGTAAATTGTAGAAATTTGTGGATCCTACAGTAAATCTGTACGGTGTGTATATTGTCTTCTTGCTCTTGTCATAATGAGAAACTTGATTAGTGTGTACTTAAGTGTCAGTTTAATCATAATAGCAGACTTGATTATCGTACAGCATACAGTTTTAAGTTTACAAAAGGATACTTGTTTTATCGATTTTGTCGAAAACTATAGATTATGATTTTCATTCACTCTATCATTTTGTTCACCCCAATGAAATCTACTTATTGTTATACGTTTTACCTTTGGACATATGTTTCGATAAATTATATGATGATTTCACGAAATCAGAAGTTTACTTTTAAATGTACCAAATAGTTAGGAAATCTTGAAATGAAATCTTTTTAAGTTTTACGTCCCACGTTTATACCGGCTAGGCTAAATGAGATGGTGGTGATGAGCAATGAAGGAAATAGTGAAATGAAGAAAGTGGAAAGAAACGGGAGAACACCGAGAAAAACCAACCAAACGGTGCTTGTTCACCACAAAGTTCACTTGGCGCAAGCTGGGATCGAACCAAAGACCCACACGGCAGAGGTGAACGCTCTACCACTGAGCCACCGCGGCCTCCAAGTAGTTAGGAGTGTTAAGCTCCATTTTATAATTTTCCACAAAATATACGTCACTTTATAATTAACTTATCTTGTAAATCAGAAATTGGAAACAAAATCATGTTTATAGAACACAACCCAAAAGTTACAAACTCAAAACACTCTACAACACTAAATTTCTCCTATGCTTAAAAGTGTGGTTTTCTAATTTATACTTGCAAGAAATACACGAATCTGTGATTACTTTTTTCATATCACTACAGTTTTACCGAAAACCATCATCTTTAACATTTCGTGTAACACGTAAGAAACCATTATGAATACGTTTAAAGATTTCTCTTCAGCTTTTGATAAGAGTAATTTCGTCTGTTATGGATAAATTTGTACATTTCCTGCAGTTTTAACTTCACACATTCTCAAGATCCATGTTTTAATTTTATCTTTTTCATTATATGCAAAAGGTAGTTTCTCAAAATACAGGTAAACTTCATTAACAGCTTTCAGGAATCTCGTGAAATGAAATCGACTGAACATCTTATATAAACATTCACGGTATGTTGTTTATTGAGATTAAAATTACACCAGTAACAACTTGGATACGAAAGTATCATATTTTCAAACAGTACACGGCACAGGGAATAATGTCATAAAGTACAAGAAAATGTAGTAGCTATTATGGGTCAGGCCTGACATTTTGACTTAACAAAACGACATATTTTTGATAAACAGGTGCAAGAATTCCTGCTTCCCGCGTACTAGTTTTCATCAGTCAGCAAGGGTATTCTCAAGCTAACCTTAAATATTCAGATTGATTCTGTTAATTACCTTACGGATTCAATTAAATATTTGTAGACATACTCCTACACTATATCTATGTATGCTTAAGACTCGACTTACGAGAGTCGAAACTTATAGTAATGTTAACAATAAAAATCAAGCCAATCAATACATCAAGTTTATGTGAAATCGGCATAATGTTTTACCATTTGCTACGTATTGAATTATTGACAATATGACAACCTTTTAGAATTTTACATTCACTTACTAAGGGAAATTAATAAATATAATAATATTTTATTTCATAGGTGCGCAAAGACACTAGACTTCATTACAGTCTACGGAGAGCGCACAACTGCCTTTGATATTTGTACTTCCATGTTATTATTGAATCATTATTCCTGCTGTACCTGAAAGTACTGTACGTATACATTTGTGAACTCAGAATTTAAGTGAAATGTCGTTGGCTGCCTGATTTATAAATGCATTTTCGGACTCTTGATTAAGTGCAATGAAATTTCAAAAATTTGTTTTACTTGTTTTACTTTCAAACGAACATTGAGAATGTATTTAAAAATTTCAGTAAATATGATGGGTTGAAATCAAGTTAAAGGAACTTAACTTTACAAATTTCTCTCCTCTGCAGACTAGGTAGATACCTGACATTAAATATAATTATTTCACAAATTGTTACTAAAGGTCTAAGAAGCACTTATTTTCACAAAACCAAAATGTGTTAAAACAGTGTAACCTTGAAAAATTGCTACGAATGGATATTGAATTTACCTTCTGGGAGGTTTTATTATTACCGTTTTGTTGGAAATTCAGTTAAAGCAGTCGCTAAGGCGAGCGGAGCATGAAGAATTTTGTATTATCGCACATTTCTTTCAAACTACAAAGACATAGGAGAATGAAATTTAATGTCTTTAGACTATTTTGTTTCTAACAATGGTTCTATTTTTGACTATTTAAAAAAATCACAAAAAATGACGGAGGTCGGAGGATAAATAGAAAATAAGAGCTTCGGCTTATAGCACGGGTATTTGGTGTTTAAAAGTAAAAAAGATAATATTATTTGCTAATGGCAGATGAATAATAAAAACGCACACACCCTAATTCCATTTTGTTTATGCTAATCGTTCATAAAACACTACTAAAGTAGCATATTTAGGGCAAGTCTCTAATGAGAAAAGAGTACCATTGAAAGTGTTTACATTGGTCTAAGTGTCTACAAAAATTGCTCTTCTTTTAAACTCTGTAAGCATCTTTTTGTTTGTTTCTGAAACAAGAAGCAGTTGAAGATGAAATTAAAATATGCAAGCGTAAGCCTTTTTGTATCTTCACTGAATCATCTTCCCTACATGTCGATTTAAACTTAAGGAAGACGACAAGGATCCTTGAGACAAATGATGGCATTCCGAGACGAACTTGTGTTTTACATGAAACAGATGACTTGAACAATTTCTTGTATGCACCACAGACAGATGGAGCTGTCAGCAAGCATCATTTGAAAGTTACTCCTTTCAACTAACAGTGAAGTGCAAGTGAGTAATCAATGCCACTATATATTATCAGATGCTCCCAGACAGTAGACAGTTCTTGTTGACAACTTTTCTCTTGAGTAGAAGACAGACAACTTTTCTCTTGAGTAGAAGACAGAAAGAGAGGTAATTTATAATCGGAATAAAATAAAACACCATTTTCTTCCTTAAAGGAACAATAAATATGATGCACAAGACAATGCAAATTTTCTTTATTACGGGTGTTGCTAGAAGTGTGTGTGTCACTATTGCTAGAATTGTGTCACCGTTGGTAGACGACAAAATAATATATACACAACCGAGTACTTAATAGTATATTTTTACATTCACAGTACGCAATGAACAAGTTTTTTAGCGAAGTAAAAGTTTGTTCTTCTCAGTTTTATGGGAAACTACAGATCGACAGAGCGGTGAGCGGGTCGTGGCTAAAAGTGGAACTAACATTAAAACACCCCTTGCCAGCAGGGTTATCAACTACAGAATATGTTTTAATAATCTGCGCCCCAAGTAAGATTCCATCTACGCATTTTTGTTTGATCGAATGACGTGTGAAATTTACGAGAACTTTGAAATATTATTCAGTACGCTATTAATTTAATAATGTTGTGCAATATATAGGTAGGTTAATTTTGGAAATGCACCTGCAGATGACGGAAGAAGCTTTGCTTGAATGTCTCAGTAAGAGACATTGTCATTTATGAAATGATTCGGTGATGTATATATTCATGTATGAGTAGCATTCCGCAAAATGTCTATGAAGACACAATGAAACTCTTCTTTGTTAACTTAATTAAATTTAAAGAAATCTTTCTCGCTTAACAACTGAAGAAGTACATTTTTTTCTGGGACTTCTTTGACCGGCTTTACGATGAATAAAAGTGGAGTAAAGCCCTCGCAGCAAAACAAAAGTGGTTTGGTGCAGCCTCATATTTTGATATACCCTCTGCCTCGCACAAAATTTTCTGGAAGAATGTCTGAGTGAGTACTGCTGTAGAATTCAGTGCATTTATGGGCCTTCGACATTTATTGCATTTATCCCTTATATGCATGAGGGATGACGTTTCTCTGATCACAGTACCCAGAAAAGTTGGGAAGCAAGGGAGCGTTACGTTTACAATCCCAACATGTGTCTGGTGTGAATAAAGTAAACAGAAACAATCTAATTCAGAATGACTGAAAAGGTTTTTATATTTTTCTGATCTAGTGTTCTAACCGGGAATCAGATCCGGACCGCTCGCATCAAAGGCGAAAGTATTAGTGACGTAGATATTACTATGAACTCTATTATCAACATTTTTATGTAGTAAACCACGACAGGCCCCTTTTGCAAGACAAAGTTCCAGAATTATTTTCTGATACTATTATTGGGTTAACTTTAAAAAGCTCTCTCTACTTAGTATCCTTATTAAGAAACTAAATATACTTTTCAACAATGAGAGTAAATAGTTGTATTAGCAAAGGTTACAACAATAACAAACATTTTTTCATGTGAATACCCATCTTCACTAACGCACTTACTCCATACTTACCCATCCTCGCGGGAGCTCTCTTGCTTCATCCTACTTCTGACGGATTATACGCAATACTACATTGTAGTGAACATCTAAGTACAGATTGCTGGGTGATTTTGCAAAACAGCAGTGAGTACAGATACAATGCCTTGAATTGCTAAGCACTTGAAAACTTATCCTACTTTTCGTGTTTGTTTAGGAATACTAGCTAGAGCGTGTAATGCAAATTTTACCTCTTTTATTCACATCATATGAGAGACTGTAATGGCTCAGTGGAGATTGCTCATCGCCTGGTTCATTCCTAGTCCAAGCCAAGTGAACTTTGTGAACAATAGACAAACACGGTGTGCATGTGTTTTCTTGAGGTTTCCCGTTTCCTCCCACTTCTTTCATTCCATTATCATCATTCATCTTCACCATTACTGTCTCCTTAAGCCTTGGTGCATAGATGTGGAGCGTTCAACTACAAATGAACATATCACAGAGACAGTAATGTTAGAATTGAAGACCACGGTGCAAGAAGGGGACAGCTCCACTTTTAAAAAAAATTCAGGAATCACAAACTGTTACACCTCCTTCCCCCGATACGTAGCCTGTTACAGCTCTTTTCCTTTAACATCTTATAGAATATTCGTTAGAGCCAGTGGCGTATTTACGATTTTGTTTCGGGAAGGGCTTTGCTAACCTTCGGGGGGGCTTTGTCTGAAAATGTGAAAACTCTGCAATATATTTCATATACTTTAATATAGAAAGTAAGATTTCGAAGGCGGGTTAAGCCCGGAAGCCCCCCTCTAAATACGCCTCTGGTTAGAGCTGTATCGTTCTTGTACAGACTGAGAGAATATTTTTCTACATATATTTCACTGTAAAACACAAAATCAGAAAAAGTGGAGCTGTCTTGCATCGAGGTCTTCAATTTTACAGTGTCAAGATATTGAGATTAAATTGCCTTAAGTCCCGCCGAGATTACATATATTGTGGTTAAGCAAGCAGAACACAATCTAAACTAAACAAACCTAATCTAAGCAAGACCTAATTAAGGTGTTTTTTTATAAGATGGCAGGGGTTAATGGAATTTATTCTAGATATTGTATAAGAATAAGGGTTGTAAGTGACTCTTATATTTTAAAAATAAGCTTACATTCTTCAATCTTCGGAGTTCCAGTCATAGTTTCTTGTACTGTAAAGGATGCTCTCTGATTTATCCCAAGTCTTTTCCTAATACAACACTTTTTGAAATGTACTCTTCAAATGTATTCTTTTCAAATGTATTCTTCTCATCTAAACGAATAAAAAAAAACTACTTTCGAACTACTAAGTTTGACATAACTTGTTTTATAGTGTAACTCTTGCACACTTATATTATTACTCCATTGTAATAGAGAAAAACTCCAATTATATACTCTAAGTTATAACGTTATAGCCTCTGTTTCTTTCAATTACATTCATAATTCCAAACCCTACTTTGTTCAAATAGTGAAAAAACTAACCGAAACATGTTTTATTAAATCAAAACGACCTTTTCAATCACACGAAGAAAAAATAAACCTCAACATACAATTGCGATTTTGAAAAGGTTTTCCAACTTTGCCGTCCCATAACATCTAAGCAAAGTTTTTCAAAAATGATGGTGGAACTCAAAACCTTTATACTTTGCAAAACTTGGAAATTGCGAAGTGAAGAGTTGTAAAGCTTAATGATGGAATAGGCTCATAAACTAATGTTCTAACCACTTTATTTTCCTTTCTTATCTCCAATACTTCCTTTTTGTCCCAAATGTTTGGACTTCATGTTTACTTTCCTCCTCATTAATAGTTTCTTCATTTTATACAAATTTTACATGAACCATATTCGCTTTAAAGCTTCTATCTAGTTCATTCAATAACTATTTGTATGTACTGCTGCATGTTTTCCAATATCTATAGTTAACACCCTGAATTTATACCGAAACATCACTGCTTTCGCGTTTTAATACACAATATGCTTGAGTGAAGGCTCTTCGAAACACAGCCTTCTTTTGTATGTGAGAAATTAGTGCAAGAAATATTTGAAGGTAACCTCTATATCTGAATTGAAACCTTATATTACTGTTTTTCACTTACGAAATATGTATAGATTTGATCTGTCCATGTATTAACATTTCGATAATTATTATTTTAACATTTTCTTGTAATTTAACAAAAACTACCAAAGATGTCGACAATTTCTTTCTTTCAATATATTGTTTCGAATTTAATAATCACCGACTAATAATATTAACAATTGTTATTGGATTTTAGTTAGCTTCATAGACAATCATTGCCAGGTTACCTTTACTTTGTGCGTAAGTTTCAACTTCAAGTGTTTTCTTTAAGTAAATTATGATTAGTATTAAATCGAAATATAAAAGAAAGATATCCCATAATCTCTGATGCGATCTAAAAGATTTAACTGGACACTACTTTCCACAAATATTAATTTTTCTACTATTGAATAAAGTATCGGAAATGTAGATCAGAACTCAATATGGACACTAATTTGTTCTACTATTCATGGGAGAAAACAATTGTAAGTAGTATTTCTATTTATTCTATACTATTACAAAAGTAAAAAGTGCTCAATTTGAAGTGAATATGATAGAGAATAGTGCTAGAGCATTAAGACGATTAGAGGAGAAAACTTTGCAATCTTGGTTTCTACAACGAGGTCCAGAAGTGGGCGTACTTCTCTTTAGTTTCAACAATATACTGTTAGTTATGGTAGAATATCTGTACACAGTTACCTTGAAGTCTTAAGAGTCATAAACATCGGTATGATCACCATCCATGTCGTAACACAGCTGAATTCTCTGCCAAGTTCTCGCATATATTTTGCGGAGATACTCCGGAGTCACGAGGGTGAAGGTGTGTTCCACAGCTGCTCGTAATTCCTCCGTTGTGTGATACCGAGAGTTTCTTACTTGTTACTTTATGAAACCCCAGAGAGCATTGTCTGGTGTCGACAGATCGGGACTTCTTGGAGGCCAGGCAAAGGGAGCTGGTGAAGATGCACAATCTCTTCCAATCCAGTGTCCAGGAAACGTCTGGTTCAGGTAATTGCGCACGTGAATTGCGAAGTATCACAACGGTGTATTTGATACTGTTTTCTTCCAGTTGAGGCACCAACCACTCATTAAGCATCTCCAGGTAAGAATGTTCATTAACATTGTCTTCGAAGAAGTAAGGCCCAAAAATAAGTGTTGCACTCATTCTAGCCCACACCATCACGTGTGGTTGGTATCTCTCCATCTCTTTGTAAGACCGGAGTTTTTCCTTCATATTACAACATTTCGAAAATGCATACTCCAGTAGATAGCTCACTCGTCTGTGAAGAGGACTGCACCACGGGATCGTTTGGAAGGGAACGCCTTTAAGGAGAGTTCTGCAAGCCTTTTCCGTGCATCCATGTCGGTGTCACTCAGTTCATTCACATGCATTGGACGGTAAACCTTCAATTTTAGATTTGTTGATTTTGAAGGCGACTGCTGCACTGATGCTTCCACATCACGGCACGTTTCTCTCCGTTTTATCTGTCGACCGCCTTGGGGAAGGTCTTTTACACTGTCCGTAGCAAATGCACGTTTCCCCCACTCCAACATTGTTTCTTTCCTTGGTAGATTAATACCAAAGCAGTCTATAAATTTCGCTTCAACACCTTCCATGGTGTCACCTTTGTAATGCCTTTCGTGAAGCCGAACCGCAAGAACTAATCTTTGTTCAATGCTATATGGACCTTGATCACACATTGCTGATTACTCCAACTTCACTGCAAGTAACTGTTACCAAGAAGAAAACAGCATAAAACAAATGAACATGGATAGCAATATTGCCAGACAATGCCAAGCAATATTGCCAGACAATGCCAAACAATGTTACCAAACAAATGTGTGTAAAACTTAAAACCGTCAGAAAACACCAACACTTCCGGGCCACGCTGTAGAATATCTTAGCTCACTCGACGGAAAAGAATCTTAGTTAATGCTCAATACCATAAACTTAACTCAGGCTGTCTTTTCTTGAGAGCTACACAAACGTTAATCTCATTTATGTAAAATTACAAACAAAATATAATGTTCGATTGCGAAAGGTTCGAATAAACGTTAAAAACAGTGTAAGTATATACGAAATATGTAAACTTGAGCATTAAATTTCTGAATAGGATAACATGGAATACTGCGGATTTCCTTTCTGGTATAATTTTGCAGAAGCACTTTCGTATGGGCGCATGATGTTAGGCCGGCATTTGCATATGAATAATTCTGATGTGAGAAGTGCCTTGTTCCCATTATTCGTCTGTTATAACAATATTTTCGGAAGATCATTTTGTTACGATAAAAATGATTTTCTGAAGAACAATCGACATACCGAATGCAGCTGTAATTATCATGGTATTAAGAACCAGTAGGTGCTGCTGCTCTACTGTGACTCGGATAGTCCAATGTTGTTTACCTTAACTAGCTTCCGTTCTGCTTATCGCCCATCGTGTTCACCAACATTATTCTATTTGTCGGTTTTCTTATATTTTCAACTGTTCAGCTTCGTAATTTATAACTATAACAACAAAAGGAACAAGCTCTTGATCCTATTCGGACGCTTAGAGTCGCTACTGGTACTTTCAGATTACTTTCTGTTTAATTACAAGATAGCAAACCACCGAAGTCGCAACACTTGTTATTACCGTCCTATCACTATTTATAGAGGCTTACTGCACTTTGTTTTGGGTTTTGAACTTCTTAAGGAGGAAGTACGTCCCTGAAGAATTTGATGATGATTTCGCCATGAGTAGTTCTTTAATGTAATAATCCTTCTTTAATGTAATAATTTGAAAAACGCGCGTGATAGTCACAACACCACACCGAGGCGTTTGCAGGCAAAACTTACTACTCCCATAGCATTTCCATAGGGACGTCCTCACCGAAGAATCAACGGCCGATGTATCTAATGAAACAACCAGGATGTACACTTCTGCTGACAGTAACTTAAACTTCCTTCCAGGAACTAAATCCGAGAAAATGATCTTTACGTCTCACGGATCTGTAGCTTACAGGAATTTTACTTTTCCTCCATTTTAAATGAGTAGTATGTGTTATCCAACAAACGGAATAGGTCATCTGCACGTTGCCATCAAGTAAACATGTAATTCACATATACGTATAATAGAATCATAACAGATGACAAAATTATTCATTTATTTATGCTCTTCTCCCAATGTTTTTTTCACTTCACATTGGTGTCATTTCATCTTGTGCCGTTCATTTTGTAGCAGTATAAGATACATTTATGCGTTGGTTTTATGATTTCTATCAATTGGAATTTTTTTCTTCCACGTACTCTTAGTCCAAAGCATCCCTCGATCGACAATTTCTTCTGAAGCAACGAGGTAACCAATTTCTTTTCCTCTTCTTTTTTTTTTTATCATATTCAGTATTGCTCTTTTATCGCCGACTTTCCAGTACATTTACATTTCAAACTCTTTCTGTCCACTTTATCTTCTAAATCCTCCGCCAACCCTACATTTCAAAAGCTTTAAGTTGCTTTTCTCACTGTTACTCAAGGTCCAGGTTTCTACTCCGTAAAAGGTCACGCTTCATACGAAACAGTTTTCCAACTTCTTTCCTAACCCTTTGTTCAAACGTCTACAGAAAATAAGTTCTCTCTATTTAAAGCTTCTTTAGTCATGGCTATTCTCAGTTTAACTTCCTTAACGCATCTCATGTTACTGTAACCTAAGTACCTGAAGTCATTTCCCCCCATAGTGAGGGAGACAAGGAAGTCAATTCTCCCCTTTGATTTCCAAAAGATGTTAAGTTCTTAGAAATACACGTCAGAACATAATAGTTTGCTCTCAAGTATACAGTATTTAATAGGGACTATATTAAATGTATTCATAATTAATACTATATTACTATAGTCAAATAAGGACATATGTGAAAAAAATTGAATAACTGTTTATGTAATGTATTATATTTATGCATGCATCAAAGTGTGTGTGTGAATTGGCGACTGTTGGGGTGTTATAAAAATGCATCCACGGACTAGAGGGCACTATTCTACAAGCCAAAATAAATATAAAAATATAGATAATTCTATACATTTCGGTTTTTTTGTCTCGAGGTGCGAATTGAATTATGTGGCAACGTCGCAGATAAACGAATCACAGAGAAGATATCTCTATCCATCAGATAGTCACATCGATTCTTTCCAGATGGTACTTAAAGTCGATAGACGCTGATATCAGCCCCATTTATTATCGCAACAATCGATGTAACTATTTGATGGATTAGTAGAGTGAGGCAAATGATTTTAAGTTAATCTGCAGCGTTGCCTCATAGTGAATTTTTAAAGGAGGTCCTGGAAGAGTTGTCATTATATAGCATTATCACATTATTTTTTCCTGAAGAAAAACGTTCTATTATCCGTGATCGCCATTTCGCCACTTAACTTATAGAACACCCGATATATATATATATATATATATATATATATATATATATATATATATATATATATATATATAGAGAGAGAGAGAGAGAGAGAGAGAGAGAGAGAGAGAGATACATACAGATATAGATATATATAATATAGGTTTTTTCAAAACAACACCGACGACGTTACGACGTTTGGGAGGTGATTCCTTACACCAAGATAAGACTAAAAGTATAGACCAATCTGGGTGCACAAATGCTTCCTTTCGGAATTATAGGCTGCCAAAAACATGAACAAATTAACTTTAAAGATCCATAGCTCCAAAACTATGGGAGCTACCGCAGTCAGTTCAAGACTTTACTTACTAAGTATGTGCGCTATCCAAAAATACATATTTCAGGATTCTGTGGTACTCACGCAACAATTTTTATAGAGGGAGTTTGGTTGCGCACATATAATTTGTAGTACTCATGAACTCCCTTTATAAAAATTGTTGCGGAAGTACCGCAAGATTTTAGAGCATATACTAGTTCCTAAGTGAAGTCTTGACCCGACTACGGTAGGTCTTACAGTTTTGGAGCTATGGATCATTAAAGTTCATTTGTTTTTCATCTTTTCGGCAGCCTCTAATTCCGAAAGGAAGCAATTTTGCACCCGGGTTGGTCTATACTATAGAGAGAGAGGTAGATAGATAAAGTCAAAAGCCGCCATTGTGAGTCATGCAGGATGATGGGATGAAATAATTCTGTAGGAGACAGGATTACTTAGAGTAGATACACGGAGGGAACACTTCTAAAGTGATACTTTCGTAGTTCAATGGTTAGCCGTTACGGTTTTTTGACAAATATGTATTCCGTCTCATCACCACATCTGCATTTGTTTATTGAAAACATTCCGTAAGTTTGTCGTCATGTCTACAATCTTCCATAGAATTCTGAGAAATTCCCATCAGAAGTATATGTATGCATGTTCCCCAAAATCCTTTCAGCATTGAAAGAAATCTTACTGTGGTCTCAAACTTTTGACTGACATTGTACTTGTGAAAATACTAGTATGACAACCCACTTTTCCAGGGGTGAAGCATTTTGGAACTCAAGAAAACATTTTACACAGTCTTTTAGGACGCCATACCTAAGTAAGTAATTGTGGAAGTTTAAAATTTTAAAATTATCTTAAGAATAAATTTTAATTATTAAGAATAAATTATGAATTATTTTGTTTTTAAGAACGTCATGATGAGTAAATTTTCAACTTCTGTTTCCTTTTTACAAGTTTTGTGGTATATGCTCCCTGTCGCCTTGTATATGTAAAGGCGCAAGTTTTATTTATTAATAATTCGTTTTAAATTGTAGAGCGGAAGGCTATTGATCCTACAAGTTTTATTTAAAACGTCCTAGTCTTTGTATTCTAGAACCGATTTATGGTATCCCCTAATTTGTCTTTCTTGCTCTCATGAAATAGAAAAAGAGAAAGATTTTTAAACAAATGTTGGTTCTCGGAGTTTTATAGACACCTAATTCTGCAAGTTTTGTTTAATTATTACAAATTTTACAGAGTACGGTATGTCCCCAGTGTGTGTGTTCCAGAGTATATATAATATGTGTGTGTGTTCAGTTATTTAGTTTTTAATTCCAGGCCAGAGCTATGGATACTGAAAATTTGCCTACAATTGTCCCAACCCTTCTAGCCTACACACAAAACCCGTAAGCCTAACAGTAGTGATGATTTAGTATCGTGACCATCAAAAGACTTGCGACAGTTGATAAGAGATAGTTTATCGCTTGTTTAATTAAGGATAAGGGGAGTATCGAAGGAGGTGATGAAATAGGGTTAGGAAAGGGGGAAAGGTCAATTGATTGATAAAGAACACGTGATGTGTTTCACAATGATAGATGACGAAAGGAAAGGTTGAATGACCACTACGAAGGTCACAGTGGATGGTCCCTGGAAATGGCCCCCAGGACCCATAGCCCCTATGCAGGATCCATACGAACAGCACGTGAGCAGATAAAAGGAAATGACCCTGTATAGGTACACCCTGCCCCTGTTTAATGAATTTTAAAAAATATGAAATTATATTTATGTGGACACAGGAATTGAATTCGGGAAAATAAGAAATAACTTTATTTTATTTTATTGCATTATTTAGCCATATTTGGTGCCCGTACTAAAGACGGAGTCTTGTTCTTGTACATCCATCACCAAAGAACTTAAGACATGAACTGAGGTTTTGCGCGCTTTGAAAACCCGGATGAATTGACCTTTGTACGATTAGATAAACTTGTTGAACGACGAAACATCATGTGACGATGAGTAATTTTGACCATTGATACATGACTAAACATCATGTGACTATGAGTAATTTTGACCCTTGATACATGATTAAACATCATGTGATAAGTAATCTGGGGCTACAACCGTATGATTAAGTAACATGTGATTGATAACTAACCACGTTTGATTATGCATAAGGTGAACACGTGATGGGATGCACAGCAACAGATGAATAAACATTATATGACACTGCCACAAGTAATGTTGATTTTACGTATTGTGAACATGTGATGGGAACGCTATGATAAGATATTATAAAAGAAACTGTTGACGTACTACGAAATAAGATAGATAGGGTATTGAACTTATATGATTAAAGATCCTTGTCACTAATTAAGATTGCCAGAGCGTTGAATACACAAGCGAGAGATTACCAATGATAAATAAAACTGAATTTAACATTATAGATGTTTTGAACTTTGAAAACTTGTTGTTTTCGAAATAATATTTGTTTTAATAGGTCGGTTTAAAATATCATGTGGTTTGACTACAACATGATAGCATATTGTTTACGTGTTTTTCGTATATCATGTGCTTATGATGACGGGTTGTTTTTGAAATTATATTTGAAAAAATATAATGATCATGTGATATGACGTTGGTGATAAAATGTTTCCTTATATACTGGGGTTTGAAGAGAAGTTGTTCATAGAGGCATCAACGCTGTAGAGTCGATTAAGAGTTAAGTAGAGAGGCAGATTTGAGATGGATTCTAATATTGAACCGGCAATGAAGAAGTTGAAGTCTTTAGACGTTTCGGAATCTCCAGAAATAATTATTGAGGAGGAGATTATTCATCTTAGACATGAACCGGTTTTAATTCCAACATCACCAGTGGGATCACCTTCATTATTGAGAGCATCAAATACTGGACCATTGTTTGGTACAACATTAAAAGTACCAGCAATGAAATGGACGCTGGATGTTGAGAAAGAAGAAGAAGCAAGCCAATCACCACCACCAGCGATATATGTGGAGAATGAGGAAGCAAGACCCCATCGCCGGATTTATTTATTGAAGAGGAGGAAGAAGGAAGAACAGCAGCACAACCACCATTGATATATGTGGAGGAGGAGGAGGAAGAAGGAAGAACACCAGCACAACTACCATTGATATTTGTGAATGAGGAAGAAGCAACACCAGCACAACCACCATTGATATATGTGGAGGATGAGGAAGCAAGACCCCCATCGCCAGATTTATTTATTGAAGAGGATGAATAAGCAAGGTTTCCATCATTATATGTGAATGCGGAGGAAGCAAGACCACCATTGACAAGTTTATTCATTGAAGAGGAGGAAGAAGCAAGACCACCAATGTCACATGTAAAGGAGGAAGAAGAAGTAAGGCCCCCATCGCCAGACTTATTTAGTGAGGTGGAAGAAGAGGAAATTCTTCGTTTATTTGAGGAATTGGACGAATGTAAACCTGATACACCATCACCACAAAAGGAACCAATGGATTTATCAGTGCAACGAAAAGAAAAGTGTGAGTGCGGTTTTGATATTGTGGACAAAAACTGTGTACATAAAAGTATTTTAAATTGGAAACCTGAAAATGTATTATTATGTCAAGGCTGCAACTTTAATTATTACAATCAGCTTGGACATCATTGTTTGCTGGCTAACCAACTGTCATTAGAGGCGGAAGAATGGCTTATTATGTAAAGTGAAAATGTAAGAAACGACGTTTATATTATTTATTTGATTTCACATGCTAATAGGTATGTTAATGAACAATTGTTTAACAAACAATATAATGAATTATTACAAAATCCGAAATATATTGAGGAATTACCCAATATACTATTGGAGAAAGATAGAAATGTAACATTTAAAGCATGATTTTTGTATACATATTTTGTTTTGTACATATATTATTTCTTTGTATTATTATTATTTTGCTTGTATATATTTTTCTGTTAGTGAAATAAATATTTAACCAAAATTTTATTTTTGATTTTTATTTATTATTAAAAACTTTTCCTGAATAATAATAGAAATAGGTAATATACTATTATTGGATATAAGAATTGGTATTTACAATGAGCTTTAATCCGAAGAAACTTATTTTTCAAATACACAACTTGTAAATTATAAAAAGTTATACGTTAATTACAAATGCAATATGAAAACTGAAAACTTTTTCATATACATATGGTATAAAAATTTCAAAACAAGTTTAAAACAAAATAAAAATAAAAATACAAGTTTAAAAAACTAAATGCAAAAAAAACGCAAACGAAAAAAAGTTTTTTACTTGCCTTCATTATAAAATGCACAAGTAAATTTTATGACATGTGAATTTTGTTTTGTTATATGCACATGTTAAAGCTTTTTTTACTTGCATGAATTAATTTTTACAGAATACTTTAAGTATAATAATATTGTAAAACGCATTTACACAAAACAAAAACACATTTAAGGAAATAATAATAAAAAATGAAAACAAGTAATATACACTGATAAAATTTTATTCACAATAAGATATACACACAGATACATTTGTATTTTTAATAATGTTAACATTTTTTGATATATTGTTTAATACATTTAAGATTTATATTAGTATATGCACATTTACATATTGGACAGTTTTCACTAATTTATACACATTGTTTTATTATTTGTAATTGATTAACAGAAGAGTTTCCATTACAACTTTTTAAAATGCGGATTATATAGTAAATCTTTTTGTAAAAATAATTTGGTAATTAATTCAATGTTCTCTTTGTTTAATAAAATGTTATATAATGTCCATGTAAATTCCCAATTATCAATTTCAGTATCAGAATGCACTGTTACAAATTGTTCATATAATTCATCAAAAGTTTGTGCGCTTACCATTGTACGCCATGCATTATAGCATAACATATTATAGTCCGAAGTAATACAATCGTGTTCTTCTATTTTGCTTCTGTTTTGAAAACATCCGTATCACAAAAGTTCTCGATGTGGTTTCCAACGGGCAATACACATTAACACACAGTGTTCTTTTATAGAAAAAGAAGAGCAATGATATTCGCATTCCTCGTATCTATTTAGGAAAATACAACGATGTTTACAATAACGATTTTTGAAACACATTTTTGTCCTTTTCCAGATATGCTTCTCTTAAATCAAAAATATGATAATCATTTAATGTAATTTCTTGATATGAATAGTTAAATTTGTTTATAAGATTTAGAATATTGTTGGTATTTATATATTTTACATGAATTTTCAAATATTGTTTTAATATTTGAACACGTGTTGATTTTTTAATTAGGAAATTCCACACAACAGTATTTAATTCCTCATCGGTTTCAGTTAAACATTTATGCACAGTTTTATTTTCACTACGATTTGCACAACCTTCACAAAGTAAAGGTTCAGAAAGTTTATAATTTTCTAGTAATTGTTTTACACAAATTTCACTTACGTTATTAGGAGTACAATCACACTTTACTTTGTTGAATATAAGATTATCATTAGAAATTGTATCTTGACTTGTTACTTTCTCTTGAAATGGTATTTCACTTGATTCTCTAAAACTTCTTTTATACACTTGTTCGGGTATTGGCTCCTGTGTTGGAAATATTATGCGACATGTATCATCTTCTTCAGGAATTTCAGAATCATTTGGATTAACAAGTATAATTTTCTTTTGTTTTTCAAGTTGAAACTGTTTTTCACGTGGTGAAATATACTTAGAGTCTACAGTATTACTTTTGGATAATAAAAGATTAGTTTGAATTTCACCTTTTTGTTTTTTATTATAAGAAGTTGAAAATGGTTTTATATGTAGTGATGTATTTCTTTTTCGTTTTGCACTAGCGGAAACAGACGGCCTTTGACTGTACATTTAATCACGGTAGAATCCGCTTTATATCAGTATGAACCATGACCTCATTTATAATCACAAACCTGCGCAGAAGATTGCGCATTAACATATTTAATTTTTACATACATTGGATTTTGTTTTATATGTGAAAAAAGACATTTTATAATAAATTACATGATATATAATTATTCTACTTAAAAAAACATTAAACCATATATTACTAAACGTTTAAAGACAAGGTAAAGGATACATTGTATAGGAATATGTTCATACATTTAAAGGTTAAAACTAATATTGAGCGTTTTGCAGTGCATAAGGCTATACATTAAATATAATTAAAATAAGTGTAAAAGGATTACATAGTTTATTGCAGATTTCTTTAAATGAAACATTTTTATTTTATGTGCAAGCAAATTAGATAAAAATAAATATATTGCACAATGTTATGTCCACGAAGGCATACAGTTAGATGAAAAAAATATTGGATTAAACTCTGGCTTAAGGTACATAACCAAGCTATTTATCAATTTGTTCTACGGCAAATGGGGACAAAGAATGGTTTTGTTGCAATCAGTGGTTGTTAGCACGTTAGAAAAGCATTACGGCTACCTATGGGCACCGCAGTACGAAGTACAAAGCGTACTATTCATTGGGGAAAACATGCTGTTATTACATATAAAAATGTTGAAAATGAAAATAAGCCGTTAAAGTTTTCAAACGTTGTACTTGCTGCGTTCATTACATTATGGGCGCGGCTAAAGCTTTACGATTTGTTGCCAACTGTGACACCGATAGTATTATGTTTAGTGGCGGAATGAATAACCTAAGCTTACGTTGGGTTCCTACCTGGGAGAGCTAACCAATAAAGTTTTGGAAGGGTGAAAACTAAATTATGTATACAAAATCAGGGGAAAATTAATTTTGAACATTTTTTTATATTTTAGTACATGCAAAGGAGTGAGACAAAAGAAAAAATTTTTTAAGTAAAAGAATAAAGACATATAGTTGTAAAAAAAAGTATAAGTATAACAAAACAATTGAAGTATATAATAAAAGTTTTAGCGAAAGTATTAGTTAAATTATAAAATTTATATAAGTATGTTTTTGTAAGACACTAGTGCATAAATATTATGTACTAGTTTAAATATGTACATGGTGACTACTACTACTACTACAACTATTAAAAGCATAAACACAGCAATATTTAAAGATTCATTTTTTATTTAAGAATTAAACTCAAAGGTATTTGTCACGAAATTATATTATTAGTATTGACTGTACAATTGATGTAGTACTAAAACTGGGTAAACAACACCGTGGAACACTATTTTTGGGATGTTAAAAATAATAATAATTATTATTATTATAAACAAGTATATTTATTTACGCTTACTGTTTACTATAATTATACTATTTATTAATACATAGTTTAAGTAACACATGACAATGAATACTATTTTTATATATTTCTTATACAAAGTTAATGTCATGTAAAATAGTTGGAAGAATATACTTTTCCAATTATATTGTATTTTAAGAAAACTGTTAACATTTGCAGAGAATTACTTGTTATTATTAGCACTATAAAAAAAGTCACTTCTTTGAAACGTATGCATACTGAAAAAAATTGTTTAATAATAGTTCACAGCAGTACACATTACATTTTTTGTGATTCATTGATAACAGTTTCACATTATTTCAAGTTTTAATTACATACATATAACATTTTCAAGTATATGCCTTTTAAAGTCCTTTTCTAGGAATATTTTTATTAGTTCATTAATAAATTCTTTATTTTCAATTGCATTTTCATATATATTAAAAATTGTTGTAATGTTGTAAATGTTTTTCCATGGGATTTCTGAAACTGTAGTAAAATCTCATCTTGGATGTCCATATTAGTAATTAAACATAAGACACTTGTTTTTAAAATATCCTTGTGTATGACCAGACATTCACGGTTAATACTTTGCTTATATTTGTCTGAACACAGAACACACACTAGCAAACTTCTTCTCTTGGGCTCCCACAATTGAAAGGTTTTTATTAAACATTGAATGTTAATTTCATTATTTATGCATTGGCACATGGTATCCGCCATGATTTAGCAGTACTTAGAAACAAAATTTTCAAATAAGTCTTTTACATATATACTCAAAACTAAGGTATTGAGTAGATTTCTTCATTTTAACGCTGTATTTATATATATTGCTGTAATGTCATTGAGCAATCTTAGTGGAAACGCCCACTTAAATTTAAGCAACCAATCATTTTCATTCTTGTTTATGCTTTCTGCGGTATCAGTTTACAAAAACTTTATTCTATGTAGTTTACACTATTACTAACTGGCTCAATGTCCTATTCTTTGTAACTTTAATATTGCCTTCCACGTACTGAAAACCGCACAAAACTTCGTGCAAGAAAAGTTTATCAATCATATTGAACTCACCAGTTGAACACAGGAAATCCATCTAAAACAAAAAAAAAGAAAAGATTTTGAGTTCTATGTAATAAAAAAATCTAGCAAAACAGGCAATAATCAATAACTTGCTTTGAAAAACTATAAAAGAAACTTGTTTATTAATTATTGCTTAAAAAAACAACCACAGCTAAAGAAATGTTCAATAAATATATTAATTATTATTATGAAATACACTCACCTTCTAATTCTTAGTTGTTCTTGGTAAAAATGGCCTTGCTAATGTTTATTTTGCAACTGCACACCGTAAAACAGATAAATATTTTTACTAAATTCAGTACTACTATTAGCAGTAGTAATATTTATTTTAAATTACGTCAAGGACGAGTACAATAAAATGATATTAAAACGAAATATTATATTATTATATATGTCATTACATTAAACAAGTTTACGCATGTTTTGACGCAATTATGTGGTAAGTAATGCCACTTAGCGGCCTTATTCAAAAGCATTTAGTATAGTATTAAGTCGTCTGCAAACGGTTTCATAAAACAACACGTCTCTGTGCATTTTTTTCCAATTCCCATTCTACATGCATTTGCATTAACAGTACATATCTATGTGGTATTGTTCCAATTGCAAAATATCCTAAGACCCATTCTATATACGTTTGCATTAACAGTACATATCTATGTAGCCTTATTCCAAAATTCTGAAATATCCTAAGACCCATTCTATACGTATTTCCAATAACAGTACACATGTATGTAACCTTATTCCAATTGCGAAATATCCTAAAGCCCATTCTATATACGTTTGCGTTAACATTACACATCTATGTAGCCTTATTCCAAAATTCTGAAATATCCTAAAGTCCATGCTGTACGTATTTGCGTTGACAGTATACATTTATGTAGCCTTATTCCAATTTTGAAATATCATAAGGTACATTCTATACACGTTTCCATTAACAGTATACATCTATGTAGCCTTATTCCATTCTGAAATACCCTAAAATCCATTCCAGACGCATTTGCGTTAACAGTACACCTGTATGTAGCCTTATTCCAATTGTAAAATACCCTAAAACCCATTCTATAGGCATTTACGTTAACAGTACACATGTATGTGTCCTTATTGCAATTGTAAAATAGCTGAACGCATATTTTCTCCATTGCAATATTCATTTTTAAAGTAAGTATCGCAAAAGAAAAGGCCCTCATTCCGTACTTTACAATTAAGCTTTCCCCTAAATAGTCCGTGAATATCCTTAGTATGGGCTAGCTACCCTTTAAGCATTTTTAATATCCCCTAAATACTGATTAATTATCCTTACTATGGGCTACCTACCCTTTAAATATACCCTAATAGTCCTTAAATATCCTTAGTATGGGCTAGCTACCCTTTAAGTATCCCCTAATAGTCCTTGAATATTTTTAGTAAGGGCTAACTACCCTTTAAGCATTCTTGATATCCCCTGATTATTCCTTTAATATTCTTACTATGGGCTACCTACCCTTTAAGCATTCTTAATATCCCCTAATTATTCCTTGATTAACCTTACTATGGGCTAACTAACCTTTGATTATCCCCTAAATAGTCGCTGACCATCTTTAGTATTCTGTAACTTCCCCATGAGTATCTTTAGTATACCCTAATTAGCCCCTAAATAGTCGCTGACCATCTTTAGTATTCCGTAGCTACCCCTTGATTATCTTTAGTATTCCGTAACTACCCCTTGATTATCTTTAGTATACCCTAATTAGCCCTGCCTATCTTTAGTATTCCGTAACTAACGCCTGATTACCCCCTAAATAGACCTTGACTATTCTTAGTTTGCCCCCTTTTTTTCTGTTACTAACACATTGTGTCTTACTACATAGTCTTTGACTAATACAATGTGTCTTAGTAAGTTGTCTGTTACTAACACAATGTGTCTTACATACTGTTTGAATAAATATTATAAAAATTGCAATACATTGTACAAAAATCATAAGGGGCCATAAAATGGTAGACACAAAGGCAAATGGTGCATAATAACAGCCGTGGTCTTCTATTTTGTGTATAAAAATAAGTATTGTAATAATCTATAAAGTTAACTGAAAGGGTCCATTCGCAATTTTAAACGCAATAATTATTCACAATGCCGTATTGCACTTTCCATCTTGGTTTGCGTTAACGCAATATTTTCAGTTATTTTTATTTTAAAAACAAGGCAAGACATATACTTTTTTTCTACATATACTAAAATTATAATATAAAAATTACCATTTCTTAGTAAAAACACAATTAATAATAAATTATTTCAATTATTAATAAGTTATTTCAAATACTAAGGACACTTGCAAATCGCAAAAAGATAGATATGGTATCGCAACGCGTCATTAGTGGTGCCTCCTAGTGGGTGTAATTATAAACATCCACTATCTTGTTTGAATAATTATGGTACATGTGACTTCAAGTTCCAGCTAAAAATGAATTAAAGTTAGGTTTTTTTAACAGGTAAACCTTTTTTTGTTCGTAAATTTATTTGATATTTATGTTTTACGTGTGCTTAATTTATTATTATTAAAATATATTCGTTGTTATGTGCGTTAAGCAAATGATATTAGGTTACACTATTTAAAGATATTTCCGACATGTAAATGTTAGCCGATTGCAGGTTGTTCTTGTTTTCCGTGTTTTAAAATTAATTATATTGTGTATTTGTTAATGTAGATGCATAAAAATATAGCAGTGATTAATTTTAAAAGCGTGGCAATTGGTTCCCATGCGTGCGTGCATTTATACGGAAGCAGTCATACCTTTATTAATGTTAATGCGTAACAGTTGATCTCCATGTAGAAAAACGTGCCTGCATTTATACGGAAGCATGCGTACAATAATTACATTTATTTGTTTTAAACGTGTAGCTGTAAAAGTCCATTCGTGAAAAAAAACGTGCATGCATTTATACGGAAGCATTCATACATTTATTAATATTAATGCGTAGCAGTGCAAGTCCATTCGTGAAAAAAACGTCCCTGCATTTATACGAAAGCATGCGTACAATAATTACATTAATTAGTTTTTAAAGCCGTGGCAGTCGATGTCCATTTATATAAAAGAAACATCCGCGGCAACAAGTGTTCAAGGCAGGGCAGGGTGAAGCATACGCGCAACCAAGTGGTTTAGGGCAGGGTAAAACCGTCGCGCAACCAAGTGGTTTAGGGTAGGGTAAAACCGTCGCGCAACCAAGTGGTTTAGGGCAGGGTAAAACCGTCGCGCAACCATGTGGTTCAGGGCAGGGTAAAACCACCGCGCAAACAAGAGGTTCAGGGGAGGGCAAAGCCGGTGTGCATTTCCAAGCATTTATTCAGTATTAGCAAACGCGTAGCAACAAGTTAAAACAAAATAATAAATATTTTATACATTATTATCAAAGGTGAATAATGTTGCGTTAAATTAGGTTATACGGTAAAGGCGCGTTACCGACGGTTACAATACCATAGGTAGCGTTAGCAGGTATAACCAGCTTAGGTTAGTTTATTAAGGAACCATATGGTTTTCAAGTAAAGGCGCGTTAGCGACGGTTACGTTACAATAGCTTAGTAAAAAAAATGTGGTTTTCCACTAAGGCACATTAGCAAATATAAACATCTTAGATTAGCTTAGTAAAAAAACATGTGGTTTTCAAGTAAAGGCGCGTTAGCAAGTATAGCCATCTTAGCTTAGCTTAATAATAGATAGGCAATTTAATTTTTGTGCCAGGCAACTAATTTGTTCGCGGAAGTTATATAACACAAACTATTTTATAATGCGTTCTTAATTGTAAATTGGTGGCCGTATTACCGTACGTGCAATTGTATAAAGTGCAACCAGTATGTGCTAGGTGTACACAATAATTTTTATTTTATGTTCGCGTACGTGCTATTTTAAAAAGTACAACCAACATGTGTTAGGTGAACACAGTAATTTTTATTTCGCTTTCGCGTAAGTGCAATTTTAAAAAGTACAACCAACATGTGTTAGGTGAACACAGTAATTTTTATTTCGCTTTGGCGTAAGTGCAATTTTAAAAAGTACAACCAACCTGTGTTAGGTGAACACAGTAATTTTTATTTCGCTTTGGCGTAAGTGCAATTATAACAAAGGCGTAACCAATATGTGTTAGGGGAGAATGGTATTTTAAAATTATTTCCGTAAATGCTTGCTATAATAAAAATAAATCTTTGTGTAACCGCGCAACATGAATAGCATTTCAACAGAGGCGTGGCATTAATGCTAAAAATATTATTCTATTTATTTTTCACAAATATTCAAAGTTTAATTCAAATAATCTGATTTTTTAAAAACTGCTGTGGCAGCAATAAGTATTTCAAGTGAACTAAAAGTTTTTTTTGGCAATTATACCTTGGCACCACTGGTGCTTGAAATTACTCTAATTATTTGAACATTTTATGACAATTATTAAGTTTTGAATTTTGTGGTGGCTGTGTTTTTCAGGGATGCTTTCTATAAATTTTAAAGAGCTTTTATAAAAGCTATACAGCAATTCATCGTAGCCTAACTGTAGTGAATCTCCATATTATTTTTCTTGAATTCAAAGTGGTTAATGGTATCTGAATTAATATACTGGTTAAACTTTGTCATTTTTACCTTAAATAGCTGGATAATTTCGTGTTTTCATATGAAATAGCTTGGCCCAAAAAGAAATACCTAGTTAATTATTCAAGACATTCAATGCGTGTTCCCTGCTACCAAGTAAATTTTACTATTAACAGAAAAAAAAGTTTTGAAATTCTTTTAACTTTGCTGCATAAAATTTCTTGAAATTCTTAGGTTCGGTCATTTTTTTAAGAACAGACTAAATAGTAAACGACAACCTTGTTCTAATTTTTATCTATGCGAACAAGCAATTATCTCAATGAGTTGTCTCACCCTACAACTATGTATATTGGTCAAAAAAAATAAGAAGAAAACAACGTAGATATCATCAAAACTCAAGTGTAATTTAAAAACTAAAGGGAAACCATATTAGTTGTGGTAGACATTGCATCAAAATTTAAAAAAAAAACTTTTTATTGCTGGGGGTTAACTAAATAGTGTATTGTGCTGAAAACCATGAACATTGAAAAGCGTTTTTTTAAAACGTTGTTCTTAATAAGATATTTATATGGATCATTAGACAATATATTGCAATATAAGTTCAATATAACCAGGAAACAAAAAATTAGTCATTTATAACCTTTGTTAGGTAGGTTTAAAAAATTCAAAGAAAAGAAAACTCAAATTTTCACATTTTGCCCAAAATAGACATTTATTTCACAATATTTACATTTTTATTTCAAATATTTTGAGATGTTTTCCCGCAGTTTCTCTTTAATTTTTTTAATTTTTTCAAGTCTTTCATATTTTTCGTATGCTTCTGTTAAAACATAGTCCTCCCCGTCATATAACAAAGATATGTCATCATCATTAGTATTACCCCCACTGACATCACCTTCCACCACTGGTGCATGTATTGGCATGAGTTGTATATTGTTCACCACTGGCAACACTGGATTTATTTGTTTTTCCACCACCGCTAGCACTGGGATTACTGCTTTTTTCACCGATGGTTTTGCTTTTACTTTTACTACTGGAAAGTAGCATTTTCGTTTATTTTTTCTTAACTTATTTTCCACATCTTCTTCTCTACCCCTCTTCTCTTCTGCTGCATTTAATAAATTATCAATTTTGTCAAAGCACTCCAGTTGGGATATGGTAAGGGATGTCGAAGTGCTCGGTTGAGGTTCCGTTTTTCTAAAATAAAAACTGTAATTAGTATCAATTATAATTATTTTTTCTTAATATACAAAATATGTATATATTTCTAGCTTGTACTATCAAATCTAAGTTAAT
This sequence comes from Thermobia domestica, assembly GCF_964235325.1. Taxonomy (NCBI): domain Eukaryota; kingdom Metazoa; phylum Arthropoda; class Insecta; order Zygentoma; family Lepismatidae; genus Thermobia; species Thermobia domestica. The sequence continues at coordinate 212,012,940 of NC_137462.1, read as the reverse complement.
TTGTTGTACCTAAAATTTTTCATATGTCTATCTAAACTCTCATAAAGTTAAACTTTGTGCCGGTTCATGTCTCATATAGGATTGCTACTAAACGGTTGGTTAACTAAAATTAAGCTGTCAGTAATATGTTTGTAAATAACATCTACCACGTAAAAAGATTCAGGCGCTAATATTTTAATGTTCGGTGTTAGCAATCCCCAATGTTCAAGTTTCGGTTATGGTAAACTAATAGTTACGTATAGCCACGGTGCTGAACGAAGCTAACATTGTACAAAAATTCTTTTGTTTTTTTTCCTTTCCGTGAAACACTTCGGAAATTACTTGCCAATAAGCATACATGTAATTTCTCACAAAAATAAATAAATATTCTAAACGCATGCTTAAATTAAGCTTCCATGCTTTTAAATAAAAAAAATCTGTAATATTTATTCTCACGTATAAAAGTCAATCAATCATATTTCCATAATTAATGCAAGCAAACCCTCTAGCGAATTTGTTTCCCTAGAATAGTCATTAAGGCTCTCAACTATTGTTATATTCCTAGAAAATTCTCCTAACGTACCCTTCATTTTGGGCTCAATTTCTAATGCTTTTACTTAACATACACGCCTTTAGTGCAACGGTTCCAAGTTGATTTTAGAAATATTTTAATAAACAAACTCCAACAAAACAAACTTAAGGAAATAGGAATAATTAACACTAAAAAACTTGCTTAAGCTCAATTTCAAGATTTTAAAACACTTCTAAACCTCAAAAGTAAATCCGTCTTTGGAAATCCTTAACCATAAAAAATCTATATAGGCATATATCTTCTTATGATCAATAAAAATGGATTATAAATAGTAAAATCAGTATGAGGACTATGTTAAACTTTACTACCTCCAAAAAAAAGTATGATAAAATAACCTCCAAACAAACAAACGTTCCTATTTAGCGGAAAATTCTAAATTGTTATGTAGTTTTTTTCTTTCTTTTATCTCAAATTCTTTTGAACACACACATACACACACTGTATTTATTTATTTATATCAATTATGCATCACTAACTATTTTAAAATAATAACCACGCTAATAAATGGTATGTTAATTCACGCTTTTAATTTCCAAACGCAAACTAATACAATCAAACGCCCGCGGGTTTAATTCCCAGCGCAGCCGTGCGCGGTAGCAGCAAACGCGAATCTAATTCCTAACGTCCGCGGGTTTAATTCCCAGCGCAGCCGTGCGCGGTAGCAGCAAACGCGAATTTAATTCCTAACGTCCGCGGGTTTAATTCCCAGCGCAGCCGTGCGCAAATTTAATTTCCGGTAGCAGCAAACGCGAGTCTAATTCGTAACGCTTGCATTTACGGTCAAAAAGTACATTAAAAGTATTAATTTAATTCCTAATAAGTAAAACATTATTTTATTTTCCATCCAATGGTAGTTTATAGTGTAATACAACAACAATTATTAATTGCCCACAACTCGTATGTCATGTTTTTTCATTTGCTGTAAACGGTATTATACTTCAATTCCCAATTGCTTACACATAACGTATTCATTAAAGCCTGTGCAAGCACGCGCAAATTCAATTTGCAATACATAAACTAGCGCTCACATCGCTTTTAATAATAGCTAAAGCTTAACATAAATAAACACTCCGGGTAAGACTATAATGTCACATTACGTGGTTTACTATCTAACGTCCGTGTAAATAAACTAAAATTCACAGTATAATTGTTTTTTTCTTATAAAATACTATAGGATACAACCGCTTCCTTCTCACCCCTCAAAAATAATCCGTTAAACAATTTTCAATACTATTCCAAAAGTCAAACAACTCAAATTATTTTCCTAACACTATTTACACAAAATCAATTATTAAAAAAAACGCATTCGCTTCATATGTTTACGCTCTATACTTCAATTTTAATTCCACCCTCCACTGAACAAACACAATATATATATATTAAATGCAATAATACATACATCTATTTCTTTCAAGAAATACTTATTATTTTAATAGTATTACTATAATAAATTGGTGCTAGTCGTGAAACCTTTAGGTAAAAATTCTGAAATAGAATTTAGTACACAACAAACTGTTCTACAATAATAATAAGCAATCTCTCTTTAATTTTAAGGTAATGTATACTATTATTTATTTCAATAAATGTTATATTTCTTTTCTTAACCATTAGTTAATAATTAAAGGGATACACATGTCAAATTTTCTCTGTTGTTCCTATAATATTAAAACATTTTAATAGGCTCGTATGTTTTAAAAATTATTTCAACCATTGGAAGTTAGTTCTATAATTTAAGTATGGGTTAAATAACTGCTTTGAATTAAAAATCACCTAAAATAATCTTCATTAATGGAAAAAGTATACGTGTACTACCTAAGAATACTAATAATAATAATTTCCTATGTTAGTGAAACCGTTCGCTTTGCGTAAATCATTACTAATGCAAATCTAGGGGTAACTAACATGTTTCTTTCTTAAAATAATTTTCTTTTAACGACAATTCATATAATTGGAATATCCATTTCTATATTACAAAGAAACCTTTTCAAAAATATAACACTCATAATACTAAAAATCAATGTAAATCCACGTTAATCAAAAATAACTACAGCTCATTTATGGCTAAGCAAATAACGTACACAGCTTTAACGTTAGGGCTCAATTCTAAGCGGAAAACGCATGTAGGTTCATACTGTAAGTGTTTTGTGCTTGCTTAGCAATCAATCCGTAAAATAAGTTGCTCCCACTAATTTATTAAAAAGTATAAAATGTTTAATTATAAACAACCTATGTTAACTGGGCGCGTCAGTAACTAAGGGTACACGGGTCTTTTGCAAAACAAAACAAAAAAATTATTTCCGCGTAAGTTGCTCCGACTAATTTATTATAAGGGTATAAAATGTTCAACCGTAAACAACCTATGTTAACTGGGCGCGTCAGTAACTAAGGGTACACCGGTCTTTTCCAAAACAAAACAAAAAATTATTTCCGCGTAAGTTGCTCCGAATAATTTATTATAAGGGTATAAAATGTTCAATCGTAAACAACCTATGTTAACTGGGCGCGTCAGTAACTAAGGGTACACGGGTCTTTTGCAAAACAAAACAAAAAAATTATTTCCGCGTAAGTTGTTCCGTCTAATTTATTATAAAAGTATAAAATGTTCAACCTATGTTAACGGGTCTTATAAATTTATTATAGTTTCCGTTCCCCTAATAAACTCGTGTGAATTAAATCCCAACCACCAACTATAAGTTTACGTTTCACATAGCCTTACTGTTAAAAGACGCTGTAAATATGGTATTATTAATATTATTATACAAATCTTTCTTGTGCAGTGGTGTAAAATTTAGATTCAGCTGTAGGTTCACATAGCCTTACTGTTCAAAACACAGTAAATATATTATTATACATTTTTAATGTGTAAAACCCGTTAAGTTAACTATGCAATTATTTGGAAAACTTACGTTTTTTTTCCAAGAACCAGGTCAATCAGCAATCAATGGATGTAGCACACAAATCAATATAATGCAACTAAAAGTAAAAATAATAGAGCAATTGTTGTACAAAGAATTATATATAAGCATTTGAATAATGGAGGGGGTGGAGTTACTTTATACATACATTATAGGACAATTATAACTTTGGGTTAAGTTTAAAAGTTTATTGAGCTTCAATTGGTTAGAAAATATCACATTAAATCAATGACGTATGGGGAGCATTTAAATACAGATAGTCTGTTCAAATTTTAACTTTGGCTAGTTTGTACAATAGTTTATTACAAATAAAGTCATTAAGCACATAATTTCTCAAACATGGGGGGAAGCCGGAAAAGTCCATGTATATTGCGGGTAAATATTGAATTTTTTCTTTCTTCATTTCCCAGTTAACTTGCATTGAATCAGATGAGTTTCTCATAAGTCAAGCTATATACGGCAATTAAAATTCTTGTTGCTAAAGCGTAAACAAGGTCATCATAAGTTAAGCTAATATCACAGGGTAGGGGGTAACAACACATGACTTCGTTCACTATGAAACATTAGCTTATCTGTCTAAATAATCTCTAAACTTAATTTCAACTTTGGTTCATGTACGTACACCTCGTGATCATTCTATGATTAACTCGGGCAAAACAATGTTCATATGACGTCATAATATCGCCAGTCAGCATCTCTATCGCAAAAGTCAGTCTCGTTTCAAAGCATGTCAAGAAAAGATCACTACAGCCAGTGCTCCAAACAACGTTCCAGCTTTAAAATAAAGGCTTCATATAGATATAATTTCATTCAAGCAAAATTTTAATATAATCATAAATATTTTATTCGTAAGGCTAGGGGTTCTGCATAAGGGTTATATTTTAACAAAAAAAAAAGCTTTTTAACTTTTCACACCTTGTTCGAGTTCAGGTATTAAAATATGCTCACATCTTTTTAACAGGTAGCTTCTAATCAATTATATATGCTCACATACTGTTTGTATAGGTCCTGCACAGGGGGCCATGGGTTCTGCGGTCATTCGCTGTGTCCCTGCAAGGCAGGGAAGGGGGGCATTTCCAGGGACCATGCAGCCATTTCCTTTTATTCGCTCTCACCTTTTTTTTAGCAAGGAGTATGGCTTACTATATTTTTCACTTCTCACATACTGTTCGTATGGGTCCTGCATAGGGGCTATGGGTTGGGGTCATTTCCATGGGGTCATCCACTGTAGTCCTGGAAACCATTTCCTTTTATCTGCTCACATCTTTTTAACAGGCAGCTTCTAATGAAGCGTATGGGTCATGCAAACGGGCTTTACTATAGGAAATATTCGGATCTTGCATAGAAACTATACCACAGGAGGTTCCTGTTTTATCATTACAATTCTGCAGCAAGTCTATGGAATTTTTTTTAAATATTTGTAGGTTCACACTGCAAGTGTTCTGAGCTTCCTTAGCAATCAATCCGTAAAATAACTTGCTCCGACTAATGTATTAAAATCATATACAATAAAAAAAACAGTCCAATTTAAAAATTAGTGAATATGTCATGCATTTAGTTCGATAACTATCGTTTTTTTTTCAAGTTGCAAGTCCTGCAAAACAGTATAATGGTACTAAAAATAATAAAACGTTTATTATACAGTAAAATATGTCAATATGTATAAAATAATCCAAAATTTTTAACTAGTTTATTACAGTTAAAGTGCTTAGGAAATATTTTGTTAAGCGCATAATTTCTCATAGTTTTACATATAAGAGCTCCTCTGTGCTTAAGTGAATAGCGCACACACCTTTTTGGCATAAAAGGTCCGGGTTTAATTTCACGTAGGTCTACGTTTCAAATAGCTTTGGGGGGCGCGGTAGCTCGGTGGTAGAGCGTTCACCTCTGGTGCTTGGGAATCCCAGGCTCATTCTCAATATAATACAGTGTTCACCTATTGTGTTAAGGGTCCCGGGTTCAATCCCATTACAATACAGTGTTCACCTCTGGTGCATGAAGTCCTTGGTTCGATACCAGCTCGCACCAATTATTTCAACATTTTCATGACAAACATTCACTTTGGATTTATTTTTTTTATAAATTGTGGTGAACAAGCACAGTGTGCGTGGGTTTTCTCCCACTTTCTATATACTTTTAAGAGTTTATTTTAGCTCCCATATTTAGTTCAAACATCTTAGATTGTTCAGAGTTTGTAAAAACAAACAATCGAATAAAATAATCACCGTATCCTTTAGCCTAACCGGAATAATCGTGGGACGTAAAACTCAAAGATTTCATTTCATTTCAAATAGCTTTGCTGCTAACGGTACAATCAAGCAATTGATCCACATATAAAATACAAAATTTTGTTAACCTTAGGGTAAAAATGGAGGAAAAGTACATGTATATTTCAGCTAAATACTGGCTTTCTTTTCTTTCCTCATTTTCCAATTAAATTGCATATAATCAAATGAGTTTCTCATAATTCAAACTATATACGTCAATTGTAATAGGGCAAGCGTTCAATAACCCATCAGTTCTCGTAATTATCGGTTTATTTTTTTCTATCGTCAATATCAATTAAACTCGTACACATAAACTCGTGATCCATCTGTGATTAACTCTGTTAGATATCACTCATGGTTGTCGATAATAAAGGTTTTTAACCTTGCACGTGATTGTTATTCAGAGTTCTGATTAAGTTCAAATCATACAAATGTTTGTAGATGATTGCAATTAATCTCTCTTTCGTGTAAATAAGTAAAGTCTAGCTTAATCATATAGGTCAATCAGTTTTATCATTCTGATACGGTACAAAGTTAATCTTGACGTCACTAAAGCCAAGCCAAACGGCTTTTCGCTCGTTCATTTCAATTTCAACGGCTCTCAAGGAAGGATGTCTGTGCATGTTACTCTTCAACTCTCAAGTAAGAATAATGTTTTAATAAATATTACCCTTTTCATAGTATACTTGTAGGAGGAGGTAGGAGGGGGAGGGGCTTATTTTTAACTTTTCACTTTGTTCAAGTCAAGGGATGCTCACAACTTTTTAACAGGTAGCTTCTAATGAAGCGTAGGAATAAATAATGTGGGTCCTGCATAGGGGCTATGGGTTGGGGTCATTTCCAGGGGTCATCCACTGTAGTCCTGGGAACCATTTCCTTTTATCTGCTCCCACCTTTTTAGCAAGGAGTATGGCTTGCCATACGAAACATTAAAATATGCTCACATCTTTTTAAGTTAGCTTCTAATCAATTATATATGCTCACATACTGTTCGTATAGGTCCTGCACAGGGGGCAATGGGTCCTGGGAGTCATTTCCAGGGGCCCTGCAAGGCAGGGAAGGGTCCATTTCCTTTTATTTGCTCCCACCTTTTTAACAAGGAGTATGGCTTGCTATATTTTTCACTTCTCACATACTGTTCGTATGGGTCCTGCATAGGGGCTATGGGTCCTGGGGGTCATTTCCAGGGGTCATTCACTGTAGTCCTGGGAACCATTTCCTTTTATCTACTCCCACCTTTTTTAGCAAGGAGTATGGCTTGCCATACGAAACATTAAAATATGTTTACATCATTTTTTAACAATTAGCTTCTAATGAAGCGTAGGGGCCATGGGTCCTGCATAGGGGCTATGGGTCCTGGGGGTCATTTCCAGGGGTCATCCATTGTGGTCCTGCAAACCAGGGACCATGCGGTAGGGACCATCCACTGTGACCTTCGTAGTGGTCATTCAACCTTTCCTTTCGTCATCTATCTCCAGGAAAAAAAAACCTGACCCTATTTCATCACCTCCTTCGATACTCCCCTTATCCTTAATTAAACAAGCGATAAACTATCTCTTATCAACTGTCGCAAGTCTTTTGATGGTCACGATACTAAATCATCACTACTCCTAACCGAAACCATTTTGACTCCACATAAAAATCCGACACTCCATTTTGTAAACAAGTAATGCAAATGATGCACTAACGATTGAAAACATTTTGGCGGCGTTGGTAGGTGGTGGCTCCTAAACTAGGTAGACCAATATCTTACACTTCTTATTGTGAACAAACGAAAATTTTTCGTGAGCAAATGTGCACAAACGATGCGCTAAAGGCTGATAACATTTTAGCGCCAATATGCGGAGGTGGGGTCTGCTGTTTAGAGAGCAGTATAAATTAATTTTTGAATACTTTAAAATTGCTTTGCGCACAAACGTGTTTTGCGTGTACAAGCGATGCACAAACGTTTGACACTATTTTGGTGAAATTCGCATAGGTGATGTCTACAAGGACGTGTGTATTTTATGTAATGAGAAACTATGTTTTAAATCTATATTCAGTTTATAATGGACAACTTCTACACTAACAAATGTTTTGGGGGTGGAAAATTTAAAAAGTAGTAGAATGAAGATTCTCATACCGTTCGTATTGATTTTAGACTGGTATTACTTACACCACGAAAGATACAATTTAAGCTAGTGCTTAGAAAAATATAGCAAGTACGAGCTGGGATATTTTAAAGAAAAAATCAAGATGAACGAAATTTTATTTTGATTTGAAGAAATTGAACCTGGTGTGTTTGGAGTAAATATAACTAATAAATCCAAGATAAGTTTCCTGTGGGAGTATGTAGGAAAATTTAGACAGTGAGGTCACGAACAACTAAAGAAAACGTGCTCCAGAAAGCAGTTGACAGAGAAAATGATTGAGCAGGATAACAGAATTCGTATTTCGTATTTCGTAGAAGATGATCAGTATCACAAGATATTCATTACCGAATTATATGTACTTTATAAAGTGACCTGTCGACTTTGTCACCAGAATGACATGAATGCCTTTAAATATCGTTTGCATTTGATACAATATGCAGCTTGCACAAAATTGTGATTTTCAATTCATAATAACAACTCTTAGACATTGTAGAATATGAAATTACTTGCAAAACACTGCAAAGATTGGAAAGTAAATAGATTCTGTATTTATATCGAATGTATTCTTTAAAGTTACCAAACGGATCTTTAAATTTCTTATCCTTTTTATTTATACCAGCTATCTAATTCGTAAGATATTACATCCCAATAACCGCGTCCTAAAATGTTTTGTTCCCATGAAACAATAAGAAATCAATGGCTCACATCAGGCGCCTATCAACCTATACTTTGTTTAAATTAGTATTAAAAAATTTTTATGCAGTAGGTCAGATTTTATCATCATGCGGAGCTTGATCTCAATCGGATGAATTCGGTCTATGAAATTTTATAGACGTCATATGACGCATAACTGGGGAACCATAGGTTTACAGAACATAATGATGCCATGTAATCTAAAACGCAGTGACCCTTTTGCTTACGAGATGGCGTTAGCGATCCAGAAAGAGTATACTATTGTACTATTTACTATTTATAAGGAAGACACTATTTATACTATTTATAAGGAAGATACGTTATCAAAAGCTTCAGGCTAAGGATGGTTCAATCGCTTTTGTTGTGGAAATTTTAATGTCCATGTCCGTACTGTTTCTCGCAGCAAAACCAATCGCACCAAAAATGTATGATATTTAGGCAAAAGTCGAGCAAGAATGCCACGTATGTTGTCATGATATTGCCAATGACCTGAACATCTACAGGGTGTCCAATATACAATGCAACCCGGAGTTTGGGATAGTAGAACTTTTGAACCTGAAGCGATACATAAATAATAGTTATATCAAAATGAAGCCTTGTTCATGCATATATTTTTAAACTAGAGAGCAACGATTTAAGTACACTAGGAACCACACAGTGTTGCCAGATGTAACCAAAGATGTAAATATTTTTTTTTTTTTTTTTTGCAAAACATGTAAATTGACTCATAACTCATACGTATGGATGTTCTGTCCAGTGGCGCGATGGACGTTAAAAGTGGGGGGGGGGGGGCAAGACATGATCTGAACATTTGCATATAAATGTTAGTTTTCCTCCTTGTTTCTAATATTTTGTTTGACGAAAAGTTGTATAACTAATAGGATACTATCTTTTTCAGTTAAAATACCATATACAGTATTTTATATTTTATTAAGTAAATTGACAAGAGCAAGAGCAACGCCAGTAGGTAGTAGCCCTTTTGTACTCTTAAACAACAAAAGTGTAAGAAGAGATTTGATTCCTTGCTCATGAACATCTTAAAATTCTGTCTGGAAAACTGTGTGATCAGATTATTGAAAAACAAATTTGCAAAACAAATAAATAGAAAGGATAATATTAATCATAGTAATAAATAATGATGCTTGTTTTGCAAAAGTCATATTGAAACAGCGATTAATGAACAACTTAATTTTTAATTCCACACATGCTATTAAATGTATGTTATTCCTCTTAGAAAATGAAAGACAGTAAATACTACAAGAATATGCTAACACATTTAAAGAAATATTTGCTTTTGCAACTTCCCGAAACATGTTCGTTAGCATTAGGTGCAGTTTTCACTTTCTTGGAGCACATCAAAACACAACAATACTTACTACCACTCCATACTCCAGTTATACAAAATAACACTAAAACCTAGAATTATGTTGAATTCACTAAATTTAATTGTATATACAGTCGTACACCCCTAACACACCACTTCACTCATATTGTAAAACAAAACAATGGAAAAGATAGAAGTTGTTTCTTATTACGCTTTTTTACCCTTACTTTAGAAAAAAGAAGAAAATACATTTTAGGAACTGTCAATTTTTGTACAATTAAAAAAATAACTTGTGAATTTTTTTTCTTTCGAGAAATGCTTTCTGAATTACTTTCAAAGCGGCTGACTAATATATCGAGCCCTTGTGAGAAGTGAAAGTATGCTGAAATTGTTGTGTTCCAATAGGTTAATTTTGGGGTTATTTTCTGTGGCCAATAAAACGCAATTCCTGTAGTTTTCTGTACTCCACGGGAAGACAACCAATACATACTCACGGAACGGCAAATATATGGCACCATTTTTTCTATGAACCAGTAAATACATACAAAAACTTTACTTTTCTAAATGAAACTATATACATTAATGGGTTACTTCAAAAAAGCGCGCCCATGCTTCTGTCCCCCCCTTTGCCCCCGTAATCGCCGCCCATGCTTCAGTCATTAATTTTCAGTTTGTTTAGTTGGAGTAGCTTGGAAACTATGGAGGAGAAAAAAGAATCTTTCATTTCCACCGATAACTAATCGGATGGGGCCTCTGTAAGGAGGAACTAGGGAAATAGTAGTTTTCATGAATTAACAGTCTGAATTGGCAACTTTGCTGACGTTTCAGTGCATCAAAAGGAGTGTTAAGGGTCTGTCCACACTATGCAATTCCTAAAAAGAACGAAAAAGAAACTCAAACTTTGTATGATAAAACTTACTTACATGCATCCGGCAACACTGCTACTACCACGCAATGAGTTATCCACTCTATAACAGATGCTGGAAGTACACCCTGTTTTGATTCAAACACAAGTTCACACGTTTCATCATATTCGAAGCAAATTTACGAAGAGTAGAAGTGTTAATTTTCTCAATGGTACTGCGAATGTTCGTTTCCAGGTCTTGTATAGTTCGAGGATTGTTCCTGGATACCTCTTGTTTTAAGTAGCCCCATAGAAATGAATAGCAGCGTTGCCGGGTGTTTGTAAGTAAAAAGTTTTTCATGCTAATTTCAAAGTTTGTTTTTCATTGTTTTCAGGAATTGCGTAATGTATACAGATCCATAACACACCTTTTGATGCACTGAAACATCAGCAAAGTTGCCAATTCAGAGTGTTAATTCATGAAAACTTCTATTTTTTAGTTCCCCCTTACAGAGGCCCCATCCGATTAGTTATCGGTGGAAACGAATTTTTTTTTCTGATCCAAAGTTTCCAAGCTACTCCAACTAAACGAACTGAAAATTAATGACAGAATATCCATACGTATGAGTCAATTTACATGTTTTGCAAAAAAGTTATTCACACCTTCGGTTACATGTGGTAACACTGTGTGGTTCCTCGTGTACTTCAATCGTTACTTCCTAGTTTAAAAACATATGCATCTCATCATCATCATCATCATAGGTATTCTGCCTTTATTGGCAGGTCACTTGCCGCAGCTAAGAAGTTTCCATGCTCCACGGTCCCCCGCTAACCTTTTCGTCTTCGCGTATGATCTTTCTGTTTTACTATCATCCATTAATTGTAGTATCCTTCGCCCCCTCCCTCTCTTTCCCGCCACCATACCCTCTAGGACGTCCCTTATGATACAATCTCTTCTTAGGTAATGTCCCAACCAGTTTCTCTTCCTCTTCCTAATAATATCTAAAAGTGTTCTTTTCTCACCCACCATTTCTAACCGTCTCTCATTAGTTTTCCCCTCGACCCAACTAATTCTGTCCATTCTTCTCCACACCTACATTTCGAAGGCTTCCAGTCTATTTTCGTCACCTTTACGTAATGTCCACGTTTCCACCCCATACAGTACAACACTCCACACGAAGCATTTTATGAGTCTTTTTCTCAACTCTTTGTTCAAAGTCCCACAAAACAGACTTTTCTTTCTTTTAAAGGCTTCTTTCGCCATTCCTATCCTTGCTTTTATTTCACGTTCGCACTTCATGTCATTACTAAGAATACTACCCAGGTATCGAAAACTATTCACTTGTTCTATTTTCTCCCCTCCTACTTTTATATTTGACACAGACCCCTTGGTTCCAATCACCATGGCTTTTGTCTTTCTAACATTTATTTTCATCCCATATTCTTCAAAACTCTTTCTCATTTTTTTCTAACATTTTATTAATTTTCTTTTCAGATTCTGCAACAAGCGCCATGTCGTCTGCAAATCTTATGCATCTAATCATTCTACTTCCTACCGAAATGCCATCATCATCATGTAGGCTCTTTTTCACTATCTCTTCTAGATAGACATTAAATAGTGTTGGCGAGAGGCAGCATCCTTGTCGAACTCCCCTTCCAATTGCACTCTCTTCCGTCAGTTCTTCCCTTATCCTAACATTTACTTGTTGGTTCATGTATAAGTTTCTTATGAGTCTTCTATCTTTCCATTCCAACCCTATCTTTGTTAAAACTCCCAACAACAATTCCCAATTCACGCGGTCAAAAGCCTTTTCTAGATCAATAAATACAACTAACACCTCTTTCCCTTTTTCTATAAATCTTTCACCGATCACCCTTAATACTCCAATAGCATCTCTTGTGCCCCTTGCCTCTTCTGAACCCGAACTGCCCCTCCTCAACATCTTTATTTGTTCTTCCATATAATCTTCTGTTCAGTATTCGGAGCAGAATTTTAGCTGCTTGAGATATAAGACTAATAGTTCTATAATCCTCTCATCTTTTTGGGTTCGATTTCTTAGCCATCGGTATCATGATCATTTTCAGAAAGTCTTTTGGCCATTCTCCTGTTTCATATATTTCATATGCATGAACAAGGCTTTATTTTGGTATAACCGTTATTTGTGTATCGATTCAGATTCAAAAGTTCTACTATCCCAAACTCCAGGTTGCATTGTATATTGGTCACCCTGTATAATCAAACAGTGTTAAACCATTTTGAGAAATCTAGTTAGAAAAAAGTACTCGATGTTTAAGTTCACATGATCTGACTCAAAAACACTTATTCGACCAATTTCTATATGGGAATCTCTACTGAAACGTAATGAACCCAAACCTGAATCATTTCTGAAGCGGTTGATTACGTGTAATGAAAGTGGATTACCTACAACAATAATGTGCGTTACAAATCGCTGTCAAAGCGAGAAAATGTTCCACTGTCTTGCAAAGGCCACACTGACGCCTAAGAAGGTTACTCTTTGTGTTTGGTAGGATTAGAAGTACATGGTACATCACAAGCTCTTGTCGCAAGACAGAACAATAGATTTGGAATTGTACTGGAGATAATTAGTGTGGGTGCATCTAACAATTTAAAATAAACAACCAGAACTGGTCAATAGAAAGGGCCAGAGGGCATATGCCTTTAACGACTTGTTAGAAATTGAGAAAACTTGGTTGGGATATTTTAATGTTTCCACCTTATAGCTCATACCTGGCACAATAATTTATTTTGTGTCTGCAGAACTCCTGAATGGTATTAATCTAATTCCAAGAAGGGCCTGTGAAAACCACGTATCATAGTCTTTTCACCAGAAAACACAGAAGTTCTATAGCGACGAAATTATTGTATTTTGGAAAAAATGACGCGCCGAAATGTTGCTTCAAATTATTTATGTGTTATTTGCTTATTTGCATATTAACTGTGGAATTTGCTGCTTCTGGTCAATTTACAGACCATTTTGGGCATATTTAGCATTACATAATGAAATGACAGTTTAATTATAAAGATCATTTTAATACTCCATCTCAAATATAAAAAATAAATAAAAAAAAAAAACAAATCCAAGGATAGGAATGGCGAAAGAAGCCTTTAGGAGGAAGAAAAGTCTGTTTTGTGGGACCTTGAATAAAGAGTTGAGAAAAAGACTCATAAAATGCTTCGTGTGGAGTGTTGTACTGTATGGAGCGGAAACGTGGACATTACGTAAAGGTGACGAAAATCGACTGGAAGCCTTCGAAATGTGGGTGTGGAGAAGAATGGAAAGAATTAGTTGGGTCGAGCGGAAAACGAATGAAAGAGTGTTAGAAATGGTGGGTGAGAAAAGAACACTTTTAGACATTATTAGAAAGAGGAAGAGAAACTGGTTGGGACATTGCCTAAGAAGAGACTGTATCATGAGGGACATCCTAGAGGGTATGGTGGCGGGAAAGAGAGGGAGGGGGCGAAGGAGACTACAATTAATGGATGATATTAAAACAGAAAGATCGTACGCGAAGACGAAATGGTTAGCGGAGGACCGTGGAGCATGGAAGCTTCTCAGCTGCGGCAAGTGACCTGCCAATAAAGGCAGTATACCTATGATGATGATGATCTCAAATATTATATTTTACGACGTAAGAAAATATAGTAAAACAGAAAATAAGCTACAAACGTCTGTAGCTGCTTTGTGCTTTGATGCAAGAACCATTCTTTTAAGACCCTGCTTTTTTTTTTTTTTTTTTTTTTTCATAGAAGAGAAGCTCCAGTGTGTGCAGCAAAATGTATTATAGCAAATCAGCACTTCAAATTTTGGTTTACTTTCTGTTTATTACATTCTAACATATAGTAACTTTCATGTGCCATGAAGATTGTAGTACCGACACTGCAAATAAATGTGACTTTCCTTTCTTCTTGAGGTGCTCGATACTTTTAAAGCAAGGATCACTTTTTCTCTCAAACTCCTATCCAAATGGTAGATGAAACACATGTTACTAGAAAATACCAGTAATTTCAAGTATTCTTACTTTACCCTCCTTGTTTTGTTAATTTCGGTAGTGTTTTGGTAAATTGGTCCTTGGTGTTTGTTTCAAAAAAATAACTGGACATGGCATATCATGGGGACATTCGAATTGATAACTAAACAATTAACAAATCGCACAAAACAGATTTTTGATTATTGTAGTTTGTTTGCAGTTATGTTATTCCTTCTACTTCAATCTCTATATTTTTTAATCATTTGTATGGCAACTATCATTTGATCTACAACCAAACTACAATTTCCATACAGAATATTCTCGTTCAATTTTCACCCATGTCTCTGACAAAAATGCAGGGAAGAATTAGTCAGGCCTAGGAGAGTTGGTATGAATCTAGAGCTATTTTTAGACTTAGTCTCTGGAAGGCAATCTAGGATTTTGTGAACAGAAGTATAATTGTACAAATCAAGTTTTGCCCTTTTGAAAGTGCTGTTTGAAAAACATACTGGAAAAATGAAATCGCTGGTTTATGTTCGGTTGGATTAGAGTGAGTTGAGCATTCCTTTCAGCATTGAGACTATGTGAGACGTGAACTTAGACATTAAGGTGAGATCCGAACCACAGTGAATGCCTTCATATCTCAACTCTCTATTAGGGGAAACCGAATCTGGAACCCTATGCACTGAAAGCGTGCGCGATAGTCACTAGACTATGGGGAAATCAGTTTATGTAATATAAATTTCAACTAATTCCTTGAGTTAAAATTCATAATTATTGTCACTTTAAAATTCATATTAAGATATGGTTTTTAACTTGACAATAGATGTCAATTTAATTTTCAATTTATAGAACACATTTTCTAAGGGAGAACCCTACTATTATTTTGATTTTGGAGGTTTTCAACTGTCAATAGAGGTTTTGCTTAAGTTTTGGGTGCTACATTCCATCTTAAAAGACGAGCAGCATGTTCGGGTAGAATATGCAGCAACATTATCCAAAGATTTGGAAATAGGGCATCACAAGTTATAGCAAATAGTTTAATAGATTGCGCGAGCTGATTTGAACGGTATGATTCCGAAACAAAACATATGCCGAAATAATGAATGTCTATCATTAGGGATCTCGTATGATAGTGAAGCATGTACAGAGTATCAGCTAATAAATTGTATCTACTTTCTTCCAAAGAAAAGAGACAAACAGGCAATGTTTGAATATTGATCTCTTGAATTTGATTGAAATTATTTTCAGTATTGTGCCCCAGACAAAATACACTGGAAATATGAAAAAAATATAATCTATTGGCAACAAAGGAACTTTTGCAGTCATCTTAAAATAATTTTCAGCTTCTTGTGTTTAAGTTTAGCCGGTATAAGAATTTCAAGGCCTGATATGCGTGTGAATGTAAAATAGCTTTATAGAAACACACATAAACACACACACACACACACACACACACACACACACACACACACACATATATATATATATATATATATATATATATATATATATATATATATATATATATATATATGAGCCCGCAACTCAACTTGTCAGCAGCCATGGATGTTTCACCTAAATGTCAATTCAGCTGGCGAAAGGGAATTGGATTTTCTCTGCTTCTGTGCTCCTGCTTTCTCTCTTTTTTAAAAAAAATCCCTATTTCGCATGACGAATGAAGTAAATTTTCTGCTTGCGTTTTCGATTTTTTTTCTTTTTTTTAGAGTTCTGTTTCCGCTGATGGTTTCCTCTCTTGGCGTGGAAAATTAACTTTGTTTAAGGCAAGACATCACCTAATATAAAAGCAACAAAACAAAAGAAAATCCAACTTCAATTCACATGTTTTATTCAAATATTTGTAACAAATATTCAATATTCCTTGTAGTTTAGCGAATTTTCATTTCTACATAATATAGACGTTTTAGAAAATGAATGTTTCTAATAATATTTCAAGCATATGTTTTTAATGAATACACAATATACAATATTTCTTCTTTTCTTTTTAGGAGAAACTATTGCTATGACAACAACTCAAAGTTTTAAAATATAACTTTTGATTTTAATATAATTATAACTAATCGCGTTTACACATCGAAGTATCGATGTAATAAAAGGTGGAAAATACACACTATGTTATTGTTCTCTATGTGTTGTGGTCTTCTGAGGTCCTTGATATCTACTACAATTATTAATATAAGATAAAATACATAGGACTTCGATCCAAGTTGAATTCGTGACTTAGGGTTTGTGCTTCCTCATATGGATATAGTCTTAATATAAAATACGTCAGATAGTAGGAAATTAGGTCAAATTATTTTGTGCAGCACAATAAGTTTAAAATATTTGCAGTTACTTCGATAACCTAATTATGCACACTTATACGCTAATATGAGAACTGGTGCAAAAAAGTCAGCAAACTATTAGTTATAGTGATGGTAGTATTCCACATTATAAAGTTCAGAAGAATAGTTTTTTCTTTGTTTAAATTATCTTTGATTATTTGTTTAATGCAATTCGCTTATTTTTCAGAATAGGTTGAAGAAATAGTTTTATATAAGAAATGGAAATTTGTTGTGAATATTTTCAGACAATGATCTTTTAATATTTCAAATCTAGTTTAAAACCAAAAAATGTATCGGGTGACTTAAATTGATTTTTGGGGATGAAACACCATCTAATAGGATAGTGTACAATTGATTTTCTGAATTTAAACGTGGTTATACATTTATTAGTGATGAATTTCGTGAAGGTTGTCTATCCATGTCTTTGTTGCCAGTAACGTTGATGCTGTGCGTGAAACGATTGAGAGATATCGTAATGTTACATGCCGTGAGACTCAGGCATCCTTTTACATTAGCATGAAAGTAATAGACACTATTTGGCATGGTCACCTCAGCGTTCGATTCCATACAACTTGATCGAAGCTTAAAATCTTAATTGTGGTCAATTTGTGTAGAAATGCTCAAAATGTACAACCTAGGTAAGTCAAATTTGGTGTGGGACACTATTATAGGGACGAAACATGGAACTATTCACACAAACTCGAAACTAAGCAGAAATTCACTATTCGGGTATTCCAAAGTGATCCGAAACTAATAAAAGTTGTTCGTTCGACAAGTACTGCTAATTAAATGATATATTTCTTCGATTACGCCGGACATATGACAACTATAGCTCTACGAAATCGAAGCACTGTGAATGCTTAGTGACAGGTAATCACTTGTTTGCAAGATGTCAACAATGAACTGCGTAAAACAAACCCAAATCGTCGCATCATTCTTCACTACCCACTTGACACACCATGTCCTTTTTTCTAGTATAAGTGTTGAATTAATGACTTATTTTCCATACTCACCTGATTTGGCACCTAATGACTAATTTTTGAAAAATAAGATGTGTCATGAGCGAATTATATTTCCCGAAACAGCTATTGATGCATTATAATTGGTTTCTCAGGCATTTCTTCAAACTACTGTGAAAAATAAACAAATAGCCTTAAACAAACAAACCTAATTTAAACATAGAAAGGTCTATTCTTCCGAATCTTATAAGATGATATGAAAAAAAACGACAACGGAAGGAAGTACGCAGAAACAATGGGAAGTAATATGATAGATAACATGCCATAAGAAATAATAAGCTTAATCGGATCGGAAATAATAAGCTTAACAGGAAATAGAAATATATTACAGGAAGGTATTTCAGTGAACGACCATCCCTCGAATAATTTGAAATTAATTGGGCATTTCACGTCGTATCATATTCATTTCTTACATTAACTAGATAATTATATATTTTCGCTGTATTTCATTCATACAGCAAAGCATTCATTTCATATTTACTAATTATTCGATAGACATAGTGTGATATTGTATAGTAGTTGTAATATGATATCCTCTTTTCCCTGCACTATGTATAATGATTACATTACACAATAGGTTATGTATGTTCCTATCACCTATAATAATCCCGTTTCTCAGTTAAGAATCATGATTCCAAATTTTTTTCTGACACTGTAATTAGAGTTCAGGCTTATTACATAACAAAACAATTGAATATTTAAATATAAACAATACTTACATACAATTTCGGATGATGGAGCAGTATCACTCACAATTTCATGTCTCTTAACAATAAAAACTTCAAAAAGGAATGATGATGGAGTATAATATAAAATGAGACATCATCACAAGTTAGTTAGTATGTTGGCCATGTTGATAAACTGAAAATGCAAGCTCTATAACATAAAATGAACAAAATATGCATAGCGTTTAACAAAATTAATAGTCCAAAGATTATGCATATATATATACTAATTAGCAGATCTTACTAAACTAAAGAAAATTATATACGTGAGAATAAAAGGTTGTGTATATTATTCGAGAAAATGAATAAATACGAATTAATTTGTACATTTTTGAAAACTAACCCCATTCTGCATGATTTTTTTCTTTTAGCGAAAAAAAAAAATAATCAGCATTGGAAATTCTCATATGGGAACTTGAAAAATGAATTAAAACTTGAATTTTAGATTTTTCACTTAATTCCGACGAGAAACAAGTAAGTGCCATATATGATGCACTTACAAGCCACAAAGAACATGCCAGATGACACCAAAATCTCTTATTCATACATGTCAATATCTCACACAGCAGACAAAACAGTCATTTGGTGTCTTTGATGAATCACAAAAGAGCTAAAGTGAAAAAAGTGCATGTGCCATATATGGCACGGCATGCGGTAAGGGGTAAAAGATGTGAAAGAACCATATCATTTGCTGAGATAAAACGAACACAGAAGTATACTCTTAAGTTGTTCATTATGACACTAATTTCTCCTCTACTATATTCGGAAACGAAGAATTACGATCGAAAAGTACAGCTATGAGACAGCTATGAGGACACATTACTTTTCAATATATACTTAGCAAAAAGCAGTAATTTCTATTAGTACTATGAACTTTTCAAGAATTTGTGTAGTAGGTAAAATAATTTAGAAGGATAATAAATAAGTTTGAATTAATTTGAGTTTTATGGAACAAATTATCTGAAAATAGCATGCAAATAATCAGAATGTAAGTACAGAAGAACTTGGATCTAATATTGTACTGTCACTAGCATAAGTGTCTCCCCGCTGGCTGCAATATCTCCAACAGTTCATATACAGAACATTTGCTGGTGTCACGAACGCCTGGGCAGATGCAATCGAACTTACACGGAACAACTGTAGCAACCAATACAGTTGGTAGGGCTTGGGGGCATTGAAACACGCTTTTGGTGTGGAGCCGATGTGGCACCATAATATCTCATCTTAAGATGATCTTCCATTATTTGGAGTGTGTTGTCCAATGAGCACATCATATGAATAATATAACTTGTGTGTATGATGTATTATTTTTCCACATACTGTCTACAAGAAGAAAGAAAAAACACTGATCATACATGAGTTGATTAAATAAACTTAAACTATCAAATCAGGAACAATTGAAGGAAATAAGTTTGTGAATTAGTTTCAACATTCATTGGCCTGCTTCAATACCTGTTATTCTCGTATTTCTTTACCTCTATACAGGAGAAGATCGTGCTTATCAACCTGAGTATTCATTAAAATTAAAATTCGAACTCGAGCCGCCTAAGCAGAAATGCAATGCTGTAAACACTTACCTACGCCTAATTATTTGATATTGTACAAACTGTTAGCTTGTAAATAAAACGTTTGGCCCGTACGAAAAGTCTATAGCTCGTATGAAAAGTCGATATTTAGTTGAGTTAATTGATCTTTAGTTGAGCTTTTCAAAATAGGCTTATATATGTTTTCAAATGTAGCCTATTTTGAAAATCGTCCGGAATTACAGACCGCTTCCGAACACCCTTTTTCTCTGATGTCGATAAACTAAGCCATCAGTACTTATTCACAGATCTCGAGAACCTTTATTTCGACTCATATGTAAATATGCCTAAAGTGTTATATACCCACGCACTGACCAATTTAACAGAACGAAACTGAAGTAGTACAAGCAGCAAATTATAATTGAGACATCTGTCATAATCTACCTAGGAGGGCGAGTTACTCTACTAGTGGTATCATACGATTCTTGCAGGGTTCTTGCCTGTAATTTTTGGGACTTTGCTTGTGTTAACATCGAGACAAACGTTTCTTATGTTTAAGCTCTACATTAATAGAGGTTCAGTAGTCTTCAACACTTGAGATAGGCCAAATCTGGGAATCACTAGTAGTCAAGTGAAAGACATCGAACAAGAGTGGGAACTTGTGAGGTGGGTCACTAACCACATGTTCAAACTGAGCAGAAACTAAAAGATCAAGATTATATGTTAATTATTTGAGTTTACAACACTCGGGCTCATCAAATAAGTCACCTTTAACCTCAGGAAGAATCTGCAGAGTCATACCGTCGTCATGGAGAGGAAGTTTTGAAGATGCATCTCATGATCAGGACACAAGTCACTTCGTAAGGAACTTTCCGGACAGGGTCACTAAGAGTTGTCGTGATGGGTGAGATTTTGGTCGGAAGCACAGGAAACACAGTATAGTTATAACCATTGGGAGCATCCTAAAGTTGTAAGGTAGGTCGATCAATCTGGCTACCAGAAGTTGAAATTTCAGAAGGATCATTTGACCCATAATCCAGATGAGTGTTAAATGTCAGGTGATCACACTGAGACATGTTAATACATTGTAACACCTCGCACAAGTTTTTGTATATCCCTGATATGTCACCTAACAGCCAAGAGAACTGTAACTTTGTATTACATTGACGAATTTATTTTTCTTTGTCGTCCTACAGGAGTCTAAAGAAGAGAGAGATACCAGACACATCTGATGTGCATTCAACTGCTAACGAAGCTCCACAGCGAATTGGATGTGAAAGTCTCCGATAAGAGTCGGCAGCCAAGAAATTACATATAGAATTACTTTCTATTCAGGTCACAGCATGAACCTGTACGAACCTCCACCGAAATTGCAAAGGAACATAATGGGTGATGTTTCTAAGAAGCAGCTATGAAAGCAAAGCTTTTCTCTTTTACTACAAATCCGCAATGAGTTGGTAAATTCGCAGTCACAACTTAATAGCAGACAGATCAGCTTAGAGAGTATGGAACCAAATAACGTGGTTAGATCTAGTTAGATAAACGATATTCAACGATATTGCAATAATAAAGGATATATTTATTTTATAATAATTAAGAATAATAATAATACGTACAACTGCTATTATCACTAGTGAACACCAGTAGCGTGTTCATGAGTAAATACTTTGTAGTATTCAAACTAAACTTGCAATCATTTTAGAAACGTTTTTTGATTATCATAAGATAGTGACAGAAACTAAAATTTAACGTAACTATTTCAGGGCTCAATAATATTGTGTTTCCATAATTTCATAGTAAAAAAGGATCAAAACAAGAAGAAACTCTAAGGTAAAGGCTACTGCCCTCTTGGAGATTGAGGAGCTAATGTCCCTTGAAAAGAAGTAAATGTAATACAGGTAGTACTATCTATTCAGATTATATTCTTCATTGTCCTGCTTCTGTAAGTCTATCAACCAGCACACGTTGTTTGTGATTTTGTAAAATATTATTTTTTTAATCTTGTTTGTTATAGTTGGAGAGGACAGAATTGAAAAGAAGGGAATGGGCAAATTTGTCATGTCAGATTAAATATAAAGATACTGGTAGTAGTTACGTGTGCTGTTCGATGTTCAACAAAGTTGAATGTTGTCAATCGGCTTTTATTAAAATATGTAGAAATACAGCATTTGTGTGGATGTAACATTAAAGTAGGGAAGTGGCTACAAGGTATTGTCGTCCTTTCTGGCCCTCATTCGTTCCCTGGAGGTCTTTTTTTTAGAGGGAAGTTGTCCTGTTTACGTAAGTTTTTGTTGTAAATTATTTCGGATTTCGGATCCCTGACGAGGTAGTCTTGTGAATTCATATGTTTTATATCGTTCTTTGTACCTTCTATTTGCTTCCTGGGCTTCAATCCTACTTTCTCTACACTGGATAAAGCAGCAACCTATTGTTTAACCCCTCCGTTGTTTATATCCTGGATCCACGGCTGAAGAGTGTATCAAAAAGGACTTTACATCTTTGAAAACTCATATTGATTTATTTAACTTACAGACATTGTTTTGTGTCATTTTGTAGCAAAATACATAAAGTTATTATTATTATTATTATTATTATTATTATTATTATTATTATTATTATTATTATTATTATTATTATTATTATTATTATTACCTGATATCTAAAGAGGTTCAATCTGACTTCTAATGGTAATGCGGCATACATCCCATCTGAAGTCTATTTCTCCCCAAACCCGCTGCAGCAAGTCAGGTCAATTAAAATTTTGGGCTGTCATGTGCATAATTCCAAGGAGTTTCTTGCATTTTCACTGCCCCAAATCCTATAATTATGTTTATTAACTGTACCACTCAAACGAAAAATCGCCTCATCACTAAAAATAATGTTTTGAATGAAATCTTCATCTTCATCCAACCGGTGTGACATTTCGACACAAAATTCCTTACGACCAATTCAATCAATGTCTTTTAATTCTTGTACCATTTGTATTTTGTATGGTTTGAGATGCAACCGTTTTTTCAACACATGCAAAACTGTCATGTGTGGGACAATCAACTGTCGAGAAGCACACCGGGTTGATTCTTCAAACTGAAACACACAGCTAGCACGCTCGGGACCAGTAAAGGCTGCCATCTTTGCCTCTGTTCCGTTATTGATCTTTCAGCAATAAAAGAGGATTTTAAAACAAGTGTCATGACATTATAGTACAATATGAAATATATCCTAGAATTGCTTTACGTTTTATTTCGAAAACCTACCGTTGGAAGGACAATAGCGACACTTAGTTATTTGATTTCATAGAAGAAACCTTGTCTGCAAAATCAGTAGAAAGTTTCTGAGATAGGAAATGAGGAGCAATAGACAAAGATGGTGAGTGGATTTCCTTTTAAAGTTTCTGGATCAAAAGCCTTCTTCTCCATCCCCCGCACGCACACAAACATTTACAAATTTACAAATTATTGCTCCTCACCAGAGGAAGCATTGACTGGTACTGAGCCACAGGTCAGAGTCGACTTCAAACATCCCCGTCCCTGATCAGGAGTAGAGGAACAACTCGAAACCATTAGAGCCAAATTTTCTTCGACTGACTATAGCTTCAATCTTTAAAACTACATCTTTCAATATTGAGTTGTTTCAGATGGCACAGGGGCCCAAGGGAGATGTAATATATTGATGAGGAATGTTCACCCACAAACATACATTAGAGTAATTGCTCATTAATTGTATTGAACTGTTATGTTCATTCTGATACAGCTTACGACCTTCTAAAGACGAGGCCTACTGTTTGTGGTTAAGTAGGAAAACACTATTAAATAGCTCTCAGCAACCAAACATAATACAGGAGAACATGATCGATATGCGTCTAACTGATAAAATAAAACTAAGGAATAGGCACCTTTAAATGTAAGAACTGGGGCTATAGCTCGTTTAGCCAATAGTCAAATTCAGTAGTGTATATAGTAATGGTCAATAAACAATCCTTTTTCCCGTTATAGTGTTAGGAATGGTGGGTGAGAAAAGAACACTTTTAGATATTATTAGGAAGAGGAAGAGAAACTGGTTGGGACATTGCCTAAGAAGAGATTGTATCATGAGGGACGTGCTAGAGGGTATAATGGCGGGAAAGAGAGGGAGGGAGCGAAGGAGACTACAATTAATGGATGATATGAAAACAGCAAGATCATATGCGAAGACGAAGAAGTTAGCGGAGGACCGTGGGGCATGGAAGCTTCTCAGCTGCGGCAAGTGATCTGCCAATAATGGCAGAATACCTATGATGATGATTTCCCGTTATACGAGGGTTGTTTAAAATATCCGTGCAAAAATGAAAAACACACAAGTTGCTGACATAAACTTGTTTTATTTCTCAACGTAATCTTATCTTACGTCAGTACACTTACGTACACTTCGCCCATCGATGCTCCAGCTTAGCAGTCTCTTCGGAACAATAAGATATGTATATTCCAGCAAAATAGGCATTGGTCTCTGCATTGATCTCGTCGATTGACACAAATCGCCTTCCTGACAGCCTTTCTTGAGATTCGAAAACAAGGAATAGTCCAAGGGGAGGGCAATCTGGAAATAAGGGGAAGCGGTACAATTTGAAATCATAACTCGATTAATTTTGTGGAAATAATGCCAGGAGAATAGAATTATCTTTCATTGATTGTTTTGGAAATCACATATTTTATTTTCATACGTTACCCAAGCACACAGCAATTTGGCTGTAACTCCAGGCACACAGCACCAACCTAAATTGGCTGTAAGTCAAGCATACATCATTGATCATACTTGACTGTAACTTGGACTGTGTTCTTCAAACGCCATTCCAAACTAGCATTACCCTCACTGTCTACCAGTGATACCATCTATCTGCTTTTTTACGAACTTACCAAACCTTCTCGTATAATTTTATTCTAATCAATGATATACATCTACTCTATGAAACACTACGTGAATATATATCGTAATTGAACAACACGTCTGTCCTTATATAGACAATTCATTTACAAAATATCAAGATATAGAATTAAATAGTAATGGGAAACTTGCTCCCGGTTTATTTGAATGTAAAGTTATCAGGAGGAAAAACTCTTTACGACCCTCTTTAGACGAAATGTGATTAGTGATAATGGTAAATTAGAAGTTATTTCATTTCTGTTACTTTTAGAACTTATAGAATTTCCGTACTCTGTATGATATTTTATGATTTGAATATTTCCTCTGCATTACATTTAAAGTAACATAACCATACATATTTTTATCATTTCAGGAATCTTTTCAAGTGGACCTCTATTTCGGGACAGAAAATTATTTGAATCTACAATTAAGGAGAGGTTTCTCCGGGGCAAAAGGGAGGGGCAAAAAGTTTTCTAAGGACACTGAATAATTAAGTGAAAAGAAGAAAATGTAAATAAGTTTTAAATATGGCTATTTTGACAAATATTTCTTTATTCCCTTTATAACTTCTCCTTTTATGAATTCTTTACCACATATATGCTGGTAAAGACGTTACTGGCCTCTTAAAAGTGATACTTCTCATCCACCCCACGAAATACCTCTGTATGTCGATGACGAAACTGATACTCAAACTTTCACAGTTTGCTAGTTCGAGGATGCTAAGTGCTATTATAAATACCTTTTCTTGTGTAAAATTTTATTTTATGCCCCTAGCCCTCTAAAGTGGAAAGTTCTGGAATTGTCTTGTCTGTACAATTCTTATTTTGCAAACAGTTGTACTCAGGGGTAAAAGTGGATCTGAAAAGGTAGGGGGACGGTAGGTAGTGGCATGACGTCACACCGTCCCCTGTCTATCTTTGCCCATTGTAATTTTTAGGAACTGAGGTACGCCGTACATATTTTTCGGAAGTGGGGGTACGGCATCCTCCCGCGTTTCCCCGCACTTTTACCCCTGGTTGTACTAAATAATTGGCAATACACGTAAATATGTATTTGGTAGGTAGTGACATCTCTTGAATGATATGGTAATCATGTGTGCCGTCCTGAAACCTGCCATATGAATTATGTTAGATGCTTTCGAATAGATAGGGGACTTATGTGGCAGAGTCTGGTTTGGATTCTTCGTATAATACTTTAGTGAAATTAATTTTGTTTAACTTTGTTTGAGAGAGAGAAAAATACCTGTGCAATTAATTTGGAAAAATGAATTAAAAGTTTAAATTAACACAACATTCTTATCAGTTGAAAACACTTAAAGATACTGAAAGCTAAATAATATAAATAGATAATGATTTAATTAATAGTATTTACTGACTGTATATATGATAATGACGATCGTCTTCTTGGATTTTAGATATTGACTTCACATCATGAATTTAATGAGGATTAGGGGTTTATTTTCTCAAATTAAATGATCAAACCTTTCTTTCTCACAAGAACTAAGTTCGGCCAGATTCATGTTTACTTGTGTATCTTATACGCTCAATTGTAGCCCACATCATTCCCTTTCTATTTACAAAATCTAACATGGTTCAAATGGTGGTTTTAAAGATAGCAGATATGATTACCATACCCTTGAAAAGCTGACACCACATATTGAATAAAGTTTATCTAGGAATATCTAGGTAGATACTTATTCCGCTCATAAACCTATGAAGCTATGCACATTTTTTGTTATATCTGAGAGATATCTGCAGTGTTCAATATACGTATGAATTTCTAGCTATAACATTTAATACAGGTATACGAAATATCTAAGTAGATACTTATTCTGCTCATACAACTACGAGTATGGCGTTTTTACATTTATCATACATAGACTTTACGGTATCTTTACGTAAATTTAATATCTGTCTGACATCTACAATATCTAGTTAAGATATCTAATCGACGTATATTATACTCGTTTGTACTATATAGTTTCTGTTTTTGGTACGAAATTTTATTTACAGAATGTATAATGTATTTTCAGTAAAAAGAAATAAATTAGTGTTAAGGTTATTTTGGATGGTGTCCTTTTCCTTGACGAATGTCGGAAAAATATACCATTTTCAAATTATTGTCTTCGCTAGCGCCTGGTGAGAATAACGAAAGGTTTGTACGGGTCGTTTCAAAACTGTGAAGAAATTCGTCAGATTTAGGCAGAAATACACACCAGTAGAGAAGGAGGATCAAGAAAGAGTAATCTTTGCAAGAAGGTTATCAAAGAAGGTTATGCTTACAAGCTATCTTCGTGCCCTGGCAGGATACAGTTCGAGTCTATCCTCATTCATCGGAGTCCTTTGATGGGTAGGAAAATTGTATGAGTTATCTCCATAATTACAGTTTGTTAAATCAGAGGGAAAACACTGAAAATAATAGCAGCAAAATAGTTCATTACAAGCAACAGGTTGAACGAGAAAAAAAAGAGCGTAGAGTATTTGAGTCAAGAAAAGAGAGTATTTGCTCCTTTACATATATATATATATATATATATATATATATATATATATATATATATATATAGTCTTTAACAATTCTAGAATTCTACTGGAGCGACTTTTGTGTCTGGGTCTCTTTCGCGATAACTCGTAGCAATTATTCGATTTTAATATACATGCCAACATAACTCCCCAAGAAAGTTCTGGAATTCGATGATGCAATATTGTGCACTTGTCGCACGCTGGGACAGAATCAGAGACTTCTAGCATTAGGGGTGACCGCTCTGTCACTGAGACACTTAAGCTGTCTCAATTTAAATAAGTATGGTGTTATATTCTTTGAGACTTTCCCATTATCCCCACTGGTTAGGATCAAATCAGTCAAAAATGAAGGGTGTGAACTTCCCATTTAAAAATGTTTTAAAATGTTTTAATATACAGTACCTTATATTGAAGTATTATGGTATATGTTTTTGTGATCTCTACAATCATCGTTACTGCTTAGAGTTAAAAACTACAAATATGTGAGTGAATTTAACAAAACACTTACAATGTCGATTAAGTATGCTATATATATGTATGTGTTCTGCAAAAATTCTGCAAATATTCTCTGACTTTATGGGCTTTTGTTTGACTTAAAGTATTTATATTGTTCGAGCTTGGAATTACTCAATAAAGATGCTAAATTTATCTCACCTTTAAGAAAATATCAAATTTTCATGAAATACTCCACTCTTTCCAATGGAGCTTTCTTCTTTAGGTGGACATCATCAGGGAAGAGAGAGTTAATTCGCTTAGCATGTTTCAGCATATCTTTCTATTATTTTTTACTGATTTACATAAAGCAGAGCGAGCGTTTTCTGGAATCCTATGTCTGTTAGTTGGAATTCAGATTGGTGACGGGAAAATGTTGAAATTAGTTTCCTAAAAATAAATTAATTAATTAAAAATTAAATAACGTTAATACTAAAACTGACGTTCGCTTCTACAATGTACAGCACAACTAATTCAAGCTTATTGTTTTATTGTATGTAAACATAAAACTATCAAATTCACAATAAAAGAACTTTGAGAGAAATATTAGAAAATGAATGAACCCACACTCCCGATATCGGAAGTTGTACACATTTACAGTGATATTACGTAGTACTATTGCCATTGCTCCCTAATTTTGCCATTGCTCCCTAATTTTGCCGTTGCTCCCTAATGTTCCTCTTAGGATGGGGAAATTTTAAATTCTTGGATTTTTCCTTCACTTGTATAACATATCATACCTTTCTGCCAAATTTTCAGTTTCCATGTGAAGAGGAAGTAAGTACTCTATGCGTTTCCAATTGTTTTTATAACTGACTTAATATATAATTGTGCTATTGTTTTCTCATCTTCATTCCTCGGAGGAAAAAAATTACATTCTTTATGATATGTTATTTTACTTTTATCACCAGTCCTATATTTCTGCCAAATTTAAAGTTTCCATGTGTACTAAAAATATCCTATAGAATTTGAACCAAGTGACATAACTGTTTGTATTTATGGACTTCTCCCTAAATTTCCTGTTTGGAGGATGAAATTTCCTCTTTCAGATGTTTTCCTTTATTTGTATCACAGATCTTACATTTAGACAAGTTTTAAATATTCATGTATTTATGAAAATATACCCTATAGGTTTTAACACAAATGACGTAGCTATATGCTATTTTACCCATTACACAAATCATATATTTGCGGCAAGTTTCAAATTTCTATGCTTACAGAAAGTGCGCTATAGGTTCTCATGAGTGAGCGAATATTCGAGAAAGATCTGAGTTGATTCGTGTAAGTAGGTACAAGCATGGACCAGCTCTGAGTGAGCGAGAACTTGGTTCGGTGCACTCCTGTGTGCCTAATTTATATATATGAAAAAAATTTCTTCAACCATTTTTGCAAGATCCGAAAATTTGTCCTTACAAGTGAGCTATTTACTTTCAATTTTCCACAAGAAATGAAACATTACAAAACATATTTATTATTCTTTCTCCACATGTAATGAAATAAAATGTTAGTCTATAATTTTCATTTTAATGCATTTAGATGTATAATACTTTAAAAGGCAAATTATATGCTTCTTTCGGAATCATGCTCTCTTTCTAATTTATCGGTAAACCCATATACAGATATAAACATTATGTCACATTACAATATAGAGATGTAAAAGAAATGGGATATTATTATAATTGTGATGGCAATGCAGTTACATATGAAATTGTTTTACGACTAACATGCCTTCTTGTATTTAAGTAATTCTTTAGACTTCGTGTACATGGTAGGTAATATATTTGGAAGTCATTTCCACATTACATGATCAGCGACAGTAATGCAGCTTTCCATATGTAAGACTTTCTATCTAGTCTGTAATTTTACTGAAATATCATCTATAGTTGATTGAAGAGAACGAATTTCAGATTTCTCATTGAATAATTTACTTCTAAATGAATTTCTGACACCAGATAATGAACTGGTGTTTGAAAAAAAAACTCTGCTCTAAATCAAGTAAACAAAACCATTTGTCGTGTTACATCAGTTAAAAATTCAACGCCATATATACGAGGAATAAAAAGCAACTCTTCTGTTTAAACATGCTTAATGAAGCTCTGTGCTCTTTACATGTGATATGAACATCCAAACATTTTTCAGCCAATAATGTATTTAGTTTTTATTGAATTAGCACTGATTCATTTCATAGATAAATACTTCTATTGAAAAATAACGAATGTGATATGTTAACTAATGGTTACTGGTAGCTAAAAATATTCCATTTTTCTAGTGTGTGACATGGATGCTGTGGTTTATTGTATTGAAACAGGTATTCAATCTTCATTAACACGCTTTACTGCGTACATTTCGAAAATGATGTTTTTGTTCTTTTTTCATATATATATATATATATATATATATATATATATATATATATATATATATATATATATATATAATACACTTTTATTTATATAAACGAAGAGTCACGCTTTGCCAAATATTAGAAAAATGCTTTATTGATCGTATCGGAAGATTCATAATACTACTCCCGCTCCTTATACAAGTTAACAAGCGAACGCATTCAGATACAAAAATAATCCAAAATGGAATAGGATAAAAGCAGAAAGAGATTGATGATATGGGAAAATAATATATTTTGTAATCTGTAAATGTGAATGATAGAGGTAACGGATAAATAGTTGTATTAAAATGTCTAAAAATTGAATATAGCGAAATATTTCAGTATCATACTTTAACAATGTATGAGGTAAACCAGCGTAAAAAAATCAGCTCAGCACACCAATTCCCACAACCATTGCTTTCAGTTTTTACAAATATTACAGAGTACACATACTATCGTTTAAACTAAGTTCTTAATGCCTAAAACATGGATTATAATCGAAAACATGTGAACAGTAATAAAATCTGTGATTGTACTCATGAAAAACAAACGCTGACTATTATTTGACAGTGTACGATCTTTAGCTCAATACACATGTGTGAGTCTCTTCCCTCAGTGGTAGACTGTCCAGATAAAGAGCTATATTTACAAATATAATGATAGTTTTTCTACATCTATAACTTAAAGAGTACAATTGGGTTTTGTATTCTAGGCTTATACAATGTTTTATGATTATATTTAATTTAACGGTATACAGAGGTAAAATTACGAAAGTCAGATATAAGACTAAAGGGTTATATTGTTCACCATTTTCGAAATATTAAGTATTTTTGAGAAACTAATATTCCTTTCACGGGAAGGTCCTACAAATTGCCGCTCAAGTCCGATTATTACATAGCGTATCTGATAGACCATCATGAGAAATGGAAATTAGCAAAATTTAAGGTGCTATGGACCAGAAGGATAGGAGCTACTGGGTTTCAAAATTTGAATATCCAAAAAATTATATGGAATTATGTACACTCATGTCCAATATTATTGTCGCTTGTCTATAAATGTGTTGTTGTAGGAATATAATTTGATAACGAATTCGTCCTTTATTTCTTATAATGTTAGTATGTGTATAATTGTCAAAGACATGTATGTGGCAAATTTCATGTCAAAAGAGCAGTAAATAAGAACAATAAAATGGAAACAAATCTTTCTTGTCCGTTTAACAACATTTTGTTTTACTCATTCTAATTTTCGTATTTGCAATTCTTTTTCTATGAAATTGACCACAAATATACACTTTCTGATTATACACATAGTATCAGTATTAAAAGTATTCTGCAAAATCATTGTCATATTCTTACAAGAAGCCAGTTATAGATATGCGACAATAATTTGGACATGAGTGTACGTTTAAAGTAAATATCTTGAAAACTGTTGAAGCAATCAAAACAAAAGTCGCACAATATAACGAGAATGAAATGCTCTACCAAAAGCCAAAAATAGTGTTGCCATAGGTGAAGCACTGTTGCCAACTCAGTATAAAAATATCTGGTTTGAAATAGCACCATATACATGTGCGCACAGATTTAAAATGCACTACTATCACTAAACACGACAGTGAAGTGTAATGTACAGCATTGCACACTTTTGGATCTACGTTTTCTGAAAATGCTTAATAGAGAAGTCTGATATGTGGCAACACATGGTAATAAAGGAATGCATTAGAACAAAGTGAGGGTTTTGCATTATAGTTCTGTAGCCCCGATGAATAAGCAGACAACTCGCGAAAACAAAATGATACACACGGGGAAAGAAACACGTGTTTTCTAATTCTGTAAACTGCTTCTCGATTATCTTATCAATATTTGAAAGAGTGCTTTCTTGGTTTCTGTCTTTCGTGTTAAGTGACATATTCTTTTACTTCTCCTACATACCATACGATTATGTTTGTACATTGTAATATTATCATATTCACATTGGAAATATAATTATTTTATTACTACCTCATTTCATTTTTAGTCGGCCTGGATAGCCGTGTGGTCCAGAAGGCTAGACAACCGACATATTAGGCATCTCGGGTTCCAATCCTGCCTTGGACATGTTTCTGTTGTACTTTTCACCTTACATTTAATTGTTATCTTTGTCTTTCATGGTTGTTCGGATCCCACTTTACACTATATGTTCCTCCCTCTGGAGCTAACACAGGACGTAAAAAAGGTAAACTCAATTTCGTTTTTAAAATGCATCAATATTTTGTGACACTGCTGACATTTTGCTATGTTATACTACCGGGTTATGCATTTGAACTAAATTCATAGTATGAGACCCAGATTTCGCTATTACCATCTGTTACCACATATCAGACGTCTCCATTGTACATTTTCAGAACTCGTAGCTCAACAGTGTGGAACACTGTACCACTACACTTCACTGTTATGTTTAGTGATAATAGTGCACTTTAAATCTGTGCACACTTATATATGGTGCTATTTCAAACAAAATATTTTATGCTTAGTTGGCAACACTGCTTCACCTATGGCAACACTATTTGTGGTTTTCGATAGGGCATTTCATTCTCTGTGCAACTTTTCATTGTTTTAACGGTTTTCAAGATATTTATTTTAACGTACATATTTCTATGATATAATTTTTTTGATATTCAAATTTTGAAGCCCCATAGCTTCTATCTTTCTGTCCATAACACCTTAAATTTTGCTCATTTTCATTTCTCATGATGCTCTATCAGATGTACTCTGTAGCAATCAGATTTGAGCGACAACTTGTGGGACCTTCCCGTGTTAGTATCTTTCATGATAATGGAGATCATATACTTTATTCTTCAATTGAGGGGGTGATTTAACCCACATTTTTGAAAAAGGACATAAATCAAGTTAAACAAGTGTGCTTTTTGTTAAATATATATATGTACAATGTATGACACATTCAACCACTTGTGGTTGCTTTTGGTATATTGTACAAAAAGCACATGTGTTTAACTTTAACTTGATTTTTCTCCATTTTTTAAAAATGTGGGTTAGACCACTGTTGCGCTAACCCCCTCAATTCCTCGTTAAACTCGCTACATTGTGACTTATCTTAATGTAAAGTACTTTCAACATTGATATCTAGAATTGGAATTTGAATGCCGTATATCTTCTCACATTGACTTACTTTCAAAGATTTACTTCCACATAAATACAAGGTTGCAAGTTTACCTACACCGTATTCAAGTTATAATAAGGAAGGTTCCAATCAATAACATTTCTCTGAATATTGTCGATTATCCAAACGAAGCATTTCATAACTCAAATGATTAATTGGATTTCCCCATGTGTATAATAATTCAAGAACCGAACTTGAAATATATTTTTCCTGGGATTGAATCAGTATTGAAACTTAAAAATTCTAATATTAGAGTTTCTAATATTATATTAACGGTATTCGCAGTCACCGGCCCAAATTCAGGGGGGAAGTGTGACGGGGACATGTCCCCTCCAATCTTGGAACTGAGGGGGACTGATCCTTCCAAAAATCCGATTTGAAATGTGTTTTTGGGGAGTAATTTGATTATTTTTGTCCGATTGTCACAAAGGAAAGTGAGATGAAATTGATGGCCCCCAGAATAAGCCTCAAATCCCCGCCTCCAATGTTGAAGACGACTCTGCTCCTTTTATCCTCCACAACATTGGTTTCAATTTCATAAATATTTTGGACATTGCAAAAAAAAAAATGTTTATAGGAATGGTCTTACCCGTCCCCCTCAATGTTGAAGATAGATTTGCGCGTCTGTTCGCAGTCACTCAACAATATACATGATCACACATGTGCAAAAAATTAAGGTTTCTATGACCTTCTGAATTACCTTGAGAACGCTTTATATTTTATAATTGAAAGCATTCCGTATGGTCAAGAACTAGATGTTTTTTTCTAAGCTTAGTAGCAATGGTCTCGTTGTATGCACAAACGCAAAATAATATGCAATTTCTCTACTTTATTGAAAACAAAAATTTTCAATTAAAAAGCACTTCGTACATTTCATAGACAGACTATATTTTTGAAACACCTGTATAATAGGGTTTACGGTTGATTTATGTCAGAGTTACTACTCCTACCAAACCTAATTATTGTTCCTCACAACAAAATTCAATATCTTCTTTAAATTCAGGAATTGAAAAGTTTTCCTGCTTATTTAGTTTTCCTGCTTATTACTAATCGCTTGTAAAATATATATACACAGTGCATTTAGTAAGTTCCGGTACCATCTCGGAACAATATCCTTAACAATGTCAGAATATAGTACCATTCTAGTTTTGTATATACATACATCTCCGCGTCACACACTTACAGATCAATCGTAGAGCTTTGAAATGCCTGAAAAAAGTAGATTGCTGTAATACTGCTCACCACTACCGTCACATTTGTTCGGGTCAACGCAATAGTGTCAGATCGCTTTATCTTAAGGGCATAATTGACTTTACAGAAGAGCAGGAAGTCAGTTAGGTCCAAAACAGACAATAATGGTCTATTCAAGGATTGTGACTCTTCTTATGGCCAAAAGCTGATGCACGTGGGCAAACACCAGTCTTCTTCTCCTTCATGTTTTGGCCGTGTTCAATGATCACAATTCTTGAATAACTTTATTTTTTATTCTGATTTGGCTCGAGCGGACTTCCTGCTCTTTCCTAAACACAAATTTGCTCTCAATGGGTATCGTTCTGAGGATGTTTCATCAATCCAAATGAATGTGAAGGCGGTGCTTAACTGCGGGACTTCCAGATCCTTTACAAGGTGTCCAGCGAGTGCATGCCGCAGAAAGAGATCTAAAAGACTAAAAGACTAAACTGGTAATGCATTTTTCTGGGTATCATGTATTCTTTTAAGGCAGTCTCCTAAGTTATTGAACACAATGTGTATGTATACATTCCAGTATTTGACTTGCAGCTTTGTCCTTTTGTATTGTAAATCTGTATTGCTTTAGGTTTAAGGGAGACAGTCTCTTTTTGTATTCTTATTTTTTAAAGGAAAGGTGGTATGCGAATCTCGGATCTTCTTAGAAATGAAACGTTAAAATATAGAGAAGTGTACGATGCAGAAATATCGACAAGGTAAATTCCAAGGAAAACACAATAAAATTTTACTAACATTTTTTCAATTTCCCTCTGCATTTAAACGTGAAGAAGTTAATTATTTAGTACTTTTGTCATAGAATGTTTCTGTACTTTTACTATATACTAAGCCATTCCCGTTTTTTCTTATGTCTTTCGTATGATACACCCAGTTTCGATTCAAGTTGGGATTTAGTATTCACCGAACTATTTTAAAGATAACATGCAAACTGTTCAACTTGCAAAGACTACTATTATCATTAAGTTTTTAACTTAAGAAATTTTGCTTATACAGTAGTTTAAATAATCTTGTATCAATATAGGGGAAATAATATTTGCAAGTATGCAAAACTAACATTCAACTTAAACTTTTAAAATATTGGGGATTTTGGAAATTGTTTCTCAATGATTTGTATACCGTTTCAATTTTTATCATGTTACAATCCTTATTGTAAACTATAATTTACGCGTAATTTTGAGATAATATTTTTGTTTGGTGGGTGAAAGTTTCATATGTCTAAAATTCACTTCAAAATTTTTGTAGATACCATTCAGTATTCTCTAATAACCGTAATTTCTTTCTTGCTCAGGTATCATACTGTTCTAAATATTTAGATTGAACTTATGCTATTACTAACTAAGTTCATAAGCTCCATCACTTCTCAATTT
This sequence comes from Thermobia domestica, assembly GCF_964235325.1. Lineage (NCBI taxonomy): Eukaryota > Metazoa > Arthropoda > Insecta > Zygentoma > Lepismatidae > Thermobia > Thermobia domestica. Next base: position 211,976,531 of record NC_137462.1, on the reverse strand, counting down.
TTGTCCTGAAATTATAAATATTTTGGATCTCGTTCAGAATGTTGTGTTGTGTGCATAACGTTAATCATGTTTACTACATTTTTCTGATCCGATATGAGGAATTATATCCTAAAGATACGTCATGTTAATCATTAGGATATATATATATATATATAGGGATTGGACAAAAAATCTAAAACGTTTGCAAAAGTTTGACTATCATACCTAGTATGGTGAGGGCCTCCTTTTGCATCAAAAACAGCTTAGATCGGACGTGGAATGGACGTATACAGCCCCTGAATCGTGGAGTGTGGAATTTTGTACCATTGTTCTTCCAAAACATGCTCTAGTTCCTTAAGGGATGCTCGTGGAGGGTAATGAGACCGAACACACCTTTCTAACTAGGACCACAATGGCTCAATAAAGTTCAGATCTGGTGATTTTGGGACCCGGGGGAGGTGTGATAGCTTCTAGTCATGCTCCTCAAACGATGATTTCACCGTTTTTGCAGCGTGACAGGGTGACAAATCATCTTGGTAGATGTCATCACCATCAGGAACAATATTTGGGCCATGGGTAGAACCTGGTCCCCCAAATAGCCTCATACGCCTTAGCATTCATCATTCCACGCAGGGCTATGATGGGACCTGCAGAAAATCACGATATCACTGCCATACTGTAACAGAACCACCTCCATGCTTTATAGTTGGGAGCAGACAGTCTGTATTATAGACCTGCGTTGATGTTCTCCATACATAACAACGAGCGGTTGTTGGAAACAAGGTGAAGGTCGATTCATCGGACCACATTACGTGTTTCGCTGCCAATGAGTCCACGCCTTGTAGTTCTTGCACCACTGGATACGCCTCTTCGCATTTACTGCTGTGACCAGGGGTTTGGATATAGTGGCCCTGCCATGAATTTTCATTTTATGAAGTTCCCGTCGCACAGTTTTCGATGATACTGGGTTCTGTAGGCCGGAATTAAGTTCAGACGTAATTTTCATTGCAGTGTCTTCTTTTTAGCTGCTACAATCCGTTTTAATGCCCTACGGTCCCTATCTGACAGGATTGTCTTTCGATCACTGTTGTGCTTTGCAGACGTCGTTTGCCCATGAATTGTGCATGCCCTCGTGACATCGGACACAGTGCCTTTCGATACTCTCACAATGTTCGCCACTGTTGCCACTGAAACTCCAACCAGACGGGAACCAAAGATCATGCCTTTTCGGAAGTCTGTCAGGTCGCCCATTTTACCGCATCACTTTCACACCACGACACTCACGGGTTACTGTTGACGGAAGAGAAAGGTCCACATGACACATTGAAAACAAAAAACAAAAAAAAAAAAAAAAACGATCGGCAACCGCAACACGTGTTGTACAGTGGAGGGCCGAACTTAGTGTACTGTATGAAGTGTTTTTAGATTTTTTTGTCGTCCCCTGTATATATGTAGAGATATAGATATGTAGATACAGATATTATATAATGATTGAAAGACAGTGTAACAAAGTTTTAAACATGCAACTTAGGACTTAATTTAATTGTGTTTCGTCTCGAACAAGACAGTTAATGATTAATTGAATGAGCCCACTCAAAAGGGACAGTAATCAATTTAAAGATTTAGGTGTTAATGAATTTTGCTATAAAAGAAGAATCAATTAAATAAAAATTTACAAATATATATTACCATCGTTTTAAAGTAATAACTAGCTGAGCCTGCGCTCTCTACACAGTGCATCATGCACGTATGAGCATGAATGTCCTTGTCATTCCTCACAACATCTGTGCTTGTCCCTTAGAGACACAAGTGGAAACGTCTTGATAAAAGGGGTACCATAAAGGGAAGTTTTTTTTTTCAATACCTCCTCCGTTTGCAAGATTGGGTCTACTCCCGGTTGAAGTTTCTAATTCATATGTGATCATTGTTTTCTTTCATCTTGCATGCAGTATATAACAAGCAAATACATTATATACACAATTAACTATTATGTCAGTGACATATGGTGTTCAATGGGCAAAACATTCCAAACAAAAAAAAACATCCTGGAAAAATGGGTATCCTTCGTTTTTCATTATAACTTAGCCATTAAATAAATGGCTGAGAGATATACAACCCCTGTATACAACTCTGTTGTGTTGAAATGTGTAACTCATAGGCTATGATGCTTTACTTTTTTAAAATTTCAACACTTTCAGAGTACCCCTAAAAATGTACTAAAGAAGTAACTTCATGGTTTCTAAGAATTAAATTAGAACTGGACAATCTACACAAAATTTGGAATTGACCAACTAAAACGGCATGTTTCTAACACTTGTGGTTTTCGAGATCTCATTGTCGAAAAATTGGGACAGATATATAAACTTTTCTTTGGAGACAAACACATAAACTTAGTATTTTAATATATAGATAGTAATTTAATATAAGTGCGTCAAGTTTTCGAAGTTACTTTTACTGGATTAGATAAACGATTTTAGATACAAAGGCCTAGTCAAAGCCAAGTAGTTGGAAAAAAGAGTTTATTTTGTAATAGGTTATCATGTAATAAGCTTATGCAATGCCAATGATATTATGAAGAAACAATCTTCCAGTTGTACTATCATTTCAAGGTATATACATCTAATTTCACAATTGATCATTGTTTATAATATCTCATTACAATTTTAATCTGTGTATTTTACACAGACTACTTATAGTTTACCGTTATTTTACTGAAAAACTTAAAGAAAATAAATATGGGAAAGGATGCTTTTTCAGTGTTTTTCTTTTTAAACACAGGGGTGTGTAACGCTGATATGTGAAACAGGGAGCTTATTATTATTATTATTATTATTATTATTATTATTATTATTATTATTATTATTATTATTATTATTATTATTATTATTATTATTATTATTATTATTATTATTCGTAAGGATATGCTTATACGATTAAAGGTGTGTACTGGTGTAAGGGTGTATTAAAATTCTATCCTAAGCTTGGGGACATGCTTCATATAAAAGTAACATACTTATTTTGTGAATACAGTTATAATTACTTACATGAATAATATTTACTTTAGAGCTGTGTTTGATATCTTGAAAGCACACATATATAGAAACGAATGATATAAGTTACGCTTTCCAGCACTCTTCTACAGAATTATTTTGTATTTAATTCAACCGCTCTGTTTTGTGTAAACTCGTGGCTTACTTTAAAGTTTCTTAAACCACGACGTCTTATATTTCAAGGTATTAGACTTTTTTGTTCTACTAAAATATTGTTTACAATTTTACATCATAGGATGAAACATCATATTTCTGGTTCTTCTTATTTAGATACATGGTACAGCTACTTTACATTTACGATTGATTTGCTATTACCAATTTCACCCCATTGTCCTGAAACCAACAGGACACCTGTGTACTGCAAGTTGCATGACACGAAGTAATTACTCAAACACTCGACGTTCCCTTTTTGCTATTCTGACTGCATTATTAAAGCAATCACGAAATTGTTTGCTCTCAATTACGAAATTATGTTCATGACATAATTATAACAAGTAGAAAGTATAAACAAGCTAATTATTCTTTAAATGATTCATTTATCATCGCAAACAATGAATCACTAAGTTTAATTTCACTTGCTCATACTAACACACACACACACAAAAAAAAAAATATCGTAGGAAAATACTCAATATTCTAGAATAATACTTTTTAAAAATGTCTATTGTTATAATTTGATGTGAGATTAGTTCCATAATTTTAGTTATACCTAACATTTCAATGTAAGTTGAATTATTGCCGCTACGGTAAGCTACTAAACAGCGAAGTCTATGTTCTGAGAATATAGTATTTAAAGACTTACAATTAGCAAGTGCAAATTTTGTTGTTATGTTTGGTGAACATATAATTTGTATTCATATCTTTGACGTTCTACAACGGCGGAAGCTAATTAACAATATGAGTAGGTGAACTCTCAAGAAAATAAATTTAAAACATAGCACACAGTTTTTTGTAACACTAATTGTATTTATATTACGAAGGATATAGAATGTTTTACTCAGGTAATGAAAAGGGCGGTCATAATGGCGTAGGAATAATTCTTGGAAAGCGCTTAAAGGAGAAGGTAGTGAAAGTAGAATTTATTGATGATAGAGTTATGATATTAAGACTTAAATGGAAAACGAAGGATCTAGTGATGATACAGACATATGCACCGACGACTTCGCATGCAAATGAAGAAGTAGAGGAAAATTATGAGAAAATAGAAGAAATTATAGATAGGGAGAAGAAGGGTGCATGCGTAATTCTAATGGGAGATTTCAATGCAGTTGTGGGAGAAAAACAGGAAGGCAGTATCGTAGGCAAATATGGTTTAGGCGAAAGAAATGAAAGGGGAGAGGGACTGGTGAATTTCTGTAGACAGAATTCACTAGTAATTGGGAACACTTGGTTCAATCAGCACAAGAGAAGAAGATATACATGGAAATCACCAATAGACGGCGGAAGATATCAGATAGACTATGTTATGATTCAGGACAGGTATCGGAATAGCTTAAAGAACGCGAAGACCCTTCCCGGGGCTGATATTTTCTCTGATCATAATCTTGTGCTGGCCGAAGTAGATATTCAACTGAAAAATGTAGCCAGAAGAAAAGTAGGTTACAAAGTGTTGAATACTGAAAAGTTGAAAAACGAGGAAATAAGAAATCTTTTCGCTGAAAAATTCGAAGAAAATGTTGAAACGAGGAAAGGATAGGCGCAGGTAGTAACGCACGGTGGGAACATATTAAACGTTGCTTACAGCAGGCTGCAGAAGAAGCAGTAGGTTACCGCGAACACAAAACTGCTAAGAAACCATGGGTTACAGAGCAGATGTTGCAGAAAATGAGGGAGAGGAAGATGTGGAAACAGGTTGATACAGAAGAGGGCACAAAGATGTACAGAAAGTTAAATAATGAATTACGAAGAGAAACAGACAAAGCGAGGGAAGAGTTTTACAAAAGAAAATGCGAGGACATAGAAGAATTAGAAAGAGTTGGGAAATATGAGGAAATGTACAAGGAGGTAAAATCTATGGAATTTCGGAGGAAACAAGGGAGTATCATGATGGCAGTAGAAAATAAGAATGGGAAGGTAGTCAGCGAGAGAAATGAGGTCATAGGAAGGTGGAAAGAATACGTTGAAGACTTATATGAGAGTAGGGATAGACCGTGTAGCCTAAATGCTGAAGTAGAAAATCAAGTAGGCGAGGATGATAAAGGATTTAGTATTCTTAGGGATGAGTTTGAAAAGGCTATATCCGAGATTAGGAATGGAAAGGCAACAGGAATAGATAACATACCAATTGAATTCATTAAAAATATAGGAGACAAGGGAAAGAAAGAATTGTGGCGACTATGCAATGAAATATATGAAACAGGAGAATGGCCAAGAGACTTTCTGAAAACGATCATGATACCGATGGCTAAGAAATCGAACCCAAAGAGATGTGAGGATTATAGAACTATTAGTCTTATATCTCATGCAGCTAAAATTCTGCTCCGAATACTGAACAGAAGGTTATATGGAAGAACAAATAAAGATGTTGAGGGGGAGCAGTTCGGGTTCAGAAGAGGCAAGGGCACAAGAGATGCTATTGGATTATTAAGGGTGATCGGTGAAAGATTTATAGAAAAAGGGAAAGAGGTGTATGTTGTATTCATTGATCTAGAAAAGGCTTTTGACCGCGTGAATTGGGAATTGTTGTTGGGAGTTCTAACAAAGATAGGATTGGAATGGAAAGATAGAAGACTCATAAGAAACTTATACATGAACCAGCAAGTAAGTGTTAGGATAGGGGAAGAACTGACGGAAGAGAGTGCAATTGGAAGGGGAGTTCGACAAGGATGCTGCCTCTCACCAACACTATTTAATGTCTATCTAGAAGAGATAGTGTAAAAGAGCCTACATGATGATGATGGCATTTCGGTAGGAGGTAGAATGATTAGATGCATAAGATTTGCAGACGATATGGCCCTTGTTGCAGAATCTGAAAAGAAAATCAATAAAATGTTAGAAAAAATGAGAAGGGGCTTTGAAGAATATGGGATGAAAATAAATGTTAGAAAGACAAAAGCCATGGTGATTGGAACAAAGGGGTCTGTGTCAAATATAAAAGTAGGAGGGGAGAAAATAGAACAAGTGAATAGTTTTCGATACCTGGGTAGTGTTCTTAGTAATGACATGAAATGCGAACGTGAAATAAAAGCAAGGATAGGAATGGCGAAAGAAGCCTTTAAAAGAAAGAAAAGTCTGTTTTGTGGGACCTTGAACAAAGAGTTGAGAAAAAGACTCATAAAATGCTTCGTGTGGAGTGTTGTGCTGTATGAGGCGGAAACGTGGACATTGCGTAAGGGTGACGAAAATCGACTGGAAGCCTTCGAAATGTGGGTGTGGAGAAGAATGGAAAGAGTTAGTTGGGTCGAGCGGAAAACGAATGAGAGAGTGTTAGAAATGGTGGGTGAGAAAAGAACACTTTTAGATATTATTAGGAAGAGGAAGAGAAACTGGTTGGGACATTGCCTAAGAAGAGATTGTATCATGAGGGACGTCCTAGAGGGTATGGTGGCGGGAAGGAGAGGGAGGGGGCGAAAGAGACTACAATTAATGGATGATATTAAAACAGAAAGATCATACGCGAAGACGAAAAGTTTAGCGGAGGACCGTGGAGCATGGAAGCTTCTCAGCTGCGGCAAGTGACCTGCCAATAAAGGCAGAATACCTATGATGATGATGAATTGTATTTGACATAAATCCGAAATTTTAAGGTAAATCATAGGTAAAGAGCACGTATGGTAAATGGTAGAGTGTTTTCTCCAGGATAAAATATTGTTTGATCAATGTTAGGTATTGTGAATTTCTAATTGACAATTTCATGCTTCTTATTAGATTCTCTCGTTTCCGTCCATTCAATTACCATTCATACCCTATAAAAAGTATTGTAGAGAGTTAAATATTGCACTTTGTTAGAAAAGTAAAGAAATGGGCTCGAAGGGGTACTTTATATATTGATAGCTTATTTACGCAGGTCAATATTGAAGACATGCGCTTCTGATGACTAATACAGTCTTCTTATCGTCGCAGTAGAAAGCGAGTACTGGCCTTGGAAACTTTGAGTTCGTAGCAGTTGTTGATGTATTGTTGAATATTTCTAGTACCGTAACAAATGTGCCAAAATGTGAACGTTGCAGATGTACCTAGATGGAGTAAGCGAACTAAGCGCTTGCAGACAACTAAGTTTGAGCTGTGATTTGATTGAGCCTGATAGCCGATTCACAGTTTCGCGCTAATAGTAGTCCGGGAATTGTCTATTCTACATGAGTAGCTGAGCTGTAGGTCGGAAGAAAGTACACAGTTTCATCAGTTTTGTACGAATGCTTTGTACGGCACATGGATTCATGCCTGGACATCTGTGTCAGATGAGCTGTTATTGCATATCTCGGCGACGACCATGTCACAGAATAGGACCAAAGTTGCACCGTTGTGTCATTTAGAACGATTAGTAATCATTTAGTGAAGCAAAGATGATTCACGCCTAACCATTGCACAATCCTTCTCCAATGATACCAAAAGAGAAGCAATTGGAGAAATAAACTAGTCATTGTATTTAGTGGCAGGAGATTCTATTTCCGTGGCGATAATTATATCGTTTCTGGGTGTAGTACCAATCAGGTGAACGGCATATATTTCACTACATACAGTAGGGAAAAAAGAAATCAATTGCGGGCATGATGAGGTGAAAAAGGTTGTTCTCCAGTGGTATCTCTTCAGGAACTACTGCAGTTTGTATTACAACATTATCTCAATCATTTTTTTACAATAACTGTACCAGCAGAGGAATGTCCTGAACCAACAGAAACATTTCTAAATTTCCTTCTCCCCTTCACTGTGTGTTGGACTCTATATCACTCTATGTGATTCGGTCTGCGATTATTTAAAAATGTGACAATGGTCAAGATGACTACTATTTCTTAACGTATGGACACAATGGCCACTCGCCTAGGGCCTCACGAGTAGGATTGCATGTATTGGGCACAAATTTCAATCATATGAACCCTACGACACTGGTTTATCTAGGAAATCATAATGCTGTGAAGACGGCACCGGCTCGCTGTACATTCAGTGCTTAGACATTAGGGTCTATTGAGCACGATAATATACAGTGTTCATCTCATAAAGTTGTTCATCAAGTTTATTCACGTTCCACGTGATTTTTAACCATTTTAAAGAATTTCTACTAATATATGAATCGTTCATTTCCAAACGGCATCTTGTCCACCAAACAAAATTTTCCAGAAATCGAAAATACGTTCTGGAGCTTCAAATGTTTACTAATATCAGCTATTTTTACAGAATTATCAATCAGGGGCTGATAAATGCTTGCTAAAAATTTGAACAAAACCTATGCAACAGTTAAAGAGTAATTTGGACAAGAGTTATTTTGGAACTGTTTAGTGGAAAAGATAACTTTTGCAACTGTACTAAGCCATTTAGTAATGGAGATAAGGCGTTTCTGAGAAAAAAATAATATAGCAAGGTAATGTAATAATTTGTTTATTATAAAGGAAATAGGATAAAGGTGATTACTATAAAAGAAATTATTGTAGTGTCTGAAATAGAACGGCTTATGAATAAATAATGACTAGTTTCAAGTATTCTTCAAAGCTGGAGATGATAATATTAAAAGGAAATGACAATTTCTCTTAAAACTTCACGAAACTAAACTAAATCAAAACGTGTGATCAAAGTGTGTTTGCATGGTAAACAATAGTTTCTAAAGATGATTATGTGTGTGAACCGTCATTTCGATGTACTTATGTTGTATATCCCAAATCCTCCATTCCTTCTCCGGCATAATCTTTTCTGTTTCTTATTCCTCTCTAAGTGTATCACTACATTTAATATCCATGTATAATTTCAAAGAAATATCCTGCCAATCCATTCAAAATGTAGTTGAAGCAATCGTCTGATATCACCTGATCTTACCCAGAACTGCTCGTACAACACGTCCCTTACTCACTAACGATTTTTCAATGGAATATTTTTCTTGCCAGGTATGTAGTTGTTCATTCAAATTGTAGTTGAAGCAATCGTCTGATATCACCTGACCTTACCCAGAACTGCACGTACAACACGTCCCTTACACATTAACGATTTTTCAATGGAATATTTTTCTTGCCAGGTCTGTAGTTGTCCATCTACCACAGAATTAGTTCATACACACATCAAACTAGATGTAATTTCAATCTCACCAACTACGTTAAAAGAACAAGAACTGTTGGAAGCCACAGCGCAAAACACGATCCAACTTCCTATTTGGGTGGATGTGACAATGAAACTGATCGTTGAAAATGTAGTCTATTTGGACAGTAACAAAAATAGAAGGGTTACCAAAAGTTACGAATAAATATACTATCCTAAGAACCTACTATGTTATGGGAAAACAATACATTTTTAACTTATTTGAATCTAGCTGTGACTTGTTGACGAGAGCAGCCGTGAAATTGTACTTATTTACACACTACAAATGGTTGAAGGACAATAAGCCGTTTGTTTCTGTAATATTTTAAAACATTTTTCCCCGTTTTGGTTTGTTGGACGTGGACAATGGCGTTTCCCACATTTGAAAGTAATTTGTACCGCTAATCGTACTTTTTGAAACTATAAAGCGTATATCATGTTGAAGTTATGAATACCATTGGTCCAATGGTACTAATATCTCAAAATCGAATTTCCTTGGACAAGATGCCGTTTGGAAATGGACGACTCATATGACATTGCTTATAGTCCAATACTTTGGTGTAATTTCAATTTGATTTCTTAAAACTTTATTTACTTTTCCGGCTTATAATACATTCTTTCAAATACCCGGTATAAATTTTAATTGTTTTTAAAAGATGAGTACAGTGGATCACTCTGAGCGTCCACCTCTAAGCCGATCACTCGTCATCACGACCAATTTCTACTGGAACTGAAATATAGTTCATTAAGAACTATGTAATTTAGCCCGCTTTATGCCAAACATTTTTCCTGCTAAGCAAAGACTATCAACTTTTGTCAGAAAATATTATTTTTACTCTCCTTAAGATAAACATTTTGATACAATTCTGTGTTTCTTCGAGTAAGATACATATTGTGCTAACAAGCAGCAGGCAAGTATATTAATCAGATATGGTGGAATGGATGGATAAATGATGTGAAGTCATAAAAATAATGTTTTCTTCGTTTGGAAGAGGCAGACGTTCATGTACATATGAAGCTTCCGATACGATGCTCAGAAGTGACATCTCAAAGACAACTACCAATCCCTTCACAAGAAACTTTCCTGTAAGGAAATGATGTTCGTCCGGGGGTAAATTGCAATTATAGTGATTTTCAAACACTCATTGACATATTGTCTTCGAATAATTTTTCTTCTTTCGCTATGAATAGATAATTTTACAGTAGAATCCAAGAACTTGCATTAGGAAACTGCATGCTCATTGTACTTCTGTTTTTTTTCGTTTTATAAAACTATATGGTATGACAATAAAGACATTTATGTGAGACGAAGCATAAAAAAGCACGGTGCATCTTATGATTCAATTGCTGATTCTTTAATTTGCAAGTATACTCCATCATTCGAAAATCCTTGGTCATTCATTGAACTCCTACATCACCTCTGTAGATGAAAGAATTTAGCTGAAAATTTTCTGTGATTTCATATAAGAGATTTCATTGTAAATAAACGATTCTTAAATTTCGTTATTGTGGGGATTCTTTTGATATCTTGCGTAGTTTTCAGGGCCTTTTTATTATTATTATTATTATTATTATTATTATTATTATTATTATTATTATTATTATTATTATTATTATTGATTGATTGAGATGATTCCGTTAACAGTGTTTGTATCTACATCTACTTTGACACATATTTTTAACATGCTCCCATATTGATATTAGCGTTTCCTTACACTGACCCTACATCGTCTAACATGAAAGCTACATCATTCACACAAAGCTTTTCATTTAATTGCTGAAATGACGCTGTAAATATTTATAGGATAAGCTTATTGTTCTTTTCACCTTCAAAGTACTTTCTTGCTTTATCTACACCGATTCCAATATTGTCCCTATTGCTGTAAACAGTCTTAGGCTGTTGAAAAATGCGCAGAAATTTCCTTATTGTTTTTTTTTTTTTTTTTGGATGTCTTGGATGTGTAAAAAAATTGTTCTCCTAAAATAGCTTTCAGTATAGGAACAGGAAGAACTCACTCGGAGCTACATTCGGCAAGCAAGGGGATAATTAATGACGTGGATATTGCTTTGGTCAAGAAATTGATGTGGACGTTAGTTTGGCCAGAAAGTTGTCGTGCGTGTTATTTCGGTCAAGAATTTTACCTGGACGTTGTTTTATTTAGAAGTAGAGCAGTATTCTTCAACTATAACACAGAGCAACAGTCACTGTCCGATGCTCACTTGTGCGACGAACAAATCACATAACCTTGTAAACAGTTGTATGGGCCTCCTTATTCACAGTTTGGCCATGTGGAGAAAAGTCATTATGCACGATTCTAAATATACCAAACAATCAGAAACATTATCCCTCTCACCTATCAAAGGAATTATCTGTCCTTCGAACGATATTACATTGTTTCCAGAGTCCCGTAAACCCGTGACCACGAACGTCGGATTGTTAACAGCTTTTTCCTCTAGTTCTCTACTGATAGTGACATGAGTGTCCTACTGATCGTTTGTGACTCTCGGCTCTGATTTCTCCGACACTTGCTGCATCCCAAAGTCTTCAAGTAAAGCTTCTAATCCTCTAGTTACAGTGTATGTAGTATTATTCTTTTTCTAAAAAAAATTCTGGCCCTAATAATTTTAAATCTCATTATATAATAATAGAAGGTATGATCATGTTTTACTGTATATTTTTTTTAGTTTACATCCCGAAACCGTTTAGCCTTCGTTTAATAAAATTAATTTAGAAACTTCAGAATAATTAAGTATATAGGTCTTTAGGAAATAACTTCTTCTGTTTATATATATATATATGATTTCTCTTTGTAATTTTTCGTGTATTGACATCTCATTGGATAATTATAAAATGTACATTATTATTTCAATGTAATTCATATGTTAGTGCTTGGAAAGAATTTTCTTAATTTTCCACCAGTCCGAAAACTGGTAGGACACTTAGGAGCCCCTTCGTCCGACGAGATACCCATATCCTGCCAAAATCTGGTTCCATCCAGTTTTTACAATTTTTTGTTCGTTTGTAATCCCGCCACGCGAAATCTGTGCGTTGTGATTGGAAACTAGATGCAACCTCAGTGGTTTGGCGCGTTCCTACAATGTTTTTTCTTCGAGAACAGTAGTGGAGTCAACATCTAGACAATTGCCGATGTAAAAATTTTAATACATTTTGCAGGAAAGCTACCGAAAATCCAGGTAATGCTAGTTTAAATAGTCATATAAACAACAGTTAAGAGTGAAAGAATCGATAACTGTTAAAAAATCCATCAAAAAGTCAAGCAGGCATATATATGGAGCCCAGATAACAGGCGCCAAGTTTGTAACAACAAGTTGTTATGCACAGATTCGTGCTGAAAATAGATGGTGGTTTTAATTTTATGGACTAAAATTAAAATTTTGGAAATTAATATTCATTCACAATCAGTGAATTTGTTAGGTCCGGTAATCTGTCTTTCTGCGTGTGTAGTATACTCTTAATTTAGGTAAGAACATGGCAGTATGCGTGGTTTTGGTATTAGTTAAGTCAACTTTTAAAATGTCCGAGTAAATTTCAGTAGGGACTCGTATTTGCTTTAATTTGGGGTAAATTCCAAGATTTTAACATGGGTTGAATAATGAAGTGAAGGTTCCTTCTTTTCACAAGGGAATCTTGATCAATCCCCTTTCTTTTGGGCCAGATTTAGTAGTTCAGAATGTAAAAATATTTTAGTTTCAGGTACTGTACAAGGACTACTTAGAGCCCATTAAAAGATGTGTTGACATTTTGAAAAAGTATATCCATATTAGTGTAGATATATAGATTTTCACTTTCTGTAATAATATGAATTTATATGTGTAGTGGTACATCTTGAATAGATGTAATATATATATATATATATATATATATATATATATATATATATATATATATATATATATATATATATGTGTGTGTGTGTGTGTGTGTGTGTGTGTGTGTGTGTGTGTGTGTGAATGTTTGATAGTTTATCTAATGATATGTATTGCTGAATTTTCAATTATTCATCTCTTCTGGATTAAACCAGTAAGCGATTCCTATATGGATTCGTCGTGGTTCCGCATATTCGTTCAGTAACAAATAAAATATGTAGTTCGTCTTCAGATAGTACACAGTACATTCCCAGTGCAAGTATTATTTCTCACTTGACAGCGCCATCTAGCGCGAGGGAACAATTGGATGTTGCGAGTCATTTATCAATGGCAATATTTAGTGAATTGAGTAAAGTTGAAATTGACAGTATTTTGATTTTTTGTATGTCTATAATCCCTACGATTTCACTAAGTGGCCAAATTTTAAAATACATTATGAAGTGCACCCACCAAAAATGTCATTCGGCTCTGATGTCAAACAATTGAATGGTAGCAAAAAACTCTACATAGATTCTTAACTATAACCGGTTATTAACAACACTACTCCTAGAGTCGGAGGCCAATAATTAATATTTCATCGTTTTAAACTTTTTGCTTTTCTTCTTCGGATACTCTACTGCTTGATTTTCGGAATATATACATTCGTAAATGAGTACAGTATTGAAATATGAATGGTTTCGTACAGCAATGTGCAAAACCAGAAGAAAAATTAGTATAATTGTAAATGTGAGTGAGTATAAACACACAAGTATGTTACTAGTGCCTATATACCGCGTTAAAAGTAGGTTAGTTCACAAAGCGGATGAAGAATTATCATTCACAGAATAATATTTAGCTAGAAGTGTAAATCAGTGAATAATACTAAATTTTGATTGCGAACACACTCTAACAAGCTGCAAAGTGTAAACATAGTGTGTCGTTTGTATCAGGAGATGTGAATTTTGGTTCGTGCGAGTCTTCCTGTGCAGTGTTCGGTGCTTGGGAAATTTTAACTTAAGTTTATAGCCCCTACTCCATTATTCTTATTGGGTAATGCGAATATGGGTTATAACAAGTAGCTTATAGTACATAAGTACTAGTTCGTAGTGGCATATACGGATTTCAATGCATAGGATATAACTGCTATAGACAGTTTTGGGCATTTTTAGAATTGGGCGCTTTTGAGGATGTACACTCATGTCCAAAATGATTGTTGCATAGCTATAATTGTCTAATTGTAAGAATATAATTTGATAATGATTTTGCAGGATACTTTTACTACTGATACTGATGTGTACAATCAGGAAATTATATTTGTGGTAAATTTCATAGGAAAAGAATTATAAATCCGAAAATTAGAAGGAATAAAACAAAATAATGCTAATTTTTTTCTTATCATATAATCAACAATGTTCTCGATTGCCGGCATTTGAGGAAATAGGAAAAGGTTATTTATTCTGTATTTTGATTGTTGTTCACATCTCATTGTCATCTTTGAGTCAATATGATTTTAATTCTTCTTCAAAAAAATGCTAAATTTTATTTTCGTTTTATTGTTCTTATTTACAGCTCTTTTGACATAAAATTTGCCACATACATGTCTTTGGCGATTATTCACATACTAGCATTATAAGAAATACCGGGTAAATTCGTTATCAAATTATACTCCTACAACATATTTATAGACATGCGGCAATAATTTTGGACATGAGTATACTTCTATGAAATGAAATATGAATAAATGAATATAAATAAGTAATTATAGATGAAAATATAGTAAGCGTCGTAGAATGATACGATACCTCATAGTATATGTTAGCCCTGTTTATTCTCTCTTTACTACTGGTTAAGATCGTGTTTTCAAAATAGTTGTATGAATGTTAATGCATAGTAGTGAATGTTTCAAGTAGTGGACCCGGCATCGAAAGTTCGTACGGAAGGGAATGTTACCTTTGCAGTTGGTTATATGTACCCCTTGCAACTTGATAGCGTTATCATAATTTTTCAAAACTGAAATGAAAGCATCGAGGGTAGAATAATTGTTCGAATAGTGAAAGAAATAGTGTTGCTGGGAACGACCATTTTTTCATATACTTTTATAATTTTCTACATTTACGCATATCGTGACTTAAGTAAATCTGATAAATGAGAAGTTTGTATGCATTGACAATACACTTGGCCTGACGATGTGGGCAGTGTTTGTTTATTATGTATTTCAGTACATGTTAAGAGAAATTACAGAATATTATACCTAATTATTGAATGCAGTTATACTTATGCAGTTAAAATACAAGAGCGCCCTTGACATTTGACTCGCTATTGCACCTGTTTGTTATTTAGTTTTTTCTTCTATGTTGTTTATACGGAGTTAAATTTGTCACAGTTTGCTTACGTGACAGGACAGATGAAGGCGAATAATATATTATGTTTACTACGGTAAAATTTTATTTTCCCAGTACCAGATTTCATCACCCATTACCTTTAGTATTCTTATTGGTTCTAATTATCAAATTATTTAGAACCAGGCGTCCAAGATTTCGCCCCTTTGCGAGATTGGTAGTGCTAGCAATTTTTCGGCCCAAAAACAACTTGCTAATAAAGTTATTTTTATTTTAGTTATCTCCGTTTTAGATATCTCTTCATTTACTGACTTCTGAACTATTGTCTCCATACCTTCAACTAAAATTTTTCCTTTAGTTTCTAAGGAATTGGATTTATATTTTATCAGAAATTTCTAAATTAAGAGATCACACAACCACCCTGAAAGTAGTCCAGACCCTTGGAGGTCGTTCAACCGGGTGCGACGACAGAAGAGCATGTTGAAAAGGGGGAATTCTTTACAACTACTTTCTTTGTAACATCTCCCAGGACACAGACTTGTTGCCGGTTCCGAGTGGACAATAGGCCTGTATAGCGAGGGCCATACATCTTTTGTCATATTAAGGTATATGTCTGGCTTTGAAATCGACGATTTGACGCATTTTTTTAAAAATGCGACTACCCTTTTTGTAGTATCTAATATTCTATCTTACCTTCTTCTCTACACTTCTGTTCCCTTCTTCTAGCTGTCCTATTCCTTCTCTAAGATTTTTGTAACCTGCCCCCGTTTAACTTGACAATGTATATAAACACTTAGTCTAACTGATTCAAACGTAGATATATTATCTGGATATTCGTTTTGATAGCACGCGATGTTGTGTGTTATAATTTGTAGGGTTATATACCTCCTTTTGTATGGCGAGTATATCTCCGTTGTATACTTTAAAATTGGTAGCTTTGACCTGCCGTAGTTGTGAATGATTGCCCAGTAGATGATTTATTCATATTTTTATTCTCTCTATAGTGAAATAATTTTGAAATATTTTAAAGATCTTTTTAACCTTCTCATAGCAATACAAAATATTTCAGGTCTCACAAACCGCCGTAGTCGTTGCATTGAATATGGTCCAATACCGCGCTAGAGATGAATCTTTATAGAGGTGAATCTTTTATCTTCCCGTGGGTCCACGAATTTATTGCTAAATTCTTTGAAATCTTTGTCGTTATTATATTGCACAGTGTATAATATTTCGCGGTCATGCCTATCTGCTACTCTTGATAACTACAAATTTTAAATCACTAAGGATTGGTTAAGATGTGAACACGTTATTGTATATTTTTTAGTTACTATTTTGACTTGTCGAGGTTTTTCCTTCTTTTGCGTGTGATATGTTTACGAAATCTAATGAACGGGGTAATAACTATCGATTGTATAAGATGAATAAATATATGTGTATTGAAATATAAATATGTGATAGATGTCCATTTATTACGAAGAGTGTAGTATATTGTCAAGATACGTTGTATCAATGTAAACTAAGGGTTTGTTGCTTTTCCCGATCAGTTGCGTATAATAAAGACTTTCTCTTGCTATGGTTTCGTAATTTCGACAAATATAAAATTTAAATGTGTAGAGCATACAGCTTTGTATTTAAATGCTATTCTTGTTCTTGTGATGTAATCTACCCTATTTATGTGTCTAACACCTCTTTGTATCATCTTACTGATTGCATGTTGCATATAGTTAAGAGGCAGATTATCGTGACTCTTGGTTAACGTTAGATATATACATAAACATTGTGAAAACAAAATTCTTCGATATAATTACATGTCTCCTTCCTTTCTGCGACTTATGAATCTCCAAAATCCAATAGTGTCATCCATCTAAATGAAACTACTGTGACCGCTTCGTAACAGTGATAAGCAATATTGACAATACAGTTTAAAGTATTCTATGACAAGTCCATCTAGGGCATCTTTTGTAATGAATGATCTTACTAACTGGTCGTGCTCAAAATTATATTAAAGTAACTCTGATTTTTAAAATCCTCAAGATATATCGATTTTGACTATACTTCCAGCTAAGTGGTAAGAATAAAGATTCAGTCTGTTTAGAACTGGATAGTGGAAATTCAAGTTGTGCTAAAAAATAAAATAATATAGTTTAATAACTATGCATACGTAATATGTATCAGTTCGAAATAAATAATTATCACAGTATGTGTATGTTGAAGAAACGATACAGCATGCGTGAACACCTGACGAGTACGCTAAATAAGTGATATTATCTAAAGGTACGAGAAAATAGATTCCTTCATTGAAATTTTCTCCTTTTCCTAAAACTACGACGAATGAGATTCGATCTCTTGTTACCTTTGTTAAATTTCACGATCCAAATATTGATAAATATAGTTTCCTTTCTAAAGCAATACCTAACCTGTTTACCTATAGCAATACATAGTCAAACATGGTATGAATGTGTGATTGAATGAATGGTAATCCTCGTTTTACTTGGGGAGCTCTAAAGCTTAGTATAAACATCTTTGTCATGTGTATATTTTAATTATAAAATATGTTTATGTATGATTCATGACCTAGGTTATGGAGATTACTAATACCTGAATAATTAGAAATGGCTCTATAAGGCAAGGCGAAGCAATGGAATGGAATTGGAGTTATTAACTGTTTTGTCCAAAAACTCCAATTTATGGATTATAAGCTTATCACCTGATTTTTTTTTCCTAACTCAAATACGTCTTTGATTCATTTTGGAAAATTCAATAAACAAATAAAGATTGCTTTATAACCTGAAACGACGAAAGGACACTCCACTTAACGTTTCTCATCTGGGCTGAGTCTAGGTGACTTCAACTGGTGCATTTTCCTGAATCCGGGTCACAGTTGTATTGGTAAACATGTGTCTTGCAATAATTTGTTCAAACTCGATTCACAAGTAATAGAACGGAGATATAAAGAATCTCTTGTACCTATTTAAATGTCTTTACTATATATCGATGGTTATTCCGTATTTCTTAGCCTCCACCTCTTTTCTCCTTTCTCTTTCATCTTCTTCTGTCTTCATCATAGACCATTCAATACACTTTCCCTGTAACGTTTCCTTATTGTCTTTTACTAACTCCAACATAATATATTTCCATCAGAAGACCTTCGTAACTCTTATTTTCCCCTATTCTTCTTCTTCTCCTTCCTCTGCTTCCTTTACCTTCTCCTTGACTTCCTTATATCTCTCTTCAGTCTTTTTCTATTTTAATTAAGACTGAAGGAAACTCATGACTGGGAGTTGTCGCTATATGCGCAGTCAATAAATTTTGTTCGTTTTCATCTTCGGAAGTCCGATATTAAACAACCATTAGATAAATACATATAAATATTAAATTTAGCAATTAACATTTCGTTATTAAATTAAGATACCCGATTGTTGAGTATTCAGAAGTTTTTAAATTGCCGACCACTCCGTCTCTCTTCTTGAGTCACATCCACTTCTCTTTCAGTTTTAAGATTTGGTGACATGAGCCTAACGAAATATTTAACTAACTTGGCAATTCACGGATACCGTACTCAGTCAACGGTTGAATCCCACAAGTTCACCGACCTAGGCAATTATTTTATTATTCCGTTTCACAGATTGGCGACCAAGACTTAGATCAACTTACATGGACATTCTTCCTACTTGGAAACATGAAAATCACTGGAAGGTCACTGATTCTCTTTTTGCCGCACTACCGAATGCTACTTGATATTTTGTACAACTCTGTAGCCCTTTTCCCAAGTTAGAGGCAAACTTAACACATTCGCTGTTCCTCTCGATCCCTATTTCAAAATACTATATGAATCACAAAACACATCACATGTAATGACGTCTCACTCAAGTATGTCTCGGCCCAGGTCAGTGATAAAGCTTTGTCGTTGTTATAAAATGCATACTGCACGAGTATCTCCGGTGATGATTCTGAACTAAAATCATTATTTTTTTAAAAAGAAAAAAAATGGGTAGTTAAATGAATAGCCCTTAGATAATAATCTGTTTTATTAAATAGTATTGTTGTGTTCATTTGTTCAATCTCAAATTCTAAAAGGAAGCTGACAAACACTCTTTCAGAAACCATTCAATCTTTCTGAGAATAACTAATTAATTTTCAAATTCTAAGAATTATTTCGTAATAAATTTTGTAATAATTTATAAGTAATCAAGATGAATTTAAGAGAATAGACAATTCGTTTCATATTGCCTTCGGTTTTGCAAAAGACCATCCACAAAATAAGAAAAGGAACAAATAAAATATATATTATAACCTGATAATAAGGTTACTGCAGTTTCTAGTGATGAATACCTGCTTTGTGTCATAGAAGAAAGCAAGAACAAATAGATGAAGAAGTACAACATGATCTTGGTACCTACCATCGTCCTCGCCCTACAACTTGAAACGTTCCACCTTTTTTATCCTCTTCAGATTACCGAGTTCATGAAATTGAGATTAAGTGATCAACGTGTTAGTTTCAGAAGCCATCTTCAGCAATCCAGAGCGAACAAGAGAAATATTTAATTTATTAGCTATACTACCATTCATTTCAGACTACATATCTAGAATGTTCTCTTCTGTTCTCAAACAATTAACTGGTTAATGCTAAGTACGGTCGCTGCACAATAACTTCATGTATCGAATCACTAGAATTGTTTTAATATTAGATTGTTTACACAATTAGTAGTCCTACTACAACACATTAAGCCTTTGTGATTCTGGAATTTGTGTGTTTCCTAGGATATGTTTGATTATGATGGGAAATCAACAATATAGAAGTTTTGATAGATATTTTTCAGTTCTGCCACTTTTATTTCATAGCGCAGTATTAGCTTTAACAACTCATACGTTAAAGATAGTTAGGAGTTTTAGAACACAATGAATTTAGAATGAAGCTTGAAATGAAAACCGCTGACAACGTCCATTATTCAGTGAAAAATTCACAAAATTATATACAAACAAGTGAGTTTCATTTCACAATGCACAACTACGATAGACTTCCAAATTATGTGAATACTATACCGGCACTCAAACTTGAAGTAGTACATCTATAACTATGCATAGATTAATAAGATCAAAAATAGAACCTGTTCCTCGGGCCTTGCTCACTGAACCCATATCAGAAAGCCATTACTTGATAGCCTTTACTGGTTTTGTTCTATGGTTGCAAAGATTGAAACCGATGATCATTAATTTGAACCACTTCCGGTTTGAAGAGACGGTTAAGAAACGAGACAAAACCTACTCTTAGGAAGATGAGTGAATTGCAATAAATTATATCTTGATGTTATCTCACCAAATCAGGATTGAAGCCGAAAGTAGCAGTAAATTTCAATAACTTCCGGTTTTGGTAGAATGTTTCTATTTGTGATGATATGTTCTTTTGATACACTGAATAGATTGCAAAAAAAAAAAAAAATGTCGGTATTATTACTATTTTTGTTCTATGCTGTTGAATGTTGAAATCGGAAATGGTTAATTTTAACTAGTTTCAGATTCAATAGAGCTTTAAAGGAGATGGATCCTAGGAAGCGGAATTGTTTACAAATAAAATGCATCTCGCTATCTCTTACCGGTCTTGCTCTACGGAAATCAGTATTGAAACCGGAAGTAGTAGTAAATTACAACCACTTCCGGTTTTGGTACAATATTGCGGGTTTGGACGATATGTTTCTTGATACTTTGAGGCACCGGCTATTTGAGCGTTACAATCGATTGCAGTGTGATAAATGTTGAAACTGGAAATTGCTCATTTTATCCATTTCCGATTTGAATAGAAGATTAACAGGGGGAATGAAACCTATTTTTGGAACCTAAATTAATTGCAGAAAAGGGCATCTTGATATTTCGTACCGTTTCTTCTCTGTACAAATCAGTTAAATCGGAAGTAATATAACATTTGAATTACTTCCAGCTTTGATAGAGTGTTCTAGATAGTTATGATACATTGCCAAGGGCATTGAATCGTTAGCAAAAGAAAAGTATGAACTCTCTGTTATCGTTTTTCTTTAATGGGATTATCATTAAAATCGGAAATGACAAATATAAATCATTTCCAACAGGGTCGGACAGGCCCACCGAGAAAATCCCGCTAGGCCCCTCGCCAATAATAAATTAATGAAGCCCAGTGATGGAATCATACTGTACTTAATTTCCATGCTCCATTTGGTATGACAATTTCTGACTGAATTAATAATTGATCATTGACCATTACATTTCTTTCTGAGTGCAAAGGACACTTGAAATGTATTCTAGTACTCAACAATCTTGAAGTGTTTCATGGATGTTATAATTTCAGAATGTACGAAAGAGTAAGTAATTGAGACAAATTTCTTTAGTAAGTAACGTATATGTGCTGCACGAAAATATTTCAAATCTAAATAGTTAGTTACATCTGAAATTGAAAGATGCATATTTTAATTTTTTTATGCATAATACTTCTTAAAATTGCGGCTTATATTGTATGACATCAGGGGCGTAACCAGAGGAGATAGATGCAATATGTCCCTCTCTCCCTCTGAAATTCCCGTAACGTTAAATAAAACAGATAGGAAGAAAAGGGGTTAACGTAGGAAATTAACGATTATGTTAGATGTAAATATTCTTCGTTACTTTAGAATCCCGTCATTGCACTCATCCGACAGAAAGCAACGACAAACCATTGTCAGTATTCACCTTGCCTATGTACCGCAGGTCAAAAACCGGTCCCCCGGCTGAACACTCATCACCATCATCCTTTTAAAATCAATTGAATAAATAAAACATTTATAGGAAAATAAATAATCATTTTCGTAGTAGTTCTGGAGCGATTATAAACTAAAATTTTTACCCTGGCATTACATTGTGGCGTCTATCAGAAAACAAACTATTACTTTCACAGCTTTTGTATACTAGAGAATTTTACAGTACAGTTGTCTGAACATTGGAGCCGTATTGGGACTTTTGTATGACAGAACGCTGAGGAACAATTTTGATGCAAAATTGTGACGCATTTCTCGTTTTGTGATCCAGTTACAAGCAAAAGCAATAGTGAAATCCAACACACCTCCTATCACGGAATATAAAGCAACGTTAGACGAAACTGAAGTGTGGTGATATTATTCTTGGCGGTTTAGTTTCTTGACACAGGATAATTAACACTCTCAAATTACTTCTAATTTCTCATCCACCCAACAGAAAGGGATCAAAGTATATTATTTTCGTGATGTACGTGCGTATTACTGCAGCCTCGCCTCCGTCTACGGATACCGTGGCTTTGGCATTGTTGAGTGTTATGTGTTTGTCTTCAACCAATTGCCAGCTACATACCCGAACCGCGATACAGGACTGCAGTCAGTTATTCAAAGTTCGTATTACAGTGGTGTAGTGTGTGTTCCTGTGTGGTGTTTTTTTTTTTAAAAGTATCGTGGGATTTGGATCTTTTACAATTACGTACGACGACTTCATGAACCTTTACAAGTTCTTTTTTATACCATCTCTATCAACCAAAGCCCTATAGACTTTAACGCAGAAAGAGCGTACACGAGAAAAGATGGGACAGAGCTTGGCTATCGTACTGTATAGATCACAAAGCCTTTTTCTGCAATGTATGCATGTTTTTCACCAACAATGTGGAAAATACATTTGTGAAAGGATCAAGTAACAAAAAGTACATATATCAACGAATTGAAGAACATGAGTGCAGTGCTGTTTACATAACCTGTATAGATTCATATCTGGCTTACAAGGCTGGCAGGGTGTTGAGAAAATGCTGCTGGTCGGAAGTGCGAAGGTACGTTGAAATATGATTGAAACGAGAAAGATTATGCATTGTATTATCAAAGTGATGAAACTTATTGGCAAAAGAAGTTTGAGTTACAATGGCAAAGACAATGAAGCAGTTTAGACTTTAGAAAATGAAGAAGTTGATCACGGAAAAGTTTTTGGAAATAATTGTCCTGTTGAGTAGTTTTGACCCATTGTTGACATTGCATTTAAACGAAGTAATTGCCAAAAGTAGAAAGTTATGACTGTAGCTGCAAACAGGGAGGCGGAACAATAACAATGCTGTCGGAAACGACTGTAAACAGCATTTTGG
Organism: Thermobia domestica; assembly: GCF_964235325.1. Classification (NCBI taxonomy): domain Eukaryota; kingdom Metazoa; phylum Arthropoda; class Insecta; order Zygentoma; family Lepismatidae; genus Thermobia; species Thermobia domestica. Next base: position 211,952,979 of record NC_137462.1, on the reverse strand, counting down.
ACTATGTAATAAGCTACTTAAAGACGCCATACTAGGTGAAGTAAATATTTTCTGTGCAGTTAGATACAACACAGGATATTTCTGTGTCTAATCAATTTTCGATTGTTTTGCGCTACGTTGGAGATCAAGGCATTAATGAGAGATTGGTTGCCGTTGTGAAATGTCAGTCCGGCAGTCAGTACTCAGTCAGTATTTCTGTACATTTTGAAGAAGATATATATATCGACATTAAAAATGTGTTGCAAACACGACATATGGAGCAAGCAACATGCAGGAAGAATATTTTGAATTTACAAGTAAACTGAGTTGTGTGTGCCCTCAGCAGATTAATGTTTGGTGTTATTCAAATGTCTTAAAACTTGTCATTTGTGATGTTAAAAGCGCTATTGATGCATTTCTTTGTTCGGTGTTTTAACCCTTAAAGTATATTTGTTACCATATGACAACATTGGTCTCTTTGAAGCTAAATATATAGTTCTGAAGCTTCATTTCCCTTATGTCTCGTTGTAGACACTTGTCCACAACTTTTTGACCCAACTGGAGAGTGCTGCCATCGTACGTCAGAAATTTGTAACTTTCACTGGCTGACCTGAAGCTTTTAACAGTGCGGAGGGAAGAGGACAAAAGTCGTATTATAATTTATTAATTATTATTATTATTTACTATAAATTGATTAACTTTTTAGAGTGAAGTTGTCACAATGGCAACAGGAATCAAGTGGCACATTCGTAACATATAAGAAATGATTAATACATTGTTGATAGCGATTTGAATATGGGTGTTTCCATATGGTAACATTGTTTCAACATACAATAAATATGGCGGACGTGATGTTGCCGTATGTCAACATTTTGAAATACGGGATAGCAAGTTGAGGTGATGTAGGGAAGAGTATACTGTGCGTTTTTTTTAAAAATCTATGTTATTTTAAGTAGCTTTTATTGTTCTTGACACGCACACACACACACACACACACACACACACACGCACACGCACCTACACATACACACACATACACACGCACACACATACACACATATACATATACTGACATCGCGTACACTGAGTAGTTCTCACCCATTAGGCACGAAAAATGATAAATAATCGAAGGAACAAGCTGTGAACTACAAATGGAAAAGAAAGATATTCCCTTAGTTTGTGCCAAAGACATTACTTTTGCCTTTGTACAGGTAAAATCTCCAATTCAATATTTCCATTGTTTTCTTCGGATGACCTTAGAAATAACAGTGCACTAATCAAACTTACATTCTGTTCAGCAGGCAGAGTCTTCAATCAACTGCATTTTAAACGAGGTGAAAGATTTTATAGCTATTATGCTATACATGGGAATTATAAGTGCTTCATCTTAGAAACGTTACTGGGCTATTGGCACCAGGGTTCCGCAAGTAGCTGACGTTATGCCACTAAATAAGTTTATAAGGATAAGACGTTACATATATTTCAATGTCAATTCACTTGCAACAATAACAATAACTGCTTTCATAAGGTTCGCCCACTTTTGTATAAAATAGTTGAAGTATGAAAGTCTTTGCGACCAGCTACAAAGTATTCCATAGATGAAACTATAGTTGCATATAAGGGGAAGAAGGCAGGAATTTGAGGCAGTACATTGCCGCAAAACCTAATAAATGTTTTTTTTTTTTTTTTTTTTTTTTTTTAGCTGACAATATTGGATTTTATTCCTTATATGGGGAAAACTGCTTTTGAAGAAGTGGCTCTCACAGATGACGAAAAAATGTTTGCAGTTGATGGTACAGTGGTGATGGCTCTCTTGATGTATTTGTCTGTTCAAGAACAAATCAGTGCGTATTTCGATAATTATTTTTCAAGCATCTCACTGGTGGTTTATCTGAAGGAAAACCTGAATGTACGCTCAAACAGACTTGCAAGATGCCCGGATGATAAGAAACTGAGAAAGAAAGGGACGGGTGCGTATGACTATCGAAGCAACGAAAATGATGTCATTGTTGTGAAATGCGTTGATAATGAGTGCGTAACAATAGCAGGAACATCCTGCAGTGTAGAACCTGTGACAAGCATGAAAAGACGTGACAGTAAGGAAAAGAAAAATGTGAATGTGCCTTGTCCAGCTATAGTCAAAGAATACAGTAGAAATAGAGGTGGTGTAGATGTATCAGACATGATTGTGGAACAAAACGGTGTTACTTCCCCATATTATCATACCTCCTCAACTTGTCCGTATCCAATGCATGGTTATTGTATAGAAAGAACAATAACGCGGTTTTGGTTACCAAAGAAATGACTCTCAAAGAATTCAGAAAACAGATCATAAGTTTTATGTGATGTAGGAAGATCAAAGCTTGGTAGACCATCACAAGATAAAGAAACACAGCCTCCTCGAAAGATAAGAGCTCCAGTGGTTTCAAGACCAAATGATAACCAGCTAGGACATTGGTCATCATACTGCTCTAAAAAGATGTTGCAGAATATGCCCTAAAGGAATAAGTAGAATAAAATGTACAACGTATGATCTTGTATTGTGTTTCACAAATGACAGAAGAGAAAAGAATATCTTATCCTTCTTCATATGAGACTAATGTGCAGATGATTGAATGAATGTAAACTAACTTCCTGTAATCTAAAAATATAATTAAGTTTGACTTGGCGTAAGAAATTTGTTGAAATAATACTTGTATTGCATATTTGGTTTCTGCAACAATGCATATAGAAATATATTTTCTCAATTATTTGTATTACTCGCAACTAATAGTGCCAATAAATGCCATAAAATAATCAACCTCAACTAAGTTTCCATATAACTGAATATATTCATACATATGACCTTTAAGTTACAATGTTGCCATATGGACACAATTTCTAAAAATTGAACATCGACAACAATGAGCAAAAGTTTCATTATTTACAGTTCAGTAGACTCTAATTAGCGTATTATATCAGGAAAAGAAATCATCCAATTTTTAGATGGTTTGTGACATTAAGGGTATGAATGTGCCGTGTTTATTAGGGAGTAATACTCGTAAATAGATGCATGGAGAAGCAAGTGTGATACAAGACGACTGAATATAATTGGGGAAACAAGATGATGGGCAAAAGATGCTGCACTGCGGAAGGTATTTGGCTATTTCTCGGATTTCAGTATTATATGTCCAGTTAATCTGCACATTGAAGGAAATACCATCTGCGCAGAATAGATCTGAAGCTAGAGCAGAACAGCTTTCAGAAGGACTCTTAAAGTATAGTCTATAACACCACTTACTGCCCAAGTATTTTTCCGTATCCTTCACGAAACAATATCTCTGTCAAAGTATTTACAGTACGTGACGATGGCATGTTACAGGCTTTAAGAATGCTGCATATTGTAATTTCCAAACTTGATGAATATAGGTTGGATTTTGAATACATCGTAAATGCTGCTGCAGTGTTTGCCGAATGGGCAAATAATGCATTCGAAGGTATGAAAACTGATGTAGCGGTTTCGACTGATTTGCCAGAAACGCAGTGTTCATTCACGAAACGCAAGAAGCTGCTCCAGGGCAAAGGTGAACGGTCGTCGTTGGTAATCCGCTTAAGAAGAATGAAACTGAAGTGCACAATGTTAACCTGGACTCAGTAACAACTAGCATGAAAAGCCGCTTGAAAGAGCACAGTATGTTATTGGCCTACATAGCGCGCTTAGATCCCCTCTCCCCAAAAGAAATTCCACCTTGTAAAGGAACTTTCAGAAACAGCGCTGGAAAATATAATTTTGCAGAAGTTTAGTTCGGAAGTTAGTCAACAGTCCCTAAGTGAAGAATTAGTGAACTTTTCAGTAAACTGGAACTCTTTGGTTAAAAGTCTCATTAATGAGTACCCAAAGTCAAATGAACTGTCTGAGGGAGAAAACTTTGTAAGGGATGACGATGGAGATAGCTGTAGTGATTCAGAGCCATCAGGGACTGACAGGAAACAAAATTCCATCCATAATAAAACCAAACCACATTCTAAAGATTGTCTTAATTGCTGGTTTCTAGTCCTCAAGAAATATAGCTTGTACACAAATGCCTTTCCTTGGCTCTTTTTTGCTTACAAAGTTATACTTACTTCGTCAGTTACTCAAGTTTCTTGCGAAAGGAGCTTCTCCAGGTTCAAATTGATAAGAAGTAGATTAAGAAGTACTTTGTCCTAAGAACGTTTGGAAATCTTTATGCTTATGGCAATTGACAGGGACATCCTAGTGAACCTTGAAAATGACAACATTATAGATCATTTTGCAACAAACAGCTAAAGTTTTTAAAGCATATTACTTTTGTAGGAAAATCTCTGCTGTAGTGTTATGTTTGTATTCTACATTGTTTTAAGTCATTTACATTGTCGTAAAAGTTGTATTGTTTTCAAATTGGAAATTCGTAATAAAGAAACGTTGGAAGTTGAAATTTGTGTTTTCCAAACATGAAAAGTTGCAGCTTGAAAGCCATTCTTGTATAATAAAGTATTAATATTCTTATAAATGAGTTGTGGGAAATCGGAGATCTTCTGTACTACAGTGCTCCCATGCCCCGGTTCTAGAATCTATCTGCCCCTGACTTCCAGTTTGAACAGAAAGTTAACGAAGGAGATATGATCTCTTCTTGGGACGCTAAATCAAGTGCAGAAAAAAACCGCATCTCATACTTTGTTTGCTCCGATACTTGTCGAAAGACAGACGAAAGTGCTGACAAAGTCGTTCTATAACAATTCCGACAGTTACACATAGGATGGGTTGGAAGTCTAACAAGTAGTAATATAATGTGTACATCATGTAAAGGATTTTAGTTTTTATGTTGTGATATTTTCTCAATAAATGAAATCGGAAATGGTAGTAGATTTCGAACACTTCCGGTTTTAGTCAAGAAATGAAAGTGGAGATAGATTACATAGTTGCAGTGCTGAATTGATTGCAAGAAACCGCTTTTCGCTAAATATTACCATTTTTACTCTGTAGTGATCAACGTTAAAGTCGGAAGTGGTTGATTTTTGTCACTTCCGGTTTGAATATAGGATTAAGGGAGAAGACTGAAAATATTCTTAAAATGTTAAATCGAATACAAAAATCGAAACACGTTTTACGGTATTTATAATCGTTTTCGCTCTGTGTAGATCAGTATTTATACCTGTGGTTGTAGTGGATTTTTATCACTTCCGATTTTAGTAAAGAGTTCAGGATGAAGATGAAATATGTTATTGGGGCCCTTAATCGATTGGAGGAAAGTTGGTTTTCACTATGTATTAATGATTTTCTCTATGATGATCAAGGTTGAAACCGGAAGTGGTTGATTTCTATCACTCTCGCTTGATGGTTTACTTCCTTCAATAGCTAGATTCCTAACTTTTGGGCGTCTACATTCCGGCCAAAACTGATGATGATAAATCAAATAGTACCTCACCTTTTTGTTTCCCTTACTTACGGACAAACACAGAGTCGATAAGAAAATAAATAAATAAATTAATTAATTAATTAATTAATTAAGGATTTTTTGTTGGTATACTAAACTCCTTACAAATAGGTCAAATGTAAAATAGTAATTATTTATCGGGACAAGATAATTGGTTAATATAAACATCATTAAAGATTATATACAGTTATTAAAGATCGTATTTTACTTAAGAAACGTATAACACCAAAACTACATCAAGAAGTGTAAACTAAAGTTATGAATCAATATGTGTTTGTTTCGTAACAATTGTGAAGCAGTGTCGTTTTATATACGTAAGTAATATACGAAAATTTCACAAGATAATATGCAATAACTGATATTGTTAGTGTTGTTCCACCTTGTATTATTTTAAGCTCATGAACTGGAAACTGTTAATATTTGATTCACAAATTGTTCATGAAATTCAAAAATTCTGAAGAGTTTGCAAAATCAAAAGTTGCGATTTCCTTTACATCTAAACTAAATGGATTTTAAAACTAAACGGGTGTTTATTTTCACTTAGTAGTTTTCCAAACCGTAGGGATAACATATTATAATCAAGAGTAAAAGACAAAATGTTTTCTTAGGCTAACTGTATATAAAAATAAATTCGCTCTTTCTTTGACCGTTTTTGTGTTGTTACCTGTCTGCATACGGACAGACCTAGCCGTTCATTAACTTCTGCATACTATAATTTGAAAATGTAACATATGACGAAGGAAACACCACAAATAATCTCAATGATTACAGTTTAATTTCGTTTTACAAATGCTTTCTTTGAGGCTGCGATGGTTCAGTGGTAAAGGATTCACCTCTGATAAATGGGATTTTTGGTTTGATTCTAGTTCCCACCAAATGAATTTTGTGATAGTCAAACTCCGTGCTTATGTGTTTTCTCAGGGTTATCCCGTTTCCTCCCACTTTCATCATTCCACCATTATCATTCTTCTTATTGTATCAAGAGTGTCTCTCTCATTCTCGGTGCATAAACATAGAACGTTAAACTAAAAGCTATTTTTTTTTTGTAGGAAATGATTTCAAATAATCGTAGTGATGGTCCAAAGTGCCATACACCGTCCTATTATAATATTTTATTAATAGTGTTCAAATACTGAGAAAAAGTCAACCATAGGGAAATGAACGTTATTTTTTAACGCTACGTCTCAGATTTCATAACTTCGATGTAGTGTAATTATGCGATGAAAATTGGTAACCATTCAAATAAAATCTTCAGAACAGATTATTTCTCATTATCTTTTAACAAGAGATAAAATTTGATTTAATTTGATACATTTAGAACAAAATAACCATGATTAGTTCGAACCCCTAAATCTTTAACTGGGGCAATAAATATCAATATTTCGAATCAATGAATTCTTAACTTATATTGTATAAGATTTATTTTTTGAGGTGTTAAAATTTTATTTTTATGTTATTCACCTATGATGTAGAAAGTTTGTGCTTTCAGAACAATGATTCACCTTATGTGACTATAAGTGCAGATATTGTACAATACTCTGTCAATGCAGGAGTAAAGTACCATGTTAAGAACACAAGAAATAGAGGAAAATTAAAAAAGGCATCAAAACCAAGAATAAAAATACAGTATAATACGTAGATAATGCAAAGGAGGTACACAAACACCTGAAAAAAGTTTTTTTTTTTGTAGAAATGTAGACTGCACGATTTTTATAAATCGAGTAACGCAGATTATGGTTTAACTGCAACTATGATAGTTCTGTATCATTCGTAATTACTTTAAACATGATTCAATTCTTTGCCCGTAACTAATAAGTCATCTTACTTGAATGTGCATATGTTTTTTTTTTTTTTTTTTTTTTTTTTTTTTTTTTACAAAATATAAAAATACAGGAATGGTTGTAATGATCTGGTCTAAAAGAAAAAAATAATATTTGAACGCATATTTGAAACACATAATGAAGCAGATCTATAACATAAATTAAAATGTTTTTAATATTTAATCTTACGTACAAAATTTAAGTACGAGAATTTTGAAATAAGAAGAAACAGGTAATTACTATTAAAACTTTGTTCTTACACTAGTTATTATACTCATTTTGTTTGTTTCCTTATACGAATCCAATATTTTATCCTGGTTTTCAAAGAAATTTCAATACGAACTCAATCTTTCAAGTTCTCTACCTGTTCAACAAAAGAGGAACTCATTCGTGGCGTCAAATCAATTACATTTGGGTTGTCTTTCAGATCTGTAGATAGTGCATTTTCGTAATGCTTTGCGATTCATTTTTATGTAGCTAAGAAATATTTTGTTGTTGTCAGTATCTGCTAAATAAGGCAAGTTCTATGATCATCCGAAATCATTACACTAAAATATTTGATAAAAAAGAAAATTACTATTTATCCAAACAAAATACTACTTATTTCCAAAGTTGTTATGATTTAAGTTATATACAATATACTGCTATCGTTGTAACAGTCGTGTCTTGCTGTCAAAGTAAAACCTTGTATGATGTTAGTTAAATTTTTATAATCATTTTTTAATTAAATAAATGCTGCAACGAAATAGTTTAATTTTACGTCCCACAGTTATGCCCTTTAGGTGAAAGGAGACAGATGATTAATGAAAGTGAATGATTATGAACGAATTGGTTAAATAATAATATGGGAGAAAACGGAAGAATCAAGAGAGACTTCACGAAGACGATGTTGTCATTCACAAACTCATATGGTCTGCGATCAGTTCAGGGACCCCTCACACGAGAGATGAGCGATATACCATCTTTTATTTGAAATTAGCTCCAACCAGGATAGTTGAATCCGTAACTGTCTAAGTAACTTTTTACAATGTTCTTGTTGATCCGCTACGACAGTAGCGCACATAAGAACTTCGATTACAATTAAAAACTTCCATACTTTTCAGTGGTTCTCCAACCTCGTTATTCGAAGCTGAATGCCTGAGACCACTTCTCTATTGCCAATGGCTGCCACTAAGCTATCACGTACCACTGAGTACTTCAAGCAAAACGCAAATTAGCATAATACTATTTAGCATAAAATGGGATAATTTCGTGGAAATTAATAATCCTGCTAATAGCATTATGGGTTAGGACCTACAGAACAAGCCATAATATAATTAGTATATTGCGACCAGGACAATGTAGCATAAAAAGGAAAAATGTGGTACTAAGAGTAACATGTCCCTTCTAAAGTAAGTTACGTTAATAGAATAACCTAGTTCCCTAAAAATGGATTAAAATGTCTTATTCACATCTTTATAGGGCCGCCATTGTTCAATAGTTAAGCGTTCACTTCTGGTGCATGGGATCCTTGGTTCGATCTTAGCTCGTGCCAAATGAACTTCGTGGTGCAAAAACACCGGGGTTTTGGGGGATTCTCCTGTTCTGTGCGTGGATTTTCTTGGGGTTCACCTGTTTTCTCCCACTCTCTTCATTCCACCATCTAATTCATTTCCCATCATCACTGTTTCCTTTAGCATACCCGGAATAATCGTGAGATTTAAAACTTAACGATTTCATTTCATATCCTTATGGATATTACCAATTGGAAAATTCTTGATTCGTGAATGTATATTGTAAAAGTTTCAGAAATATTAAAAACGTGTTGACAGTGATGTCGAACGGATGAAGAAAAGTTTCAATAAAGGTCATTCGTAAGCTACCTTATTGTATACTTTCTAACTTGATAATCAAATAGTCATTCTTAGACACAGATTCTAGCACTCTATCTCTATTACTTAAACAGTTGATTAGTATCTAAATATGTTTATTATGTAAATGTTTTTAGATTCTAAGCGCCTGCTACTGTATGAATTTTGTAAATTGAAGAAAATCATCTTTTGATTTTAAGAATGCAAATATTAACTATCTTCTACATTAAACGAAAGTAAAGATGCTCTAAAGGAATATTCAATATATTTATGTCTTCCCTTTCCTGCTATTCATAATTTCAACGATGAATTCTTTTAGCTCTCTTTATCTTTTTCCGGTTGTACCTTGAAGAAGTTTACTACTAAGGAAAGTTTCTTTTGATACCGTTTCTTGTGATTTAAAAAGACAGGTACGATTTGAATTCGTGCATAAACATTCCCCTTCATGTTCTATGAATGAAATACTTTTTTTAAAAGCTATTTTATTGATATCCTTATTCCATATTCAACTCACTCTCTTCTTAAATTCCTCGAAGTTATGGATAAAAGGAATAGAGCTTCACAAGAAATACGAAGAGAAAGCGTTTAGAATCGAGCTCTTTCATCTGATTTTTCGATACATTTAGTTTTTAGTCTCAAGATAAATGTATTGCTGCAGGAGATAATCCATTATTGAAGCAAGAGTAAGTGAGCTTCTTACAACCGGTTTTTATTTAGCTTGTTGCTGTTTATTGTCCCTCTTCAGCACCGAGGCTATGTGAAGCGTGGACAAAGACTCTACTTTTGTACAGTTTAGGATGGAATCCGAACCACCCTAATTTCACAGCTTTCCCACCAAGAATCAAACCCGGGATCTCGTGGACACTAGCCAGTAGACGAGCTTAGAGTGCTTGTTACATTTGGCTCAAGATTTGTGTGTTTGCTATCTGTTGACTATTTATTGCATGATGATGAAATTTGTTCGGTTTTAATGAAACAGCGTATGAGCAGTTTGTCGATTAAGAAATGATCCTATTGTTTGAAGTTAAAATTCCGAAATAAATGAAAGGTAAAAGAATATAAATTCTATCTGAAGTTGAAAGTTTGAGTATTTAAATAGTGATAACAAAACTATCTTCAACAATAAAATAATAAAGTATATTGCAGAAACTTATTCAAATTTAGTGCTACGTGAAATTTAAAATCGTTCCCGTTGTTTGAAGTTGTAATCGTTCAGTTTTTCACTGAACCTTTAAGTTTTCACTATATATAAAGTGGCATCAAGAGAAATTTCTACGATATCTTAAACAAATATTTAATTTTAATGGAACATGGCACAGCTATCTTACATACTGGCCAATCCCTTCCATTTGTTTCGGTGATTACTCACGTAGAAATAAGACAAAATGTATATATCAAATTGGTTGCAGAAATTCGTTCTTTCAGCACTTTGAGCAGTCAAAAATGTGTCGGAAATGAGCGAAAACATTCATAATTTGAGAATCAAAGTTGATTAAAAGAGGACGGTCATTGAGCAATTGAATGTCGGAGGGGCAGCGCAAAGGTAGTCCTCAAAAAATTAGGAAATTCCTCGCGTATTCTGCCTAAAGTAAAGGCATCTCGATATGCAATAGAACATGTGAGACCCATGTACTGAGCGAGATTACATTACAGTTACCCATATGAGGAGAACATATCTACAAAAAATCAAATTGGAATATCTGATGAAAGGTAAGAATATTGTACGTACCTTTTCCCCTTACCTGGTTCATATGTCATAGAAATGCATCTTACTTTCAGCTTAAGGATCAAAGAGAATTGTTGTCCAAAATTCAGGTTCATACGCCTAACAACATCGCATACCTGATGAATGGTAAATAATAATAATAATAATAATAATAATAATAATAATAATAATAATAATAATAATAATAATAATAATAATAATAATAAGATAATAGAGTTTCGTTTTATACCTGTAAGTCTACACTGGACTTCCAAATATCCATTTCGTTTAGTTTCTAGTAATCTCACAAAACGTGCATTGAATCTCCATATACACGCGTACAAAGTCCCGTATTTGAACATCTCTTTTTTTAGTGTGAAACATTAAGGTTTTAAACAAAATTCTGTTTCCATGGAATTCCTTTAGATCAAACAAGCAATATATAACTTAATTTCGGTAAAAAATGGATTTGGCGGCTTTTGGTACTAGGCGCCTCATTTCTACCACTTTCGGGTTTCGTATACAGATACAAAAGAAGACAAAATCTTTTATTAAGACGCTCAGTCGATTGCAGAAGAAAACATTTTCCTCTATCTGTTGCCGTTTTTGTTGTATGGTGATAAAAGATTGAAATTGGAAACAGATTATTTCTACCACTTTCGGTTTCAGTAGAGCAGCGTTTCCCAACCGGTGTGCCGCGGCACACTGGTGTGCCGTGAATGGGCCGCTAGTGTGCCGTGAGGAATCGAAACAAAATTATTAATTTTATAGCAATCAAAATGCAAAAGGTAGGGAAAAATGTATATTTCTATTTCACATTACTATGAACCTCTACTATGAATCTACAATTTTAAGTTTCATACCAGGTTACTGTTCTATATATTTCTAATGTTGAAAAAATGGTTATCCTTGTTATGACCATTATTGCTTCTTTATTATTGCAGACTATTTCGTAACTTGAAAATTTAAAATATCATTCAATCCTTTCGATAAATTACCTACATTTAAGTTTTAAAAGTAAAACAGATTTGTTTGTTCGTTCGTTATTTAGTAATCTTCCTTCTTAGTAAAAGGTTGGATACAGTTTTTTTTTAAACAAAGCGTATTTTAAAAAACCTGAGTCCAATATTTCATTGCAATCGTTTTCTATTTTAAAATTAGAATGAAAAATATGCACAATGATTTACCACGGGGGAAAAACAGTGATAGTGCTTTCTTCTCTGTAAGAAGGAGATCAATAATCACAGAAAAATACCACAGTGTTTTATATTTACAAATAATAATATCTGTAAGTTTGCCGCGAGAATCCAAGTAACACCCCTAGTGTGCCGCAAGTTTAAAAAGGTTAGGAAACGCTGCAGTAGAGGGTTAACAGAAAAGGTGGAATCTACCTTCTTAAAGATGAATCTATTGCGAGAAATTTCTGCTTCTTATCTAGTCCCGTATATGCTCTACAAGGATCCGGAATTTTGAAACCGGAAGAACTAGTAAACTTTTAACACTTCTTGTATTAGTAGATTGTTGCGGTTAAAAATGGCAACTTTTCTTAAAACGCAGAAACGATTTCACCAATCCGCTTTTCGCTATCTGTTATCGCTTTTGTTCTATACCGATCAATGTCGAAACTGGAAAAGTTAATTTCTACCAACTGTTATTTGAATAAATCGTTATAGAAGAATATGGAACCTATTCTTTGAATGCTGAATCGATTAAGAAACCCTATCTCGATATCCCTTACTGGCTTTGCTGTATGAAGATCAATATTTTAAATAGAATACCACCTAGTAAATTTCTATTCATTCCAGTTTTAGTAGTAGTGCTAAAGACAGAATATTTTCTAAAGACAGTGAATAGATTTCAGGATATCCCTTTATGGCTATCTTTCTTCTTTTATAGTGATTGAAGTTGAAACCATAAATGTTAGTACTTTTCCCACTTACCGTTTTAGTAAAATAATACGGGTAAAGATGTTAACTTTCATTGATACGCTGAATCGATTCGATAAACAAACGCTTCACACTTTCAATTACCGTTTTTGTTCTATGACAGCCGACGTTGAAACCAAAAACTTTACATTTCTGTCTCCTCTCATTTGAATAGAGGATCAACGTAGAATATTAAACCAACTCTTGGATTACTGAATCGATTACAAGAAACCTCTTCTCGATATATTCTACCACTTTTCCTCTATGTAGACCTGTTGAAACCAAAAGTAATTTCTACCATTTCTTGTTTCAATATAGTGTTACCGGCAGAGATAGATTTTTCCTTGAGGCGCTGAATCAATTCTGAAAATCCGTTTGTGGTTATCTATTAGTGTTTTTGTTCTGTAGTGGTCAACATTGAACGTAGGAAAGGGTTGGTTTCTAACACTTACTGTTTCAGTAGAGGGTTAAGGGAGAAGCATGTATATACTCTTGGAACTCTAAATCGATTTCAGAAAACCACTTCTCGATATATCTTACCGTTTTTGCTTTATATAGATTAAATTTAATCCGCAAATAATAGTGAGATATACCGCTTTTGGTTATGATAAAATTTGTTGATAAGTATGGTATATATTGCAGATGCAGAATCAATTAAAAACAATCGGATTAGTCGTTAGCTATTACTATTTTCGTTCTATTTGTGGTCAACGTTCAAACCGGAAATACTATAATATTTGCCAAATCCGGCTTTTGTAGAATAACGCAAGTGGAGATGGTATCATTTCTTCAGACGTTAAATCGATTAAAAAAAAAAAATAACTGTTTGTCACTATTTAATACTATTTTCGTTCAATGACAATATTTGAACTATGAAGTCTTCATTTCTACCACTTTCAATTTAAATAGCGAATTATGATAACTGAACTGAAAGTTGACACCAATTTTTGGGACGCAAATCGACTGCAGAATTCTACTTGTTGCTATCAATTACTGTTTTTGCTTCATGGCGGTCAACGTTTTGAAATGAGAAGTACTAGTTTTAAAAATTCCCGCTTTTACCATAGTAAGAGGGGTAGACGTGGCATCTTTGTTGAGATGCTTAATCGATTTCAAGAAACCATTTGTTGCTACCTATTCACGTTTTCTTTACTATAGCGATCGAAGTTGAAACGGAAACGAAAAATTTTACTACTTCCGATTTGAATAGAAGGTTAACGGAAGAGATTAAACCTATTGTTGAGACGAGGAATATATTTCATAAACTGCTCTTAGATACCTTTTTGGTCTAATATCTGTTGTTGACAGAAGGATGGACGGACACAACCTTTCTGTATGACTTCCGATACTTACAGTTCGGAAGTATAATAATAATAATAATAATAATAATAATAATAATAATAATAATAATAATAATAATAATAATAATAATAATAATAATAATAATAATAGCAGTAGTAGTAGAAGTATAAAACTTGTTAACTTACTGACTTCTTAAATGTGGCTACCTGCTTATATCGGCTCACTTTTATTGAATCTGCATTTGCCTATAATACTTGCATTAATATTACTCTATAAGTTGACCAAATAATATATAACATTACAGTAATAATAATAATATTGTTCAAGACAACTTTCTTCGCTTTAGGGGTTGATTTCGCATAATTCTTCTTACTTGAGACTTAGAGTTAAAGGAGAATAGTTGTACCTCTGTCATCTTCATTTACTTTATGTCATCTATTCCTCTTCACTGATGATCCCTTGCCACAATTTCAGTATGAGCCATTACATTGAGAACTATTACTCATGATACAACTGAGATACTAGTGGTCTTGGAAACACTTTTTCCGACTAACCAGTAATCTAAAATTTGTCTTTGAAAATCGAAATGGTATCCAAATATAGCACAGCACCAATAGCACCATCATCAGGCCTGTTGTACACACAAATCCGTACTACATCCCTTCTTCACTATTCAATATAGACATTTATATTCCAAATCTTCAGCGTTACTACGTTACTCACATACTTTATGTTGTAGTACATACATATTTTAATTTATTTGATAGCTGTATATATAAAATATAGATTACTGAGTATAAACACTTTATACTTCATTCTCAGCAACTCTATTCTATTTATAAGTCTTATTTATTTGCTTTGTATAAAATAACATTTTTTGTTTTCTCTTTTTAGGTAAGTTTCTAAAGTATACATGAGAAGTTTTCAACTGTTTCATATTAAGGTAAGAAGTGCCCATTTTCTAATTCACTTTTATATGTTAACATTTTCCCTTCAATTATCAAGTTCAATGCTGTTACCAATATGTTTTATGGATAACTATAATTATTAAGTTAAATTGATTATCTAATAGAAGTAGTGAATTATATCACTTATGGATTAAAATACAGTGCTAAAACGAGAAATGGAATCTATTTATACCTAATTGAGATGGAACAAACAACACATTAATATACATTTGTTTGTATCTAATTTCTAACATATTTGTATTTTGATAATATTCGATTATTAAGGTGGTATTAATCTCTCATACCTCATGAAACATCAAGAGCTTCTTGTCATATGTGACAATGGATGTGACTCCTAATACTACGCTCTCAATACGATCTTCTTTAAAAAGATAAGTTCCTGTTATAAAATTGTGGTTTTATTATGCACACTTTGAACTTATAATAGCTTCAAATTTCTTCAATTATTTTATCTAAACTCCCCACATTTGAGAGACATTTTAGTGATCTTCCTTTTTAAGCATCTTGATTTTAATTAAAGAAATCGAAACTCTTTCTACATGGGAAAAATATGACTTATTCTTACGGTGCTTAAATTGGATCCTGTGGAGAATGTAATGCAAAGATGTATTGAAGGGTTCTAAATTCTAATTCTAAAACTCAGTACAAAATAGTGTATAAATAACAAAAATTAACTTACTCTATGGCTAATGGAATCCGTAGGTACAAAGCCGCGTTCACAAAAGCTCTCCATTGACTTCTATCATTAACACGTTCAGTTACTACTTTCTATTCCTATTTCTGCGAGATCCATCTTAATATTGTACTCTCATCTGCGCCCAGGTGTTCCCAATAGCCGTTTTCCGATTGGACTTCCAGTTAGAACTTTGATAGCGTTCTTACTTTCTTCCATTCTGGCTACATGATCTACCCACCTGAGACTCCTAGATTTGATGACCCTATCAATGTTTGGTAAACAGTATAAATTATGTAGTTCCTCGTTATGAAGTTTCCGCCATTCCCCATTTCCGTTCCTCTTGGATCCGAATATTCGTCTTAGGACCTAGTTCTGAAATACTTTCAGTTCACGTTCTTCCTTCAGACTAAGCGACCATGTTTTGCAACCATACAAAACAACAGGCATGAAAATATTGTATAAGAATACTAAACCATGATATACAGCAATACTAAATACAATCAAGGCTCTTTCCTAAGGTTGCCCGCATTTAAAAAAAAAAAATAGTGGATAACTTAAATACAATGAAGAATAACAGAAATGTAGAAAGTGAGTTAGATAATATCCACAAATTGATATTACATGACCCAGTATTTATTTTTAAAACACTCTGTATAGTGTATTAATTCGGAAGCCATACAATGATGATGTATGGCACACATAAACTGAGCACCCAAATAACAGATCTATTAGACAATGTTTGTAAACAGTTGACTCATTTTCAATTTGTTTTACCATTTTCATTGTCCTACAGTTATTAACTAAAAATTAAAAAAAAAAAAACTGTGGCTGAGCTCAAAGCGCCTTCAACTATGTATTCTATTCATTAATTTTACGCAATTTATCCAAATTATTAACGAAAATCATAGTAATTGATTAGGGAAGGAGTAGTGTAGTCGGTAAGGTGTCCTGTCAACTGGGCGACTGGCCCTCTACCCACATTCTAAAGCGACCCTGAGGTTCGAACAGACCCACTAAAATGGCTACCTGAGTCAACATGTGGAAGTAAAGAGGACGGAGGATCGTGCTGACTACATCACCTTCAGAAGTACCGAAGTAAAGAGAGTGTTCATCTTTCCCCTCTGCATACAAGTGTTTTTGCCTTACAGGCCTATCCCGGTAATGGGTGACCAATACTACTAAATTAATTAATTGATTAAAGTTCAACGTTAGTTTTCAGCACAAACCTGTATGTGATATGGAATCTCCTGCTTGAAGTGAATCTGAATCATTACTCGAGTTTATAACCGAGACAAGAAACCCCACGAGGAATCAAACTCAGGGGCACACACATACAGAAACACCCTGAAAATGGCTAGTCACTTGACCTGAAAGTGGCATCAAAATCGATGAATGGATTTCGATTTGTGCTATTAGTCCAGTCAAAGAAAAAAATAGGCTTTTGTCGGGACTAATTAATAAAAAGCTGAAACTTTGCCAGTTATTACAACATCATAAGCGGAGTATTTCCTCAAAAGTTCCCAATCCTCCCCCTCTTGCTTTCCCCTCTTGCTTTAGGACAACATGCAAATTTGCATACCTACATTGACATGTCAATAACTCGATTATGCCAGCTCGTATGAATATGATTTTTTGAAGTTAGCTTCTTCACATTACGTTCATTGAATTATGTCAGTATGCGTTTCTAGATAAAGTAAGTACGAGAGTAATTCACATACAGAATTACTTTGTGGCTAAAGCAGCAATTTTTAGCACTTTGTCCTCCTGAGATATTACGCTCTAAAATGGCATCAAAATCACAAACTTCAACTTTCGGACCCCATAAATCTACGGTGCCAGTAGTATCATAGTTGTGAATATATCTGCAGACTCTTTACATGCAATTGTATTCAGCACAAAACTTATGAACCCCTCCCTTTATGCCATTTCAAAATACAGACCCTTTAAAAGTGTAATTTTCTGTATTTTTCTGGTGATTTCATGTATTAGTTTGCAACCCTACATCTTTATTTAGAAGCAAACGTTAACTTTCTGCGTATACCTCAGTCTCTCCTGTAAACAGTCGTTTCTGTTTGGTGTTCGTCTGATTCGTATATCCTGAGTAACTGTAGTTTTCGTAAACGCTTGCAAATGGAAAAATTGGCACTCCACCGACAACAAAGATGGACGCCACTCAGGAACGCTTGTACATATGACAATGTGAATGATATTACTGACCTTCTCATACACAAGGTTCATCACACTCAAATTTTTATAATTTTCGGAAATGGTCGAGCAACCTGCTCTGGAGCACTTCGTGTGGATTGACCCTATTACAGTACAAAGTACATTATTTTGCATTGTTAAGCACCTACGAGTACTCTGATGGAAATGATTGGGTTGAAACGTAACCACATGGTGTGGTTAAGAAGTTTTAAACTTAGTTGGGTTGTTTCGCAACGGTGGGTGATCAGTTGCTACCCAACTTCATTAACTGTTGGATCAACAAAATGACTTCATGTCAATGTAGAATATTTTAAAGCAACACTTGGGTCGTATCATGATGCGTGAAACGTATACTGTAGTCTAACGTAAGCTGATTTACGTGGACAATTTAGTACTACAAAAATTACAACATATGTTTGATATTTACTGTTTATTCTGTCGAAATTATTGAGAATTATATCTTGATAGAGCACGATTTCTATATCAAGGTTAGCTCCGACCCGAATTCTACAAACAAAAAATAGCACTGAAAAAAACATTGCATTGAACTACAGTGCTGTCATCGTTTTTCGTTATCTGTTATTCGTATGTCCTAGCACATAAGAACAAACGATGGCACGACCGTTACTCCCTAACTGTTGTCAGATTATTCCCAAGGTCAAAACACTATTATTGTGACCAATTATAGAAGACATAGAACGTTATTGTTGCTTGGCATAAATGCCAAGTATACTGCGAAAATCTTTGAAATACTGAGCAATGCTGTGCTAGCTTTTAGCTAGCTGTGAGCAACGCAAATGTTTAAAGCCAGTAAATAATTATATCTGATATGCTTGGAAGACGATATCACTCGTGTTGACAAGTGAGATTTTTGAGCAAGACACCACACATACAACACTGAGGGAGTTGACGGAAGTTTTTACTTTCGGAGGGCAAACTTGCTTTTTGAACTTCATTTCTTCATCCTTTTCCCAAATTCATGTTCACTTAGGCTTCGGCCCTAGGCTACTTTCTTAGAATATCGAACTCTGGCAATACTAACGGACAATCGGTTCTCGGTAGACACATAGGATTACCAGTTTCAATTCCCACAAACGCAAGCACTTCGTTTGCACATACTGCACCCATTGGATCTTTCAGTTGTACTCGACATTACAGATGGAGAAGTCAACTGGTGGCGAGTACATCTAGAGATAGACATCCATATACTGATTCTACCCAGTCTGCAAAGAGATTTTGCGGTGGATCTCACTCTGCTAACGTTCAACCAATTCAGGTCGACAAAGCCATGGTCACGGGAATACTATCTTCAGAATCATCAATCGTAGTTCTCGGCAGAACTCCAGACCCGGTTTATAACTTTCTCCTTACTGATTTTGACACTTAATACAACCATCCAAAGATGATCTTTCTGCAGATCATTAAATACGACTCACGTGCTAATGTTGAGCAAATAGTTCGCACTCGAAATGTTACGTCATCAAATCAAAAAATCCCAAGTTTGGCACCTATTTGAGAAACATGGCACCTTAATTTGGAAATATTTGGATTCATTGAGATACTCATGGAGATCTTTGGAAAAATGTCAAATTTAATAAGAAAACGGACACTAGGGTTAAACAACCCCCACCTCCGAAGAAGATACCAATGCTTTCTGGTATCATTCGTATCTTCCTACAGATGAAGAAGTTCTTGCATAACTTCTTTAAGAGTGTATCAATGTTGACAAATGCATTCGTATCAAGAATAATTCAGGCCCTACTTATATGGTTCGTGTATTATTCCAAACCCAGCAAGCTTCTGATCATTTATTAGCCTACGGTGGATCCATTTACAAAAAGATCCATAAGGTAGAACAGTCAAAAGCTCCTGGACCAGTGTCTATCACATGTGAGAAATGTCAAGTTTATAATTCTCAATTTACGAACTCCTGCCGTAATCAACCTAAATGTGGCTATTGCGGTGCATAGCATAACACTAGATTGTGTAAAAACCAACAGCAATTTCCTAAACACCACTTACAGCTACTGCTGTAAGGTAAACCCTCGGGCATAACCTACTCGACCAGAGTTTACAGCACATCTCCGAAGTTCTGAAAAATCAACGTCCCCAGCACAATCAACTTTACATCCTGCCAGTGTTGAGGATCTTTCGTGCTGTTTGACTTTAGTGCTTCAAAACATACTGCCTTTTGAACGTGATGACCCTTCGCACTATTAGTGACACAGCCAAATTATTCTTTAATATCAATCTCCACGCTACCTACTTCACACAATATGCTCACTTTCATATCGCACCACTTGAAACAACCTCATAGAACTATGGCACTCGTATTTTTCATTATGGCAGTTATGAATATACCATTTCTCAATATACGATCCTTTCTATAACATAAACTTCTACTGGAATAGCTACTGCTAGAGGAACACATTGATCTATTTGCATTAAATGAAATCGCACTCAAATCTACCACCACCACCAAGACCCATACGCAGACGAAACTGCCTTTTTATCGTTTGGGACAACAATCCTTCAGGTCAATAGAAACCTACAAATAACCCTAAACAACATTCCTACTTGGTGCAGTTAATGGATATTAACTGTAAACACTGCGAAAACACGACCCCTTGTTTTCTTTCCTTCAAAGCGACGCAGTAGAGTACACAGAAATCCTACAAATCTTCGTGTGTCTGTAGATGGTGATATTCTTAGACCAGCCGTTTCCGCAACATACTTAGGTGTGGTCTTTGATTCGAAACTCTCGTGTAAACCTTATTTCCAAAAATTATCGGTAAAAGCAAAGCACAGACTAAATCTTCTACACCGTCTTACTGGCACAACTTGAGGGCTAAAGCATTCTTACGACCTATATTAACTTGTTGGTCACATTGGCTGGTGGCATGCCTCACCGACGCTATATGAAAAGCTTGCAGTTTTGGAACGCCATGTTATTCGTCTTGCATATCTTATTAAATTACCATACCCAAATTACCTTACGTATCAGTACATTGATTTTCCTTGCATCATCGACTATCTCTTTACTCTTAGGGCATGATATGTATATATATATATATACGCTCTCGCGTTACTACTTCCCATCTCTTATATCTCGATATTTTACGAGTTGAAGCCCTTACCGACGGACCGTACATAT
This sequence comes from Thermobia domestica, assembly GCF_964235325.1. NCBI lineage: Eukaryota > Metazoa > Arthropoda > Insecta > Zygentoma > Lepismatidae > Thermobia > Thermobia domestica. The sequence continues at coordinate 211,931,960 of NC_137462.1, read as the reverse complement.
TTCTACACTCGCCAGTCAACATCCTGACAACGACATATATTCACACATCAAATCTGGACACAGAAAGAGATATCTTTGCTATTTATATCATTCACGAACATCTACACCATATTCTACCATCTTAGCACTTGTTTCTCATTCATAATCAACATTGGGTTTTCATCCTGTCTATCAATCTCGAGTCGCCCCGAGACAGAAGATAACCATCATATGTTCAAACTTACTTGTCCATTGTGATTGTGGTGTGAATACACTTCATTTAATCTATTTATACACATATCACATTTACTTACAATTTCAGAATATAGTATCCTATAGTTTATTACGTATTATTTTTTATATCGAGCACTTGGCACCTTAAATGCATTCCTGCACTTACCTGTTTCCCCATTATTATTATTATTATTACGTTTTTAATATGGATTAATGTATTTTGTATCTTGTGTTAAATATTAATCTACTCACAGTCGCACTTAGACCAACTATAATCCTTTAAATTCACTTAAGCTGTCTTAACAACTGTACCAAAGAGATGGTGTAACCCTCTAATAGCTGGAAGTGAAAAGTCACTTACCTAAAAAAATTATGAATAAAGATCGTGTTCATCGTGTTGAATGAAAACCCAAGTAACACGCTCAAAGGGTAGTCATTTAGTGTTGGGTCAACTGTGTGACCAACCAACGGTTTAACATTAACCACATGTTGTGTTAAATCCCGTAACGGTGAATGTGACCTTGACTTTTTAAACAATTATTTCGGCATGTTTTAACTCCACCGTGATCAATTTTACCTCATTGTTGGGTTATTTGCACTCTGTCCCTTCTCCAAGCGACTCCGCAATATGGTCATTTCTTACCCCACGCTTGTTTTCTTTTAACAAAACGTTTGGTCAAACGTATGATCAGGCTAATGGAATTTTCACTTTGTTGGGTCATGTACACCAAGTTGGGTTAAACGTATTAACAGGTTATGTGATTTCACATCAATTGGGTCGTTGATTGGACTCCTACATTTAACTACATGGTAAATTGGACTTATTTCATCCCAATTTAACTAAACACTTTGACTCTAATTGGGTTGGAGCAGTTTTAGTCACCTGGTTGGGTTAAAATATGCACTAAAAATATATAATAGGGTCAATTTCAACCCAATCATTTTTCTCATTGTACCGATTGTTGCCAGTCCAAGACATGGCAGGTCCATAGGTAGTGGATGACGGAATGGCCCTAATCTTAGTTAGGAATAATTTCCTGAACCAAAATTGACCATATTAATTAGCGATAATACAAGTAATAAAATATAGTAACCATAATTCGTAATAGCCATTATAAATAAAATATTAACTTATGTGTATATTAATAATGTATATACATGTATACTGTATATTTTAAAGCTGAGTTATATTTCGTTCTGTTTCTCATATTTTCCAGGTATACTAGAAGAGTAAGAGTAGATTCGATTATCCAGAAGTATCTAATTTGTATTGTCAAACAGGATTAAGAAATATTTTCCCCTCGTAATTTTTCTAAATATTGTAACGAAACTTGGCATATACATCATATATAGAAAATAGTACTTTTCGAGGTAACTTATATTCAGGCACCTATAATCGGTACTGCTTCAGGGATCCCCAAATTTCAGAAAAGGGATTTTTGGATAGTAATTTTCATATTTATCCTAAAATCCTTTCCTTTTGTACATTATAAACACATACGCATGGTATCATTTAAAATCTTATTTCATTCTGAAAAGAATGACGTATTAACCATGATACTGTATTAGGAAACTTATTTTATATATATGTCCCACTTTTCGTTATTTATATATGAAATTCGATATTGTCAAGCAGAATTGAGAAATATTTTTCCCTCGTGACAATTCTAGATGCATCACATATAGACTATAGTATTTTGCAAGGTAGATTATATTCAGGTACTTCTTGCTAGGGTTGCTCCAAAGGGCACCAAATTTATAAAAAAAAGGGATTTTTTGGAGGGAAAGTTTTCTATTTTACTCCGAATTTTGCTTCCCTCGTACATATGCAAACATTCGCATGATAAATTTTGAAAACATGTTTTATTCTTAAGAGAATGACGTATAACCGATGATCCTCGGATGAACAGTACTGAAGTAGTAACTACTTAGCTGAAAATCAACATTTTCCTCAAAAACTGCAAGAGCCTAAAAGGGTTAAGGGGGAAACCAAGAGGAAAAGGGTGGGAACTTTTCAGAAAATACCCCTTATATTGTGGTCTAACTTCCTGAAAAATTCAGCTTTTACTAATTAGTCCCTACATAAAACATTTATTGACTGGACTATATGTGTAACTCTAGTACTATAATTATGGTACAGATGTAGAAAACAACCTCTATATACAAGTCTTAAAACGAATCAAAATTAATTTACCATCCCAAAGGGTTTCATGTGCAGAGAGCAAATACGTCTTGTTTACTCTGTCTTCCAATTACATAGGCTAAAGATACACTGTATAATCCTCAATCACATTTAGAGTTCATAATCAGAGGATGCATCAACACATCAAATTCAGTCATTATTTTAAGATTATCAAAAATATATCTGAAACTGTTCGCAATAAACCAAATTCTTATGAGTAAATTAGTTTTCAATACTGTTTCAACTTATTATTAACGCTTACTTAATACGTAGAATTTACTAGGAGAAAACCTGAAATCTCTAGGATATCTTCTCTTCTATCTCCAAAAGTTATTTATTTTAGGGGTATCTAATTTAGCAATCTAATATCGAGAAAGGAACCAAAGAAATAAATTAAGAGGTACTATAAAGTTTTAATGATATTGATGCAAAAATTAGAAACATTTAGCTGAAGATAGGTTGACAAATTGAAACTCATTTACTAGTATCTCTTCTTCTACTCTACGTTGCCTCACTGGACAAACGAGTATTAGATAACTGAGTTTGAACAAAAGGAAATAATCATTTTTTACTCGAATATAAATAAATACTTATTTTATTACCTTTTAGATTTTTAAATTATATCAAATTTTCACAGACAGACAAGACACATAATTGGACTGAAACCATTTCTAGTTTATTAGCGGTCGCTTACATTCCGATAGTTCTAATTTCAACATGCCATATATCTTGTCAGGGCAGACATCAGTGGGAATTCGGGGCCGCGGTGGCTCAGTGGTACAGAGTTCCCTGGTTCGATCCCAGTCCCCACCAAGTGAACCTTGTGGTGGACAAACACCGTTTCCTCGGGGTTCTCCCGTTTCCTTCCACTTCCTTCATTCCACCATTTCATTCATTTCTGGTTATCACCATCTCCTTTATCCTAACCGGCCTAACGTGGGACGTAAAACTTAAAAAGATTTCATTTATTTTCATTTCATCAGTGGGAATTTGTTTGGGAAGATGTTCTTTTTTCGAGTGCTGAATTCAAGGTATTTATAAATTCTGAAACACGTTGCCATAAGGGCAGATTTCATGTATACATCAGAAAAAACATTTAGCAATTTTACCTCGGTTTCTTCAACGCCTTTTGTATTTTAGGAACATAGTAGGGAATTTTATGCTACAAGGTGTGAGAATTTTTTTAAAAAATAATTTCTACAAGGTTTTCTTGCTTTTTAAAAATATCTTCAGACTTTCAGTCAACATTTTTGCTTCATTGGAATTTACACTACAACACATAGATAGACAGATAATACGGGTGTGTTCAACGGTTTCCGCTGATAAAGAAGTAATTAAACACAAACAGTGTGTTTGTAATATGTTGCACTCTGAAGTTGTAGAACTCCTTGTGCCAAAGTACAGGGCAGAGAACAATTGATATAGTTTGTATTTTATGCATTTTGCAAGTAGCAGGCGTCCGAATTATGAAAATGGAGAAAACTGAAGTGCATGCCTTGATCAAATACTCCCAAATGAAAGACGTAACACCTACGAAGATGCATGCTAATATATTTAGTGTGTTGGTTAATAAAGTCCTTGCTTCCAAGTAATAAAAAAAAAACGAAAAAGTTTGAAAATGTTGCAGCTCTTACGCATGCTCTGGAATAATGGCTTCCTGACCAACTACCATAGTTTTCTTAAAGGTTCAACAGCTTTCAAACATAGATACACGAAGTGCATTTCTATGAAGGATGACTTTGTAGAAGATTATATTTCCTTCTATATCAGAGACGATAATTATTGTACCCAGATTTAATTCTAGATTATCAAAATACTGGAAACACCTGGAGTTGGAAACACATCTGATGTCTGAATTATCAATTATCAGGCGGCGATCCCAATGTCGGCCCGTTGGTGGTGATGTGTTAAGACAAACTCTGTACCATGTAAGGAGCGGAAGAACAGCAGTGTCCAGTGAACTGAGCAGATGGTGATAGTACAGAATGGACGACTTCTCTGTTTTCCGAAGAGGTCGAATTGTTGGAGGTTTTTTATGTGATGCGAACTTCACGAAAGTGGCAAGTATCAGATTATCATAAAATAAGTATCGCTGTACAGAGAACTCTGAAGACGTAATCACCTGACAGAATACAACCAAACTTGGTAACAGTATATTTGGAAACATGTAGACGTGATTGGTTTAGAAAACAAAATTAGTTCCAATTTTCGCCAAAACAGGTAATTATGGCACTGTATAATGTCCAGTAAGTGTAGCATGGAAGAAAAATTAACACTAGTCATGCTAAATATGAGGGTCTCGTGGCATTGTTGTGCTATGAACACCCCGAAAGCGGTGGAGTATTTTAGGCTGAAGGTCTCATTAAACTTCTGTTATGTCTTAAAAGACAAACTAAGTAAATGTTAGTCTTTCTTATGCTTTTAAGTGTCGATCTCCCCCTCCATGGTCTAGGAGTTTCAAGAACAAAGTCCCTTGTGGAGAAACCCCTCCCAAAATGTTGTTCCACCGCTGTTCATGGTTTAGTGGTGGAGTAAGAAGGGAAACGTAAGCAAAATGGAAGTCAACAGCCAGAATTGGGAGGGAAGCACTTTACTGAGCAAATAACGGCACAGCACAATAAACATAGTGTACTCGCGGCTTAATCTGCAGTTGCAGAGTGATTTATGGGATACTGTTCAATGTGAGCTCCATCCTGATGTTGTATGAGAAAAATTCGATCTACTGGATGGTCAATTCCAGTTCTGTAGTAATATCCAGGATATACTGAATAATGTTCTGACGCAAAATGTTCAAAGTCGGAATGTGTCCCTGATACACTAGACTTTTTATGTAACCCCACAACCAAGTCACATGGAATTAAGTCCGGTTTTAGACTGGCCATGAAAATGCAAAGCAATGGCTAAGAATTTGGTCTTATGTGAATTATTCACGAAGAATCGGCTGTACGTTACACACTTCATGTTGTGTCGCTGTATCCTGCATAAAAACGGTTGATACGAGACAACTGCGTTACTCCAGCTGTGGAGTAACAAATATGGTCAGCATGTTGGCATATCACTACGAAGTTATGGACCTTGTCACTGGCCCACTTGGGCAATCGTCCTCAAAGAAGTGCGGTCCGAGGATAAACTGGGCAATAAACCCACACTGCAAAGTAACTTTAAAGGAGTGCAGTGGCACTTCGTGTATTCAATATGGGTTTTCACTAGCCCATATGCGGCAGTTGTAGGTATTCACAGTCCCGTGAATGTAACACTCTTACGACCTCTTCCTAGTCTCAACCCTACCATACCGGTCTCCTCAAACTTTCTCACTTTTTTCTTAACGCATATAGTGTGATGGGACCACGATGTAACCCCTTTCGTCGGGTATATTCCAGAATGGTGCAAGCACTATTGTTCAACGTATAGTACAATTTCGCTGACAAGGCTCTTTCTGGCAACGTCAGCACCATATTTGCTCTCTTGGTACCTCATTCGTTACTTGGTCCTGCACTGCACTATAACCCTGGTGCTTTCTCATGCCTGCATGTGTTTCGGTGATCAGGTTCGAGAGCCACCATGTGTCATACGTCAACTGCTCTGACCTTGCTAGTGTACAATTTTTTGCTTCTGTTTCTTTTTCTTCCTCCACTCCTTTCCTTGTGATAAAGGGGTCCTGGGTTTTATACCCGGTGAAGACACTCGTGGGTTAGATCCCATGTTAAACTATATGTCCTTTCCTTAGAACGTCATCCTCATCTCATAAGAAAGCAATGAAAAAGTCACCATGGTTCTCCTTGCCCAGAGACCTACACGTCAAACAATGCCTGAGAGCAGAATGACACATCATCATCGCCCATAACACATCATCACATCATGGGATTATTAATAGAACCACAAATAGAACTCTCACGGGGACATCATTGGTCTTTTTTTTTCATTTAACATCAATATTGTCATTTGCCTTCCATACCGCATTTAATGAACTTGGCACTGAACAGCACCACAATAGCCTTTCGACTCGAGATTTGGAGCTAATCTTCTCTGAAACTGTGAGGGGAACTTACAATTTGTGAGCATAGGACAGACTAACATTTAACTTCGTTGTTGTACAGTATCCAGGCATTTTAAGGGGACGCTTCAGCCCCAAAGCCCAGTCCCCGGATATCTGCAACTAACTACGGGGTGTTAATAGCATTAGTAATCACTGCCACGAGACCCACAGAAAAGGTCACTATAGCTTTCATAGCATCACTAGTGTCATTTTGCGTCCACGCTGCACTTACTTGGTATCGTAGAGCGCCACAATTACCTCTGGTGGCGGAAATTGAACTTATTATTTTTTTTCTACACCGATCTCTTCTACATGTTTCCAAATATACTCTTAACAAGTTTGGTTGCATTCTGTCAAGTAGTTACGTCTCCAGAGTTCTCTGAACAGAAATACTTATTATATAATAACCTGGTATGTTTCGTGTGTCGCGAGGGATAGTATGTAAAATTGTGACTGTCTACAAAACTAACGCAAAATTAACATCGGCGAAGACGATAGCCGTTAATAATAGGTACCAGATTGTCTCTCAAATCGGATTGTCTTTGAAAATCATTGTAAGAGTATTGTGGATGTGACAGAGGAACTCACGTATCACTCCCACAGCCTGTGTCGACAATTACAGTTCAATTCTAGAGAATTACATGGCATGGGCATAAGGGATCAGGTTGTACGGACGAAACCGCTGATAAGCGGCCGTAATTCTTTAGAAATGATGACACCAACATGCAACATGGATTGTTGCTGACTGGATGATGTGGTTGAACGAATCATCGTTCATCATATTTCAAACCATATTTAAGGTCATATTTATGTGTTTCGGACGTCCAAAGAAGGATATGAACCACAGTGTCTCCCTGGGTCGCAATATCCTAATCTACAAAGGGTTCTGTGTTGATACTTACAGGTCACTGCATGTGATTATATCGCAATTTTAGGAGACCATTTGCATCCTCTGTCCCAGATATTTTCGAGCAACTGTGTCATATTGCAGTATGATATTGCACTCATTCACAGAGCAGGAGTTGTTGCGACGTGGTTTTAGGGTGAAGTTAACACCCCTTAGCCCTCCAAATTCTGTGACTGAACTTAATTAAACATATGTGGTCCGTTTTGGAGACAAAAATCCGGTGCGAATTTCCGCCTCCATTTTCATTCATGGAATTGAATGATGCACTGCATGCGGAATGGTGTAATAATTCTATTTGCTACCATTCGAAACATCTATGACTCCATTCTAAACTAGCAACAGAACGTTTAAACTCGTCATTAGAAAACTGTTAATTTAGCTTATGATGAACTTTGAAGTTGGCATAAAGTAGGTAAATTACAATTTTGTTATAAAAATATTGTGTTATAAAACTAGATTATAAAATATACACAAAATATTTTCAATTATATATATTAATAGGTAAAAGAATTACAATTTGTCACACTTTAACAAGATGCCGAAAGTTTCTGTTTATCAATATTACCCTTTCTAGCTTTAATAACAGCTTTGCAAATGTAGTACATCCTTACAGTCGGTTTTAAAATATCTGTTGTTATGTAACCAAGGCTTGGTAAACACATTATCTTACTCGATCCAATTATTAGGTGTTTTCCCTGTTTCAATCCCCTGTAATCTCCTCTCGCAAGAGCTCGATTGTTGGTACTTCCAGTGACTAAGGAGACCAAGTCATTAATTTGAGCGCTCGTGCTTAATCGTTGTTTCTGATAGTTTTGACAATATAAGTATGTGTTTGGGATCATTGTTCTCTTGAAGAATAAACACATGTCTAATGATCCTTGGACCTGATGGCGCAGCGATACGAGAAAGAATCCTATATGATACTGTTTTTTGTTGAATATATCCTGCTTTCACGAAGTTCCAACGGTATTCTTCCCAAAATGTTTCCACATAATTACATAACCTCTTTTGTGATTAACATATCAGGTAGGAAACATCTCCATCATCTCCATCATCATGCTGTCTGCAATTTGAGCCAAGTATGTAAACTCTGTTTTCAAAATATTTTTTCGAGTTCATCTGTGACAAAGTGGTTAGCTTACGCACCTTTGGTGTGGGAGACCCGGATTCGATTCCCGGTGGGAGCTCATGTGGTTCGGATTCCACGTTAATTAGTAGGTCCCGTCACATATAGCCTCACTGCTGAAAGGGACGTTAAACTCAAAATCAACTCAACTCAAAATATTTTTTCAGTTCTATACGATGCAATTTCTACTGTTTTTGGCCTACTAGAATCTTTTAAGCCTTTAATGACTGTTGTTTCATCACAGCTATGCGCCCAAACAATGCATCGACTCAACGAAGCTGAACGAAGACGGCTTTTTACTGTGAAACTGACTCTGGATTCTTCCTGGTATTATTTATTTTACTGTAAATAGAGGCTGCTGAATGTCTTCTGCCACGTTTACTTAAAATGATAATCATATTGTCCTTTGACTGCTGTTGTGGTTCCTCTTGGACTTCCACTGCACGGACGAACTGCATAGGGTAAAGTTTCCTCTCTTTGTGCTTCAGAGCTGAGCGAATACTATTCAAAAATATTTAATTTTTGGCTATTTTCCATTAGACCAGCCTGCATGTTTGTGTGCAAATACAACAGCACTGTTTTTCGTACTCATCTGGTCTTTTTTATTAATGGATTATTCAGAAGCAACATAGTGTAATTTTGCTACTAATACAACAAAGAAACTGGAACTGAAATACTAAACTGTTGGAAATCATAAGCACTATACAACTGATGAACTGCAGCCTTGGAAACACAATGAAAAAACCAGATTCCATGAATAAGTGATCTGAAATTCTCCATTAACCTCTGGTTTACATTCATTAAGGCAGTTGTAAATAATCAAACAATTCACTGCAATGACTCATTACACAATAGAGCTGAAAATCTGGATAGCCAAAGTTCATAACGGTGTAACATGTTCAAGTAAAAAAGAATCAACAAACTGAAGACGAAGACTGTTTTAACTATGGACTGTAAACAATTTTTTGATGAAATAATGACATAACACGTATTAAGCAAAATACGAGAACTCTGTATTACTAGAGAGCTTAAACTTTCTGTCACCAGTGTGCCCTTGCATTAGAGCTGTTCTGTGGGCGCAAGGTGTTCCAATGTCATACAATCTGTTAAGTTGCAGTTTTTCCAGCTATTTTCATTATTCTGATAACCATCTTGTGTATATAAATATATAGCTAGGTATATATTCTCCAGAACTATTTTATCCGTATTCGATTCTTCATTTTTAATGTATTTATTTTCTTCTATTTCTACATCATTCGCTGGTATTTTATGAGTTACCTTAAAGAATTTATCTATCAATTATATTTAAAGTTTTAGAGAGAGCACTATTACTACATGGTCTTATACGCAGTAGATTTAATATAATCACAAATAACTGATTTGGTATACTTGTACGGTATTTTGAGAGGCATTAAACACAGAATGACAATGAATACGAATATATAATTTCTCTGTACTACAGAGAGAAGAAATAAAGCATTGAAAAGAAGTTTGCAGTACTAAAGAAGGATCAAATGTCAATCCATTTCCCCAATTAGAAGTAAAAAATAAAATCGTTAATTCATTTTTACATTTGACTTTCATTTTTCTCACTTATAAATATATATATAAAAGATACACTAAATTCCCATAGGAGTTCGAGTGCGATTTAAAATCAGTCTATACGGAACAGAATCCATTCATAAATATTCTATTGATAGAGGAATAGTGTGTGTTAAATGGAAAAGAAGCTGATGTTAAATATCTTTTCGAAAGAAAATCTATATTCGCCCTTTAACACTATTGCTAATTTTTCGTTTTCTCTTCATAATCAGATTATATATTTTTATGGATAGTTCAGGTAAGGTTACTACTATATGTAGCTGTATAGTTACTTCATACTTTTTAATATGATCTATTTAAGAAATGTACAAAAAATAATAGAATATACTGTACATTTTTACTTCCCGATAGCTTGTATAAACACAAATCTCTTATTTTTATTATCTTCATCGTCCTCAGCTCTTAATAAATATATAATAACACTATCTATTCAATTATACCAAAACATGTCTTTATAATTATTAAGAAGTATTTTGAAGGTATGTTTACATTCTATTATAATAAGTAAGAGTGTGTTGACACATATACTTAATAATCGAATTGCAAACAGTAATCAATTTTAGATTTCAGTATGATTCTTGAAAACAAGCCAAACACTGTTCAAAATACTTAAGAACATTTTTCATACAGAACTTCACATTACTATCTATAACAATTCCTTAATGGCAGTTTGCCTTTTGAGAAAGCTTATTCATATTCATTGTTTCCTTACAACTTGCTGAGTAAATGGCAACTCTAGTAAAAGTTTAAGATTTACCTAACTCGCTGAAGTCATGAAATGTGGACTCCACATCTACATATAGACACACAGAATTAGCAAGACACACTAATAGTCAATTACTGCAGTAAAGAAAATACTAATGTGATGAATCAGCAATGTAGAAACTTTCTAAGAAGTTCTTTTCTAAGTTTCAACTTAGGCTATAATGAAATATGAGAATGAGTTTCTAATTCATAGAAGCGTCCATTTTTCTACATAAAATTGTCAATAAACTACATATTTAAATTAGCACAGAAAACACTTTTCAGCACCCGTACACCGGAAAAACATTTAAAAATGTAATTCATACAAAAGGCTGTGACGATGGCAGTATAAAATAAAAATGAGAAAGTAGTCAACGAGAGAAGTGAGCTCAGAGGAAGGTGGAAAGAGTATGTTGAAGACTTATAGAGGTATATGAGAGTAGGGATAGATCGTGTAGCCTAGATGTTGAAGTAGAAAATGAAGTAGGTGAGAATGATAAAGGGTTTAGAATTCTTCGGGATGAGTTTGAAGAGGCTATATCCGAAATTAGGAATGGAAAGGCAACCGGGATAGATAATATACCAATTTAATTCATTAAAAATATGGGAGACAAAGACAAGAAAGAATTGTTCCGACTCTGCAATAAAATATATGAAACAGGAGAGTGGCCAAAAGACTTCTTGAAGACGATCATGATACCGATGGCTAAGAAATCGAACTCAAAGAGATGTAAAGAATCAACAAGTAAGTGTTAGGATAGAGAAGGAACTGACAGAAGAAAGTGCAATTGGAAGGGGAGTTCGACAAGGATACTGTCTCTCTTCAACATTATTTAACATCTATTTAGAAGAGGTAATGAAAAAGAGCCTACATGATTAGATGTATAAGATTTACAAACGGTATTGCGCTTGTTACAGAATCTGAAAAGAAAATCAATAGAATGTTCGAAAACTTGAGGAAGGGCTTTAAAGAATATGGGATGGAAATAAATGTTAGAAAGACAAAAGCTATACTGATTGGAACGAAGCGGTCTGTGTCAAATATAAAATGTTCTGCGTTTGTATACTATTCAACATTTATATTTCCATGCTTGCAAGCATACATATTCTTAGAAATCCACATTTCTGATAAATCATAGTGAACGAATGTATAGAAAGTACAAGTACACGAAGTACTTAAAGAATGGTGTGATATCCACTTTCTTCACTGTTTAAGGTCCAGTATTGACTATTTTTCTCTCTGTGTGTGTGTGTGTATGTGTGTGTGATTTCTGTGATTAGAATAACAGTATAATGGGAATAATAAAATATCAAACTGCCTCTTATCCTCTTGCTTATATATTGAATCTATTTCTAGTGTGCATGGATAACTATCGTATGGTTTCATTTTCATTACTAACAGTACTAGATTTAATATCTTAGGAATCAAATTTATGTTGAATCTAGTGCCACATTTTGTATACGTTTAAGAAATCAATATTACTTCTCCTTCTAACAAATTGTACAATCGATGAGTTTATATTTTTACATTAAGTAAAGTATATTTAATAGCTGAACCTTTGACTGTCTTATATTAATTTCAAATTATTGATTGTAAATAGAAAGGTATAAAATTACACCAATAAGCACGCAACGTTTTGTACGTCTTGTGCGTACTGGTGTTACTAATTTTGTACAGATCATAGAAAGGATTAAAGTGATTAAAGATTAAAAGAAATTATGAATACAGCTACTTGCTATGTTCTTTGAAGCTGAATCATTAAAAGAAAAAAACCGCTTCTCGCAAATTATTACCGTTTTCTAATATGGTAATCAGTGACGAAACGAAAAATCGTAGATTGCCAACATTGTTGGTTAGGATAGGAAGGAAAGTTCGAGATGAAACGTAGGCATGGGACTTTCAATCTATATTAAAAAATTAATTTCTTGCTATCACTTACCGATTTTGATCTATGAAAACGAATATTAAAGCCCGAAGAGGTAGTAGACCACCACCGCTTCTAATAATGTAATAAACTCAATAATGGACTTGCAACAGTGGACTCGTATTAAAATACTTCTCGTTATATGTTACCAATTCTTCACTATGGTAATAAGTGTTGAAACTGGAAATCAGAGATTTTCTCTACTTCTAGTTTGCATACAGGAATATAATTTGAAATTAAACTTATTGTTGGGACTGTTCATTCTTATTTAAAAACATGAAATGAGTTCTTTAAGTTTCATGTCCCACAATTTTGCCGGCTACGCTAAAGGAGATGGTGATGAGAAATGAATGAAGTAGTGGAATGAAGAAAGTGGGAGGAAACGGGAGAACCCCAAGAAAACCTACGTACATGATGTTTGTCCACCACAAAGCTCACTTGGCACAAGCTGGAATCGAACCAAGGACACCGTGCACCAGAGGTGAACCCTCTCGACTCAGTCACTGTGGTCCCTCATTCATATTTAAAAGCTTTTTCTTATCATACATTTTGCTGTATGATGTTCACTGCAAATTCTAGCGTATTTCTACCACTTACAGTTTGATTAGAGATACGAGGGTGAAGATAGAATCCATGCTTTTGATGTTAAATCAATACCGAACGCAATTTTCGCTATGTTACTGTTTTTCTCTATGGGCATATGTTGAAACTAGAAACAGGAGAATTTTTCTTCGTCTAATTCAATTAAAGGAATTAAAGTCAAAATTAATTTTATTCTTGGGATGATTAATCTTTATCTAGAGAATATTTCTCTTTGTTTCCTCCCATTGTTTCTATTTATAAACCAATATTGAAACGGAAGTGGTAGTTGATTTGAAAGCTTTCGATGGCAACAGATGAATAAAGTCAGGAGTGGGACCCATTCTTACGGTATTGAATCATATATGTTTGGAACTATGGATATTTAAAGTTCATTTTTTCATGTTTTCGGCAGCCTATAACTCCGAAAGGAAGCATTTGTCCACCCAGATTGGTCTATACTTCTCGTTTTATCTTGGTGTCAGGAATCACCTTCCAAATGTTGTCGTTGTTGTTTTGAAACACAATATATATATATATATATATATATATATATATATATATATATATATATATATATATATATATATATATATATATATATATATATATATATATATATATATATATATATATATTAGAGTGGTCCAAAGCACAAAACTAATGGTGATCGAGCGTCCACAAGGCTTATTTTTGATTCCTTCTGATGTATACAACGAACGAACAAAATTTTAGTACAATTAAGTCATATTTACCGGTCTCTCCATTTTGTCATTTTTTTAAATTGTCGGATTTTTTTTCAAAAAATGTCATTATTTGTATTCTGAATGTACAAAAACGCTTTCTCCATTAGAGCAGGAAAATTTGTATGATGGTTTTCAACCAATTGAAGAATAAAATGCTTCTGTTCCTCATCTTCTGTCAAGCCTTCATTATACTTTTGGATGAGTTTTATGCATCTTTTAGCTACATCATTCAAAAGAGCCATTTGTATTGATAATTCGCAAAATTCTTGCAAAAAAGGATTAAGTCCTCAGTGTTGTGCAGTTTGTTCGAGAACAGACTGAGACTTCTCTTTGCGTTTTTTCATTAGGACATCACATATCGACAGTGTTCTCTCTGTTATTATATTCTCCAAATTAAGTTCTTTGGGTTTCTTTGTCAGCTTAAATCGTCGTGAATGTTCGATAATGTTGTCCGCTGCAGGCTTTGGAGCATCTTTTCTTTTGTTTATTCTGATACTCTATCATCAAAAAGTTCCAATCCTGATAAATGTTCAGACAGAAAGCAGAAATGTCTTTAAAATGATGCATACGCATTACTGGAAATGGATTCGTCTAGGTAAATTTTCAGAACTGACAAAAAGTTAATGCCATTGAGTCGAGCTTGGTTGACAAGTGGACATTCATGAACTATTAATTCTCCTGTCGCGATCAGGTGATTATATTGAAAGCTACGAACTTAATATCTATCCACTTATTAGCACAGCGACTGTGATAAATTACATTGTACTAGTGATATTTATAATGTAGTATACAGGAAAATAATGGGGAGTATACCCATTACCCACTTAATATTTTTATAGTGCAGTATACATTTACCTTAAATTTACAAATAAACGAGTATATATCGAGGTAGGCATACACTATATTTTTGTAAACGGTCTAGCGTATACCTCCCAAAAATTCTAGCATTATATCATTCGTAATACTCCATGAACAAAAAGATTTAAAATGGAGCGACCTGTAAATATTGAGCAATAGGGCTGAAATTTAGCAGGTAAGTAGCTTATGATTAGAGGAACAAAATAAGAATTGTGGAGGATTATTTTCAACAAGTTGATTTTTTACATTTGATTTTGGGCCACCCTAATATATATATATATATATATATATATATATATATATATATATATATATATATATATATATATATATATATATATATAATATGAAAAAGTGAGTTACCTTCAGACTTTCAAACCTTTGTCGCGCCCTCAGTTTTCAAGATACAAGATGGAAATTTTACACACACATTGTGTACGTAACTACGTATTTCTCAAGAAAATTTCAATTCCTCACGGCGACCCAGGGCCGGGCCAGAAGGGTGCAAATATTTTGAAAAATATTTTTTCCAAAAAACTCCCGGTTTTCCCTGATTTGCCTGTTTTTGGCGTATAATACGCAGAAGCGAGTGCCCGTTGAAAATGATGCTCAATTCTGAAAAAAAAAAAAAAAAAACGAGGTATAAACCATGATCCTACGGCAAGTGTTAAGGAAGCAGTAACTGTATGACTGAAAGTCTAAAATTTACCTTAGAAAGTGGAAATCTTAGAAGGAATAAAAGTCGAAATGAAGCTTACTCTGAGTGTGTCAAATTCATATCGAAACCGATTTCTTGCTATGCCTCACCATTTCCGCTGTGTAAGGGTTAGTACTGAAACTGAAAGTAATAGTAAAATTACACTACCAGATTTAGTAGCTATACAAGGGTTAGGCACGAAATCAATTCTATGGAGACTGAATCGATTCCAAGAAACCGTTCTATTCTCGCTTTCTATTACCGTTATGGACGTGCCCATAAAGTTAACCAGTGCCCAGCTAGTGACAAGAGATATTTAGTAATGCCATCCATTCTAGCTTTGGAAATTCTTTGCCTTAATTACAACTAAAATCTGAGCAAAATACATAATATGTTACAGTTTCGGCAATGTATCAATGTCCTCATTAGGAGAGAACTAAGCGACATCATACATTGCCAAAGTATGTGGAATATA
Organism: Thermobia domestica; assembly: GCF_964235325.1. Taxonomy (NCBI): domain Eukaryota; kingdom Metazoa; phylum Arthropoda; class Insecta; order Zygentoma; family Lepismatidae; genus Thermobia; species Thermobia domestica. Next base: position 211,915,870 of record NC_137462.1, on the reverse strand, counting down.
CAACTATTTTGCACATATGTGTTTAGAGAAAAAATAAAGGGAAGATGATGTTTCAGAAGTAGAGGAAAATTATACCAATGAATTATTAGCTACTGAATTATTAATGGCAGACCATCTACAGAGGAAAGAGAATGATTAGTATAAAAGACAAAATTAGTTCCATTGGAAGATGAGGATATAGAACACCTTTTGTTAACGTGGAAGAAATTACCAATTGAAAAGAATTCATGGGGATTAGGTCTGGATTAGTTCGGGGTAGGTAAGATGGACTATGACAAGGACTGATTACAGCAACTATTGTTGTTATTATCATTACAAAATCGTTGTAAATTATACTATCAGCTGCAATTATCTTTCCTGATACTAAAAATGGCTTACAATTGATTATATAGCTGATGGATGTAACTGTGTGAATATGGTACTTCGTGGATAGGTTAGATTAGGATGAATTGACAGGATCGCTATAGATTTGGGATATTGTTCCAATATTATAAAGTCTCACTAGGGAAGGTCGCGGGGTATTACACTTACTTCATATCAATACTATGCTCAATCGATTCCTTTCTACATATGAAACAATTAGGCAATCGGCGAAATCCTCAATCGCAAGTGTGTTCGAGTTACGGGCGTTAAAAGTTTGAAATTGAACAATTTTTCGAAAAGTTTGAAGTAATAAGGTTTTTTTCTTTTAGATAGATGCTTCATTTTTTTGGCATCAGGGGATTTTCTTGGGTGCCCAACACAATGATGAGGTCATCACATACGCATTTTGCAAGATAAGGTCACCTATTGGGGAAAGAGTAAAAGGTAATGGCGCCATACAACTTGCACATTATCTTCTGTTTGGCACACAGGGTCGTTAGGCAGATAAAAGGTCACCCTTATTTAACTGTCTCATAAATATGACGTTATTCGGAAAGTTTCCTTTTTTAATCATGATATTAGCTATCATCTATGGTTTCATTCATTTGTGCTAAGGATTTTGATAAAAGAAAACAATATCGAAATTAAGACTTTATTCATAAAAGTGTTCTATTTTTTATCGCTGATAAATGAAATACACCAAACCATCATCTCCATTGACAAATTTTTAATAATAATAACATTGTTATTATTTAATAATAATAATATAATAATAAAAAAATAATAACAGAAAACAATAATATTATGAATTAACTAAGCGCAACATCAACAAACCAGAAACAAGTAAAAAATAAAAAAAACAATGCATTTTAAAAATATTTATTTTTATACATAGTTTTTGAGTTCTTTATTTTTTATTTTTTTTTTTTTTGCAAACTGTAAACAAAACACTGGAGTCACACGAAAGTTATGACGGAACGGTGCACATCCACTTTTCTCAGAGGAAGACGTCCACCCTTCATTATTAATAAGGTCTTCTACTAACCACCTCTGAGTCCGGTAGTAGTAATCGCACTAGAGGGCAATCAAAGCATATGCAAATGAAGAGTGATCAAATGAGCTGCCCTCTCAACTCCATTCCCTTTACAACGATGACAGTTTGCTGCAAGAAGGAGATCAACGAGTGAGTGATTTCGAAAAGAACACGTGTTGTTATGATCAGAAAGATTTCAATTATTTACATCATGAGCGGCAATATGGCCTTTGACCTTTCCAATAAATACGACACACCTAAGAATGAAGATGAATACGAGAAGTTTGGTAAGCATCTGGAAATAGTTATTTCTTAATATACTGTGTTGAATCCATTGATACACTGTTTTCTCAGATTGTTATTTCTGTCTTGTTAACGTAACAAGCATTACGAAGAAACTGATGTGAGGTTACCATAGTGCCATTCAACAATTCTGTTCCTAATAAAATTCCACGAACAGTCAACTTTGTGTGAATTGATTCAAACAAAACTTCATGTTTATTGAAAACTTTTGTCCCTTTACAACACGGAAGCTATATAAGAAGTGAACTTACAGCTTAAGGCGGAATCCGAACTTCCGTAATGCGGTCAAATGTTCTTCCCCTGGGAATTGAACCTGGGACCTAGTGCATCAAAGGCTAGCTAGCAACTAGGCCACTGGCAAGGACCAATTTAAAAGTCTGACACACATAATGTAAACATAAAATTTAATGCTTATTAATATATTTCTTGCATTATAATATATGCTAAAATTTGCTTCGAGATTGTTATTAAAATGTCATTTCCCATTTCCTGTTAAAAATAATTTCTTCTGAATTACTGCACAGTATTGATTCAGACTTTTTTTTTTTTTAAAAAAAAGCGTCATTTCTTAATTTTAAATTTTTAAATGTAATAATTCCAATTAGGAATTAATACGAAGCATATATGAGGGACTGCTGTAAAATTCGTAGCTCAACCCAGAAGGAGTGCAGGAAGTATGGTGAAATGCAGTTTTAAAGAACATATCCCTATATGTACAAATACGAATTTTCACATTAATAAAGAAACTGTTATTGTTTTTCAGGTCCCCGAAGTGATCATGTGTGCTCAACCTGTGAATTTCTTGATCATCGAGATCAGAGTTGTCATTAAAGTTTTATTTCATTAAGGGAAGTCAACGAAGCAAATTCATAAGGAAATCAGTGAAACACTACGGAACTTTCCAGGAGAAGTGGATTTATGAATACGTGAAAGGCAAAGTTTCCACATAGTGATTTGTCAACAGATAATGTTCCACATGCAAGAAGACCAAAAGCAATGACTTTCCTCGTAATCTTGGATGAAATTCATGACATTATTCTTGTAAATCGTAGAAGCTCAGCAACATGTGTGGCAGGGATTATGGGCACTTTCAAAAACGCGTCGGTAATCATAATTCATAATAACTTGGGCACACGCGGGCTCTTGACAAGGTGAGTTCTTAAAAACTGTAAACAGATCAAAAACGTGAAAGAGTGAGGGCATCTTCCGTTTTGATCGCAGTGAAGACCAATTTCTGTTCCAAATAGTAATCACGAACAAACTATTGTTACAAAAGAAACACTGACGAAAGCTTAAACACACACTGTATTTTAAACTGTTATTTGTAACGGTTTCGGATATCGAACATATCCTTCATCAGACACTATAGAACATAAGTGAAGATTCAGACATACATACATACATGCATATATATATATATATAGTCATTCTTATGAAAAAGTCTAAATTCTATTGGCTGAAGCCTTCATCCAATCCTGTAGGTCCCCGTGTTCACTTTCCAACGAAACACGTTCTGCCAATTTTGGTCCTTATAAGGGCCTTTTTCAGTTTCATCTTGTCTCGCTATCCAAAATTCTCTGCCATAATTCATTAATAGGTATGCCCCCTGTCCAGTTCATCAGTTTACTGCATGAAGGCTTCAGCCAATAAAATTTAGACTTTTTCATAAGAATGACTATATATATATGTACGTATGTATGTATGAAAGATAACGGAAAATTGAAAACAGGTATTATGTCTTTTTCAGAATAATGCCTCTGTGATTCATGTGCTGCAAACACAACTGACTTTCTTCTCGCCGCCCATTGCCGCAGATTCCTCTGCGGGTACAACATAGGCGTGCGCGCCAGACATGGTGCGAACACCATCGTGCATGGATTGAGGAATGGAATGCTGTACTCTTTTCCGATTAATCCCGCTTCTGTCTACAGCATCATGATGGGCATACACGTATCTGGCGCACCGTGGCACTAGGCTTCGGACACTTGCATCATGCATCGTCATATAGGCCCTTCACCGGGCATCATGGTATATGGTGCGGTCGCCGTAGATATTCGTTAGCATATTGTACACATTCTAGGAACGTTGAACAGTCAACGGTAGATCACCATTATTGCTCTCCCATTAATCCTTGGATTGTTGGAGAACGCCACTTTCCAACAGGATAACGCGCGACCCATGTTGGAAGGAATGTTTTCGCATTCCTGAAGCTAACCACATGTCCCTGCTTTCGTGACCAGCACGTTCGTCAGGTCTATCGCCGATTGAACATGTCTAGTCCATGGTGGGTCATTGGCTGGCTCAACACGGGTTTCCTCCCTAATGTTGGAAGCCATTTGGGACGCCATACCTCAAACAGACATCAATAGGCTCATTCTCTCCATGCATCGTGTGTTGCAGCGGTTCTGGAAGTCCGTTGAGCTCTACACGCTACTAGTTTTTAGAGGTTCTGCAACCCTGCTACATATGTCACATATCACATTACCGACCTGTAAGTGTTATAATTTTCGTCTCTTCTTATTACCTCTCTGTTTGCCAAATTTCTATTTCTAAATTCTTTCCTTCTTGGTGATGCAATTTTAATGTCGAGCTGTGTATATACTAGCTGAAATACATGTTTTTCAATGCATATACTGCATATGTATACACCTGTATATATTATAATGAGTTATATTAACTTAAGACACATGTATTGAATGCTGAATAGAAATATAAAGACAACAGAACATTTTTTCCTCAAACGAAATATATGAAATTACCATTTTGTAAGTAGTTCTGCTATTGTTTGTCGTGATAATTTTGGGGAAATTCCTTGGACATAACATTTTTCTCCAGTTTGGATTTACTATTGATCAGTGAAAGAAGTATGGGAAGATCATATTTTGGGTGTATGTCTTGGTACGTCATGTTGAATATTTTCATATGGCAACTACAAAGAAACAGAAAGCAAAAAAATGTAAGATCAAACTGAAGAAACCTTCACAATGGTTTAAACAAGGGGTAAAGTAGAAAATAGAAGGGAGATGGTATATTTATATTTGCCATCTTTTCAGAGAATTGATTCCCCTGTTAGAGGAACAGAATATAGTCTTAGAAGTAAACTTTGTGAATTCCTTCCTAGACAAGACATGGGCGGGCTGTAGTGAACCAGAATAGAATGGAGAAATCGCAAGCGGAAAATGATGAGTGGAAACATCGCTTTTGGGCTTACTCAGAATCTCGTTCATGCGGATCAAGAAAAGAACTCAAAGAAACAACAATAACAACAACGAGGAAAGAAATAAAAAAAGTATATAAAAAGAGATAGCAAAAGAAGAAAAGGATAGAGACAAAGAAACAAAGACAGACAAAGAAAGGAAAGAGAGTTCAGCAGTATGAAATACGTGTACGTGAAAGAAAATAAGGTCTTGCTAATGTTCCTCAGAGTTTTTAGTGCTATTTACTTTCAGTTTTACTTTGTACTATTCATCTTATCTTTAGTGCGTTTTAAAGACTACCTTTGGCGTAATTTCTGCTGAAAAAGTTCGCCGAAGGGGAATTTTTGAAGAAGATTCCACTCGTAGCATATACTGTATAATAACACTTTTGCTTATGCATTATCTTGCCCTCGCAATTAGTTAAAAATAGAAAGTGAGGAAATTCAAAAATTGAAAACACTTCGCTTAATATTTTCTAGAAGTATATCCTTTTAAGCTATTGAGAAGACGTTATTTTTTCTTTCATATAAGTTACATATTTCTGATTGTAAATGCAGTTGAAAGCACATACCTTCAGAAGTGTTAGTAATTACACTCTAAAAGGAGAATAGCACAAAACACCTGTTCTATTTAGGCGAAAACTCTGGTTCATTTACGCTGTTCGCCATGTTACGGTGAGTGATTTGAAAGAGTGTTTTTGAGTTCTGGACATATTACACTCCTTATACTGTATTTCCTCCAATGTTCTTTATGAAAATAGAAGCGCTCTGTGAATCTGACTAGCCTTCGTGTGTGATGTCATGGGTCTGATTTCAGGTTGTACAATCAGTGTAAAACTATTATCGTTCTTAGTTTGTGGTATTGGAGAAGTGTCTTTATTCGAATGAAGGTAATTGAAATGACAATGAACGCGACAATTCAAATTGAGAATATTTGTTTGTAATTCTCATCATCTTGGCAAAACTCTACATGTTTTTAATTCTGGCTTCCTTGTATGAAATATGCTGATATGATTCCTGTCAAAAATATGTTTTGGTTTGCTGTCACTGCTCGCATGCATTCTCTCGCTGTACTGTCCTCCATTATATTAATACAATAACAAAAATCTTTTCCTTATGAACTTTCGTAAAAGTTATTTGAATTTGATGCAATGCAATACATTCCTTGAGGTACCTGAAGCATCCCAATGATTGGCGTTGAAATAAGTTAAAAATTGAGGGACGAAATTAGCCCAATTGAGACAGAATAGATAATTTTCTAAAATATCTTACATTTTTTTCCGTTCTTATGAAAACTGGTGTATTTTTTGTTTGGTCGTTACAATCTCAAGTATTAATTTGATGTAAAACTAGAGACAAATGGATGAATTTATCCAATATTGAAAAAAAAAAAACGTTAACATATATATTTCCCCTTGGAATTACTAGTTTTATGGAATATTCGTTTGAGTTTAAAATTAAAGATGAGGAGAATCTGTACTTCATCCTGAAGAAACATCAAAGCATTTTCTAGTTGCAAATTGTCACATTTACCTGCAATTTTAATAAGAATTATTTGATTTTTGCTCAATATTGCGTGCGTCAGCTTTTATTCAGGCCTATGAAAATGAATTTCCTGTTCAAAAACAAAGCAAAAGTGTCCTCAAAATTATTCGATTGTAAACATTACGTGTCTTTCGTTTAACACTAAACATTCATGTTTGTTATTTAGTGTTTCAGTTAAAGGGATGAGTGGAATAAGGGACTTAATTTATCCATTCATGAATAAAATAGCTTATTGTATATATTTCTTCAAATAATTGGCATATGCTTTCGTCGATTATTTGAAACGGGTCCTGAGGTTAACGACAGTCGAGGAAAACCCACCTTTAACTTTAAGAATATCCTTTGGATAACTTTCAGAAAAACATCCTACTTTCATGACAACGATTTCCTTGTTCCATGAGTCTCTTTTAAAGCTTATCAATTACTGTTGCATAAGTTCGTGATGGATTATTTTTTACAATGGATTAGAGTTGGAAGCTTTCAACTAAAATAATTTTTTACACTCATATTTTTTATTATGTAGATTCCAAATACATAATAACCTGAATAAATACAACTTTATGTTGGGTTGCAAACACTGTTAATCTGATGGAGTTTCACTTTATGTCAAAAAGTTTCCCTTGTAAATATTTGTATTACTTAAAAGATACAAGGGTATTTATAAATAAATGGCCATCCGTAATGCAACATGTATATATATATATATATATATATATATATATATATATATATATATATATATATATATTTCTTTGAGGTATACATTATAATACTATTTTTACTATTAGCACTATTGAATCAAAATTAGTAATCAAAATAAGAAGAATAATATACTTGTATGAAGCATAAACATGTAAGTGACGATATTAAATTTTTAAAGTAGAGAGACCAAAGAGCAGATAGGAAAAAACATCTAGGCAATGTGTAATCCTCTTGTATCACATCACAACACCAAACATCTACATATATGAAGGATACATTTCTGTGTAAGCACGAGTAAAACCTGGGATTTCACATCGATCTATACCAATACGAAGTTCTGAGTGTTGGTTCTAGGAAAGGTTAAAATTGTTTATTTTGGTACGAAGGGATGTTCATTCTTCCCCTCCAGTGACATGTTTACATGAATCGGTGGAATTCAGGCGTGTTATGTTATATAAATTCATCCGGTAAGTAAGGGAGTAGTATAATAATTAACAGTAATACATATTACAATTAACCAAAAATACACAGGCAAATAAGCAATGAAGATTGGTACTTATAAAAAGTTTCAGAAAAGTAAAGGTATATTTCAATATACCTGTAAAGCCTAAAGAAACTACGTATGAAATTAAATTAATATTTGGGTTACCTTGTAAAGTGTGAACATAACTTTATCATCATTGTTATTAATACTAATTATTTAAGACAATGATAATCATTCTATAATGTACTGAGAGGAGCCATTAGAACCATACGCAAAGACCAAATAAATCTATATTAACTGAAAGTGACTATGTTTGTGACTGAATCTCTTGAACCGCCCGACCGATCTCGATCAAATTTTCAACGTAGATATGATCCTGGCCTGGGAGTGCTTTTAGCTATTTACTTTGACGGTACAACTTAGGAGAGGGGAGAAGGGGGACAGAAAAAATAAATAAACCTTAATAACTCTTGAACCACCCGACCGAACTTGATCAAATTTTCAATGTAGATGAGGTTCGGGATTGGGATGATTTTTATCATTTCACTTTGACGGAGCAATATAAGGAAGGGGTGAAGAGGGAGATATACAAAAATTAATAAATATAAAAACAAAAGTGACTATGTTCGTCAATTAATTACTTTTGAACCACCCAAACGATCAAATTTTCAACATATATGAATTTCAAACCTGGGAAGTTTCTTTTTTTATCATTTCATTTTGACAGTAGATCTTAGGGGAGGGGAAATATATGAAAATGAATAAAACTCCAAAGAAAAGAGGAGGAGCCATCTTCATGGACCTCAGCTCTGCCTTCGACACGGTGTGGCACGACGACCTGCTCGTAAAACTCACAGAACTAGATATCCCTACCACCACAGTACGCTGGATCCACAACTTCCTCCGGGGCAGATGCACGCGTGTGCTAGTGGATGGTGAACTATAACCAGAAATAAAACTCAAAAAAGGAGTACCCCATGGCTCTACAATTGCTCTTCTGTACATACTATATGTAAACTACACCCCCCTTAAGGGAAAATACAAATGTAAAATGGCCCTGTATGCGGACGACACCGTGTACTGAACTATAGCAGCAAAGACATCTCACATACTGAATAGGTTCGAGAACGAAGTTAAAAATTTCAGCAATTGGTGTCACAAATGGAAGCTGACGATTAACCCCAAAAAGATGCAGATTCTTCTCTGCTATCCAAACAGACGAGGCACGAGAAGAGATCTGGAAAAAAACAACATGCTAGGAAGGTCACACATTTACCCATCTAAAACCGCTAAATATCTAGGAATTACATTTGATAGACTCCTAAATCTCAACTTGCACATCAAGAACACTAAACGCACAGCCAAAATAGTTGCCCTTAAAACAACAAACAACTGCCGCTCTATCCATAGCAAACAAAACTCATTCTACAAGACCATAATCCGGTCCATTATATTGTACGGCCACCAAATATATAGCAGGAAAAACTTAGAAGACCTCGCTAAAACAGAATGACATTGGCTAATCATAACTCTCAATCAATTTCATGCTCCCAAAGAAGAATTTAGAGGCAGGCGGGGATAACGTCACTATCACAGGAAATCGCAAGGCTCAACATCAGATACGCCCGCAAGATAAGAAACTTCTCCATTTTCACCAAAAACTACACTCACAACTACCTCCAGAATATTGACAACATCAGCCTAAATTCCTGCCTACTCTACGCGAGTCGATAGGAAACACAAAAACGTACATACACATATAAAGAAAAACATAACACCTTGCACATTTTTTCCCCTCAAAGAAGAACACAAAAGAATTACCCCACACCACAGTACATTACCCCACACCACACCACAAGCTACACACGTCTCTCACAAGGAAGAATTCAATACAACACACGGAAACAAATAATATAACAATACACATTCACACTGTTTATGTCTATTTTATATCCGAGCAGGAGGTGAGACGAGACAGATAATTAAAAAAAAAAAATCCACTCCCCTTATACAGACAAAACAAACCAGACAAGACACAATTTCACTCTCACGAGAAAGACATTGCCTAGACAGATATAAGAAACAAGAAAACAAACGACAAAAGCTTTTTCAAAGCATAGTGTAGCAACTGTGCTAAAAAAAAATCCTCTCTTCTCTCACAAGTGGAACCTTCGGTTCAATGATGATTATAATGAATAATGATGAACCACCCGACCTATCTCAATCAAACTTTCAACATACATAAGGTTCGGGCCTGTGATGTTTTCTTCATTTCACTTTTACAGTGCAACGAAGGGGAGGGGGAGGGGCAGATACATGTCAAAAAATAAAAAAAAAACAGTGATTGTCTTTGTGACTTCATCACTCTTAAACCACCTGACCGATCTTTAAAAAAATTCAACATAGATGAGGTTCGGACCTGAGGTGATTTTTATCATATCACTTTAACGGTAGAGCTTAGAGGAGGGGGAAGAGAGGGGAGAAATCTATAAACATAAATGAAACTTAATAACTCTTGAGCCACCAGACCTATCTTGAACAAACTTTCAACATAGATGAGGTTCGGGGCTGGGATGGTATTTATCATCTAACTTTGATGATAGAACTTTGGGGAGGAGGTAGGAGGGGGATTTATATAAAAATAAATAACACTTAATAACTCTTGAACCATCAGACCGATCTCAATCAAATTTTCAGCCTAGACGAAGTTCGAACATGAGATGATTTTTGTCATATAACTTTGACGATTAGTGTCGAATCTATAGTTTTTTGAGGTCCCTGAGACGAACAGTGACACTTCTGATGCCATTTAAATCCAAATTAAGCCCCGCAAAAACTGTGGTAGGGAAGGGATATATATATATATATATATATATATATATATATATATATATATATATATATATATATATATATATATATAAAATGTGTGTGTGTGTGTAATCAAAATGACCAATATCAGTGTTGAATTCACACTTTTCGGGGTTGCTGAGATGAACAATGACATTTCTGATGCTGTGGCCCTCAACATGGGGAGGAAAGAGCAATATATAAATCATCGAAATGACCAATATTATGGAGCGGTTTAGTAATAGTAAAAAGTGACTAACTAACGAAACATACATACATACTATTTTTTTTATTTTTTTTTTTTGTTAATTTAACCCAGCGAAGCGGGTAAAAGATGCTAGTTTATAATAAATCGATAAATAAAAATATACATACAACGGTGGCAATGATTACTCAAATACAGTCGAACCTCGTTAGTACGAACCTCGATAAGACGAATTTCTCGATAAGATGAATTTTTTCAAATCCCCTTGAAACTTTTGTAACGCTCAATGCTAGAAAAAAACACCTCTATACAACGTAGTAATTAGGACAAAAACCTCCACAATACGATTTTTTTTGTGATTTGGGCTAGGACTGGTTAAACTCTATACAACGAATATTCTTAGCATAGAACCTCTACAAGACGAACACGACCTCTATAGGACGAATTCATCACTCTTCCGACCTCGATAGTACGTAGTTTTCAAAACAAACAGTGACTCAGACGCGTGTCTCGACATGAAATCGCAGCGGAATGCACCCCCACCCATCCCTCTTCCTTCCTCAGTCATTGTTTGGCACGTGCCTGTGCAGTGTCCAGATTCCGGTTGCGTTTCTTGCTTGTTTTATAGTTGTGCATATGTTAGTAACTCAATGACGGGAAAAAATACGAAAACGGCGCTAACAGTGAAGTTTAAGCGTAAAGTTTTGAAGCATGTGGAAGAAAGCCCAGCGAAGAAGAAAACTGTCATCGCTAAGGTGTTGAACATCCCTCCAACCATCATAAAAAATAGAGACAAGTACGATGAAGCAAGTTGACCTTCTAAGTTTCGCAAACGCGCAAAGAGTGGTGAAGAGTGGCGAAACCTCTATAAGACGAATAACGGCAATTTCAAACCTCGATAAAACGAACCTCTTTATTAAGAATACCTCGATAAGACGAATTTTTTTCCCTACCCCTACCCCTCGAAATTCGTCTTATCGAGGTTCGACTGTATTGAAACAAAAACGTTTAATACACAAATGAAGAAAAATGTTTTTAATGTGAAGAATAAAATTTGTCAATTTTGTTGCAGTAGGTTGACAGAGAAAACAATTTTTGCTATTCGCGTACCTGATGAAATATATTCATCACCAACTCATTGGAACATCACTGATATAAGATATTAAACAGATGGTTAAAAACATTAACTTGCATTTTGTACTATAACAATGTTATTCGGCCCAATATTTTTTAAAGATAATTTCAGGGGTAGTTTGCTGAAGGTCTTGAAGGAAAAGGTTGGAAGTTGTGTTGTATTTACCAAGTTTAGGATGTAATTATAGTGTCACTACAACTTGTAACAACTTAATTAGTTTATATTAAACCTACATATTTGCAATTTACACAGTGAACAACTTACTGCATACAACTTTAAGCATAGTGAGATAATGTGGCATTGGTTCAACAACTACGGCACATCGACAAAGTTTGTGTTTTCTCAGAGAATTGTTTTCCAATCTGCTAATCTAACTTAACTAACTCTATTGCCTATGGGACCCGGAGGATTAATGCCGCGTTCACAAAAGTTCTCTACTACTATCCTTAGCCAACTGGATCCAGTTTCTACTTTATATTTCTATTTCTGCGAGATCCATCTTAATATTGTCCTCCCATCCGCACCTAGGTCTTCCTAATGTTTTTTTTTTCGATTGGTCTTCAAATTAAAACCTTGAAAGCGTTCCTGCTTTCTTCCATTCTGGCCATATGACCTGCCCATCTTAGACTCCTACCGCCTTATGCCGAGTCGTTTCGACGTATGATTAGCATCATACTAAAACACTGACTACTGCAGGACACTTATGTTAGTCGAATTCTTTAGTATGGTACTAATCGTGCTTCAAAACAACTCTGCATAAGGCCTCTAGATTTGAAAATGTTTGGTAAACCGCATAAATTATGTAATTCCTCGTTATGGAATTTCTGCCCTTTCCCCATTCCCGTTACTCTTGGGTCCGAATATTCGTCTCAGTATCTTGTTCTCAAATACTTTCAGTCTATGTTCTTCCCTCAGAGTAAGCGACCATGTTTCGCAACCATACAGAAACAACAGGCATAATTATCGTTTATTTTTATATATATATTTTAAGCTTCAAATTCCTCGACAGAATTCGCTACTACAAGAGATTTTGAACTGAATAATAACTCGAATTCCCTGCTTTTACTCGACATTTAATTTTTTCGTGAATATAGTTTACGTCTGTTATTATTGATCCTAGATATTTGAAAGTGTCCACTTTATCAAAAGTATTATTTGATATTTTAACGCATTCATAATTTGCCGTATTACGATCCTGACGAGCTTCCATGTATTTAGTTTTTTCTTCATTTACTTCTAAACCCATGTCCCTGCAAACGTTGAATAAGACCTCTGCATTTCTTTCTATTGTTCTCCTATCATCCCCTATTAAATTTATATCATCAGCGTACGCCATAACCTTGTGAATGCCATATCCTTTTCAATATTTGGCTCTGTCATTTCGCTTTCTGGGCTTACTCATCCAAACCACTTTGTTTAGAAGCACTTGAAGATGAGTCCTTGCGAATTGTTTCCTCATGATTGAAGATGTCGAGAAAATTAATATACTGTATTATATTAATTCGTTATTGAATGTCCGGAATTCTTCATCCTAACACAATGCATGAACGTGGAAACATTGTAACGATCTCTTATAAATGTTCTAGATAAATGGAAAAAGTAATTCGTCAAAATTTTTAATATACAGAATTTTCAAGAAATCTCTGTACCGTAGGTTTGAGTTTCACATATAATTATATCACTGTTAATTAAGTTTATTTATTTGACAATACTGTGATTGAATACGATATATGTATAAGAGGCTATATATATGTTCTATCGTGCTGTACCCACAAATGTATTGTCTTTATGTCCTCATTGACAATAAATCACCAGGAGCCGATTTCATTCCAGTCCAAGTAATTATACCGAAGTCTATTTAATTAAGAAGGTACACAAAATTATCTTCCTAATGGTAAAAATAATATAAATTGTTAAGGAATGGAAAGAGTGTATTGTAGTGGATACATTTAGAGAAGAAACGATTAAGTTGCACTAACTAGGATAAAATTTTATTATTCTATATTCTGCAAAACCCTGGCAAATATTCCTGTTTTACATTTAACCAATGTGCTGATGAAGCAATTAGATGTTGTGAATAGCCTATATAGCATCTGACGCATAGGTCAATTTTGGACTAGGTATTCTGTATCAGAACAAATGTTACAACAGGAATGAGAATTTTAGCTTTTGTCGCTGGGCAAATAGCTACCACGTGAGATTTTCGTTCATGTAGTATCGGATTTGATTCATTGTGTGCAGATACTAAAACATGAAATCAATGCATTGGCTGTTTAGATTTCTCCTAATCTGTGTGCTCATGTCTTATATAGGTTCGGTGCTGAAAAGGAACGTTAAACTTCAACAAAGAACAATAGAAATTGCTGTGAGTGCTCATGTGGTCTATATACCACGTTAAGCTGTAGATTTACGTTTCATATAGTTTTGGTGCTGAACGGGACCCTAAACTACAAATTGAACAAAAGATAAAACTCTACAATATATTTACACAATATGGGACATTATATAAAATGTCAAAGTTGTTCGGGAGATGCTCGCGTAGGAAACTTTCGCGTTGTAAATAGAGTTGTGAATGAAGATCTTTTGGATAAGATACATCTAGGGCCTTATTCTGTGTAGGCATTCGCAAATATTGCGGAACGTTACGCAATGCAGAGCAGGAAAATTCAAATATAACTAATATGCCTGTTATCGCAAACTAAAACGCATATTTTGCTTTGGGTTGACGCAAACCGTTACCAAATAAGTCTCTTGGATACGCCGGACTGTAAGCGAAATGAAAATGAAATGATACCTTTCAGTTTAACGTCCAGGGATTGTGCCGGTTAGGCTAAGGGAGAAGATGATTAAGGCAGCTGAGTGATGATGGAAGAATTGGTGAAACGAGATTGTGGAAGGAAACGGGAGTATCCCTAGAAAACCCACGGACACGATGTTGTCCACTACAAACTTATTTGGTCGGGCATCGAACTTGGTACCCAATATACCAGAGGTAAGCGCTCTACCACTGAGCCACCGTGTTCGAGATGAGACAAGACAAAGCAGAAACAGATACCCTTCTCGAGGCGAAATATCCCTTTCAGGACTACTTTTCGAGATGAGGCTCCCTCAACTCTTGTCTCGTGAGATAACCCTGCCAGGAAGAAGGTGGAAATATAATGAAATGAGATCTTCAGGCAGTAAGATGTATCTATCCTAGCTGGAATCGGCTGCCACAGAATGGTATCCAGTGACATTACCGTATATTGTTTCTACAGAATGGATCTATGAATTAATGAAATCATAGAGCAAACGAATGATACATGAAGATGGAAAGGTAGTGGAATTTAATAACAAGAAACTTAGTGAAAATATTCCTGATTAGACTGGTTTTAGCATAGTAGGGCATGAGATTTGCTTACAATGAACATTTGAGTTTGCCAATCATAGAGGAAGTTAGAAAATATGGGACGTTACAGGGATTGCACTTTCAAGCTTTAAGATAGGATTCATTACATACAATGGAAGAAAAACTTGAATATAAACGTGAACATGGTGTATCATTTCACAGCTGATGCTGCCAAAAATTAAGAAAACTACTCTTTATGGTAAGTTTGCTTGACTTTAATGAAAGCTACGTAGGTCAATCCGAATAATTTCACACTACTGTTTAATGTTTCCAAATTATAATTGTACAATCATACAATTGAAGTAGAAAATAAACCAATAGATAAATAAAGTAAGTCAGAGAACAATTTTGAATTCGGTTACATTACTTTAAATCCTTACCTTTTCATTCTTTTAGTATAAACATGTCCCTCCATTTCACTCTTCTCTACGTTCACTGTAGTAATTTCTATTGTATTTGAGGTCATGAATCTATATATATAAAATTTAAAATCACTATGTATGTGACTCTAAATCTCCTAAACCGCCCTACCTATCTCGATGAAATTTGTAACATGGATGAGGTTCGAAGCTGGCCTTGTTTTAGGCTATTCATTTTGATGGTAGAACTGAGGGTGGGGACGAGGAGGGGGTATAAAGAAATAAATAAAACTTAATAACTAATGAACCAATCGACCACTCTTGATCAAATTTTAACATAGATGAGGTTCAGGCCTTGGATCGTTTTTATAACTTAAATTTGATGGAGCAACGTACGGGAGGAGAAGGAGGGATATATATATATATATATATATATATATATATATATATATATATATATATATATATATATATATATATATATAAATCAATTTTTATGAAAGTGAAAGAGTTTTGTAACTTCATAACTCTTGAAATATTCGACCGATCACAACCAAATTTTCAAGATACTTGAGGTTCAGATCTGGAAACATTTTTTCCAATTTCACTTTAACGGTAGATCCCAGGGAGGGGGGAAAGGGGGACGTATAAATAAAAACAAATAAAACCTAATAACTTTGGAACCACCCAACCAATCTCGATCAAATTTTCAACATATATGAGGATCGGGTCTTGAGTGGTTTTTCATTATTTCACTTTGACGAGCCAACGTAGGGGAGGGGGAGGGGAGTTATATATGAAAAAAATAAAATAAAAGTGACTTCATCACACTTGAACCACCCGACCGATCTCAATCAAATTTTCAACTTACATGAATTTAAGGGCTGGGATTACTTTAGGCTGTTCACTTTGACGATGCAACGTAGGAGAGGGGGAGGGAGAGAGAGATTTAAAAACGATCAAAAATACCGATATTAGTGTTGAATCCATAGTTTTTGGAGTCGATGAGAGAAACAGTGACACTTCTTATGCTGTTTCAATCCAAGTTCAGCTCTGATAGTTGGGGAGGGGGAGGGTACAACGTAGGGGTGAAGGATAAACATTTAAAAATGATCGAAAATGACTAATATTAGTGTCGAATCCATAGTTTTAGGAGTAGCTGAGATTAATAGTGACAATTTTGATGCCATGTGCCGCAGCACAAAGGTGGGGGAGGGGGAGCTGTACATAATAATGATCGAAAATAACCAATATTAGTGTCTAATCCATAGTTTTCTGGTTCATTCAGACGAACAGTGGCATTTCCAATCCGGTTTAAATCCAAAATCAGTCCCGCCACTTGGCGGAGAGGGAGAAAAATATATAGAAATGATCGAAAATGGCCACTATCAGTGTCTAAGTTATAGTTTTCTGGATCCCTTTGATGAATAGTGATACTTTCGATCCCGTTTAAATACAAATTCAAATCCGCAACTTGGGGGAGGGGGAGGAAGAGATATTTAAAAATCATCCAAAATGACCGATATTAATGCTGAACCCACATTTTTGGGGGTCGCTGAGATGAACGGTGACACTTCCGATGTCATGGCCCACACCATGGGGAAGGGGGCTATATATATATGTAAGTGGTCAAAATGACCGATATTAGTGTTGAATCTATAGTTCTTGCGGTCACCGAGGTGAACAGTGACATTTGTGTTTAAATTCATTTTCAGACCCTTGAGGGATGAGGAGAGGTGACATACATTAAAATGATCGAAAATGAGCAATATCAGTATATTTAAATTATTCATTTCAACCTAGCGAAGCGGGTAGTATTTGCTAGTAAACTCATAAAACTTTTGATGTAATAAAACTCACTTGGATACACTCACTGGAAAAACACTTAGGTAGCGGAGTAGAATAGTGATGGAAGCAGAAAGAGAAAACCCGATTTCGTTTCTTTTAGTTAATATTAAACATCCCTGATCGATATCAGCACAATTGTCTTCGCACATAAAGAACATAATTTTAAGAGATATGAGATACATTTTCACAAATATAATCGCATATATTGAGCACAAGAAGAAGAAAAATACAATACTATTTTATCAACAAATTACATCCAAGGCACTGATATGGTCTATTCGATTCGTCTTATGTGACCTATATTATATTGCTGAGCAATAAAATCTATCGTTAAACGGCTTCATACTTATTTTATCCTCAGTTTGTGTACCTATTATTTGCATAAATGTGTCTGTAACAGGTGTTTCTCGTAGTGCATTTTTTGTTTGGGTATTTTGCTTCTAAAAAGCGCCGGAGACAGATTTCGTATTATTTTCTCTTTCTATACCATTAGTTTCTTCTCACGCAATTATTTAGTCTATGTAAGGAAGAAATGAGTTTGCTCCTTCTAGAAGCATAACTTATATAAAGAAAAACTCAACAGAGCATGGAATATGTTTTTGCGTCGTCTTGGTATCTATCAACTTTTATATTTGAGATATAATAAATTGTAAAGGATTAGCAAATTATTTTGTTCTGTTTTATATGGGAACGAAAACAACTGTTGTGGACAATTTTTAAAATGTTTCTTTCAGTAATCTTTTAAGAAAAATGGATGACCTTTATAAATTTCAAAGAGGATTAGAAGTTAAAATTATGAATACTATTAAAATTTAAATAGCTTAAGTAAAGAACTGCTATACATTTTAAAATTGTACAACTAATAAACACTTAACGGTGTATGTCATTCTTAAATTACAACAAGATTACTACAAAATTATTATATCAAACTGTTATAGTTAGTAATAGTTAGCGAGATATTCTAACTCTACAGTTACTAGAATGTTTCGACTATTAGGTCTGAATTCCTTGCTTGATTAGAAGTTAACTGCAGGGCGCTCAATGTTAATTTAAGTATCACCAATTTCCAGGGAAAGTAGTATAAATTGTTTCAAAATGTGGAATGCTTAAAAACAGCAATGAATTATCACTTATTCATAACTGTCATATTATTAGACACACAAAATATAGAAAATCAAATAATGTTCATTGCACAAACTACCAACTTTACGGTTTATGTCATTTTGTAATATTTTGCATGGTATTATCCAAATCAAAGTTGGATTCTGTAAACCTCAGACTTTTTGTTAATAAACTGTTAAATACTAGTTTCAACACATGTGCCCTATATATGATACATTTGTTGATTTGTAAGCTATTTTTACATAGGGTGTGAAAGCTTACGGCTTACGCAACTTTTCTTACATAAAATATGGTCGTATCCAAGGGAATCTCTATATTTATCCCATTGTTTTCTTACTTTCTTACCGCATATAAAAGAAATTTAATATTTCAACACTTTTTTACATTCCCACGATATTAAATAATTTACATGTTTTAATATTGGACATAATGACACGATACGATACATAATGACACATAATAACATAAAAAGGTGTTAGCTCAAATTATTAAAAACTTTAAAAATACTAACCCACACATAAATGCAATTGAATGTCATTGAATATTATATATTATGTAAAAATAAATAAATATATTTGAAAAAAAAAAGCTTTAAATTATGATAGGTAGTCTTAAAGGAAAATTACTTCCATCTTTAAAAAAAAAATCCTGATTTTCTAGAAGAATCAAGTACAAGACATGGTAATAAAGATATGTGAATGGCCAATAGAGTGCATTAATATGGTAGTTGTCTGGTAAATACTACTACATTGTTAATGAATTATTTCTTTCTAGTATCTATGCACTCTTGATATTTATACAAATGTTGAAAATTCTGAGACAGGTTTTCCACTTTGAAAGATCATATTATTAATGTAAAAATCTTCTGCAACTTTGCACCTTGCTCGCGTAAGCGATAATTTTAATTTTCTTAATAACAAACAAATAATAATAACAAACAAGTAAAATTGACTGTACAACTCATCATTGTAATGTTTCTATGGGCAAGGATGGAAATTGGCACATTGTATGTTATAAGATGGTTCAAGATTAGCAATACCTATATGCCTTCATGGTATACATAAACACACAAAATGCATGACAAGTTCATAATGTTTTGTAATAATGTGTTAACAAATTTAACTTTTAGCGCATTGTACAGTTCGCGGCATACAAGTCTAAAGCAGTGAGTGTGACGTAGTACACTCTTTCCATTCAGCTGAAAAAGAAACAGGAATCAAGTTTACACGTTAAAGCTTTAAAACAGTCTTTTCCATTCGTTTGTTCTGAAATATTTTTAAGAGCCTAAATTTAAAAAAAGAAAGGTCACACAATGTTCCCAGATCTTCATAAAGACCTTTAGTTTCATTCTTTATCTTCTTTAAAGACTGCAAGCTGGTAAGATGCTCGCTAAGAAATCTATGGAAATTGCCAATAACGAAAGTAGGTTTTGTGCACGCACAGACCTCTAAAATATCTACTGACACAAATGAGCATTATTCAATGATTCATTTCATTTCTTTTCAGTAATTGCAAGCAAATGTTCCAGGGGGTCATTTGGGCAAGACAGGAGGGTGTAGAGCTCCTCCGTGGCTAAGCGGTTAGCGTACGCGCCTTTGGCGTGGGAGACCCGGGTTCGATTCCCGGCGGGATCTCATGTGGTTCGGATTCCACGTTAATCAGTAGGTACACGTCCCATATAGCCTCGCTGCTGAAAGGGACGCTAAACTAAAAATCAACTCAACTCAAGGAGGGTGTAATTCCCCCTCTATTGAGCTTCATAAATAAGTTTTGTTTAATCAAAGGTATGGTAATACACTAATAAAAAAGTGAAAATCTTATGTCACCGGAAAATTTTCCCCCTCCCGAATAAAATCTAAAAGACACTGATTTAGCAAAAAACCTATAGAGTTACAATAGCACATTGCTAGAGAGCTTACATTTGGTTTCAAGAGTCGAAGGTTTAATCTCAAGTGATATGAGTTCCTGGGCGACATTGAGAGAGAGAGAGAGAGAGAGAGAGAGAGAGAGAGAGAGAGAGAGAGAGAGAGAGAGAGAGAGGGAGGGAGATATTCAAGTATGGAGACAGAGAGGGATGATTTATATACACAGATTTAGAATTGGGTAAAAATGATCGGACAGCATTCGTATTATGACGAAAATTGTGTTGGTGAAACAGAAAAAGGGAATGTTTCGAACTGCAAGGATCACATTAGGCAGTTGTCGAAATAAGGTAGATAACTCTTTTTAGAGCACCAGATGATTACGAAGGCAGAGAAAGATCTTGAGAACTGAGGAATTAAGAATCTAAAAAATTTGAAACTTCCGAGACGGGTTTCGAACCACGAACCTTGTAGTTATCGAACCATGACTTTATCCATTCTGCTACGGAGAACTATGTACTCGTTAAATACGTTTCCTTTAGCTAACTTATGGGGCGTTTACACTTAGTCGATTTAGTCGCACGACTAAATCGACTCGCTGCATTTGCCACTAAATCGAAGCAACTAGGCCGAATCAGATTGATGGATGTGTTCAATTATTTCAGCCACAGAAAATAGAACGTCTTTTAATTCAGTTGCCAGTCGATTAGTCGCCTTCGATCAACAAGCGATTAAGTTGAAGTCCCGTTTACACGGTCGATTAAGTTGAAAGTGACGTCAATTCAACTGAATCGAACGCAAATCGACTAAGTGTAAACGCCCCATTAATGGGATATTCCAAAAGTTGACTCGGTGGATGCGCCGTTCACATAGGACGTAAACCTCTTGTAACTTAGTTACAATGTATCTTGGCGGATATAAATCATTGAACAGGTAATGGCGACTGCTTTGAAACAAATGCAGAGTATGAGAATTAAATCAGTCATATCTGTGGTTTCGTGTGGACAAGAAACAAACTTGTGAACCAAAGGTTTGACAACAACTCAAGTTATTAATATAAACTTTGCCGAAGATTATTCCCTTATATCATCATAAAAGGTATACGAAAGACGTTCTGAAACGAAGAAATACAACTTTGCAAGCGGAGGCTACCGAGACTAAAGACGAATCATTTACCGTTTACTGATCGTGGTTCAGCGGTCAAGGCGTTGGATCATTAATCTGGAGGTTCGTGGTTCGAATCCAAGTCGGACATTTTTTTACTTAAAATATTTTTTTTTATGGCGATTGATCGACGATGACACACTTTTTATTACATTCAGATATTTAAATACTCGGATGTTTCAATACTTGAACTATCAAATCTTCCTGAATAATAATAGTAATAATAATACACTAATAATAATTATTATTATCTCGTAGAAGATTAAACGCTATGAGCTAATTATCGCTCAGTTCATACCATTACAAGCAGAAACGTGACATTTGGCAAGAATATTTTGGTTTTGTTTAATGTTCCTCACGACACGACAAGAGGAGATTTTCATCTCGTGTTTAAAACCAAAAAAATGAGAATTATCATTTTACTTTCGAGACGGGACAAGGCTATCTCAAATTATCCTCTCACTTTGGAGGTGAGAAACGAGACGAGACTAAAAGTATCGTAATCATTTCTCGTCTTGTCTCGATTCTCAAAATAGTGCATGACCATTATTTAAGTAACAGTTGCTCTGTAGACTGAATCTTATAGGCTTTTTGTTACTTTGTATTTCAGAGCTCATTGAATTATGGTCTGTGTAGGTATTTTTGTAGCAAAGCTTTTATAATTACCTCTGTATATCTTAAAAATTAGTTTATTATATGCCTCACTGTTGAGTGATATTCAGTTATTTTTATTACAGTTATTTTCCTTAAAACATACAGTAGAATACTTTCTACATGAATCTTTAGTGGAAAGCTTTTGTTTAAAATGTGGGTAGTTGCAGATGTGTGTCTTGAAGGTACGGAACCCCCTCTCCGAAATCCCTACGTTTAAGTAAGTTTTACCAAATTTTAGGGCAACTTTAAAACTTTTAATACCATTATTTATTATTATTATTATTATTATTATTATTATTATTATTATTATTATTATTATTATTATTATTATTATTATTTTTATTATTATTATTATTATTATTACTGAAGTGTTGTTAATTTCATTATTCATCCTCTTCCACCCAGCTCCCGCCTAGTGGCCATTCTGCTGAACAAACACCCTGTGTGTACGTTTTCTCCGGGTTTCGCTTCCTTCCTGTTTCTTTATTCCAATATTTCTATCATTCTCATCATCGACGTCTTCTGTAGCTTAGCCGGCATAACCATTACTTAAAAGCAAATTTTCTTATGGCTGTTGTGAGTTCTGTATCCCTACTTTCTACATGAAATTTACCTCGAAAGTTTCCGTTATAACATTTAGCTAGTTGTAGGGACGTATGCAGAGGGTATGTTCTGATGGTCCTGACACTTCTCCCCAATCCTGGGCATTTTGTAACTTCTGCCTGGAACATTTGCTAGTAATTACTGAAAAGAAATGAAATGAATCATTGAATAACACTCATTTCTGTCAGTAGATATTTTAGAGCTCCGTGCGTGCATTGCTGACTTTAGAAAGCATAAAACCTACTGTCGTTATTGGCAATTTCCATAGATTTCTTAGGGAGCATCTTACTAGTTTGCAGTCTTTAAAGAAGGGAAAGAATGAAATTAAAGGTCTTTATGAAGCTCTGGGAACATTGTGTGACTTTTTTTTTTTTAAATTAGGCTTTTAAAAATATTTCAGAACAAACGAATGGAAGACTGTTTTCAAGCCATAACTTTGTAAACTTGATTCATGTTCCTTTTTTAGCTGAATGGAAAGAGTGCACTACGTCACACTCGCTGCTTTAGACAAGGAGAGGTGGAGAAGGGGGAGGAGTTGTATTGAATACTAGAAGCAACTAATCGATTGAGACATGTATTTCTGGATGCATAAGAAAACGGGGCAACAGCTTGTTATTAATTTGGACTTAGAATTTTTTGTAACAATTTCTATGCCGCGAATTACCTTGCTAAAGTACTAGCTGGAAATTAACAAGAACGTGGTTAATAATGAAACGTAACTTTCATTTTGAACAGAACAAACCTAAGGTATAAAGATAGCAGTCCTGAAAACAATTTAACCGGTACTTGCATATAATACCGCTATAGCACATCTATAAATTGGAAATAAAATATTGAAAATTTGTCCCGTATCCCCGATTAAATATTTCCAATTAACTTTTTGAAATAATAATATTAAAGTTCAAAAACATGAAAGTTTTCCTTTAAGAGAACAATTTACTATTTTCCTATTTCAGAAAAACAATTGTAATATTCTTAAGAACTAAAGTTACACGAATAAAGAATATATCACAAATAAATTGCAATCTATCCACCAGTATAGTAATCACGCCTTCTTTGTTAAAGTATCGAAAAGTTAATACTATTTCTCATAAACAATCATTTATCAGGAGAAATTGTAAGACCGCGTTTCGCAAATCTATAGTGCACTTCCTCCAAGAAACGATTATGTTCGTCGATAAAGATCCAACTATGACAATAATGTTGCAGTTTCCTCTAGTTTTCATGTTTCCTTCTAGGATACTATGCAAGGCACCTATTAATGTTTTTGTTACAATCGATTTTCCCACTGGAGAATGGAGAAATTCGTATAATTTATCCTGTACTGTGAATGCTGTAAACTTCTAGCTCTTGAGTGTTGAATTTCTTTATAAGAAGCTCTCTTTTCGTCCATGTTTTATATTATCTTATTATTGGCTAAAGATGTAACACATATTTAAATTTTAGAACAGGGTAACCCATCTCCACATATGATTTTATTAAGACTAAATAATTCACTATTGAATTCTTATTTCGAACAATGAAGCAAGATATCCTAAATTCAGACCAGGAACATAGAGTTACATTATTATCTAATAATTATTCCATTATTTTCGTTAATTTTTGATACTGACATCTAATATATGGAAACTATCTTTAACGTATTACTTCTTCAAACTTTACTTGGATCTTATATCTAAAGTCATTAATGTTTCCAATATGATTCATAATGACATAGCATATTTATTTAACAAAGAATCTACACAATTAAGTAAGGTACCATCTTGTTTTAAGATATCCTCATCAATACCATTAAGAATTTAATTCTATCTTCATAGTAATTTCTCACTAATTATAATGGATTATATTCTCGTACGGAAATAAAATTACAACCAGCATAACTACTGAAACGGTTCCCATATCAATCACCTCTTCAAAACGTAAGTTGGGATGCTCATTTCCATTTTCAAATAAAGATTTATTAGTTTAGAAACATTTACTTTTTATTTTTGCTATTTCTGGAAGCAAAATTGTTTCCAAATACCTGTGTTCTTTTCTCAATATCAGCATGTTTTGAAAAGCCAGAAGAACATTCTCCTACACTGATGTCAGTAGACTCATCTTCAGAGACGCTATCTTTCCTTGGCTTTCCAGATTTTTTGCTCCAGTGCGTATTAGAGTGACGGGAGGAATCTCTTATAATCAGTTTGATAGCAGACCCTCCATTGCTCTCTCTCCTCTGGAATAATTTGCATTAGGAGAAGATTATATTTTGTAAAAAAAAGGAGAAAAACAAAGAAAGAAAAAGAAAAGAAAAGAAAAAGATTGGAGGAGGAGAAGCATCACAAAAGGTGATAATGACACTTATTTTCCTTCACAATACCTTTGATTCTTTAAAGTATACTGAGACACCTTCTCGGTGACAATAGTGTAATCCCAATTGTACGAGATAATCTAACTCGTTAAACAGAAATAACTTTCACCTAAATGTATAATCTCCCACAAAATTTCAGGCCGAAATGGATGGTCTTAATACTAGTCTCTTTATTGATACCCTTTTCACGAGAACTATCTTTATACTTCGCTCGAACTTCTTTTTTAAGTGTAATTTCATTTATAAGATCCAAGTTTGTAAGTTAGTGACACATCTACTATCAACACCGATTTCAGCAATTATTCCAAACTACTTTTACTTTTATAAGAACAACATTATTTCATTTTCTCAATTGGCTCAGTTTATTGCCAGTATAACGAGTGGAGAAAGAGCCTCACTGGATGTGATCCTTGACAAAATACACAAAAAATTCTTTTGTTGTTTTCGTGAATAACATTTTTCATGCATCTGGTTACCCTAGTTATGATCGTGATTTATAACTGAATTGTTTCAAGTAAAATTAATGATATCTATATTCACTAACTAACTAATAAAATTCTTCCATAGACTTTGATTACAAATTATAAAAGAAATTCTGCTTTGTATTAAGTCGTTGCTACTAGTAATGAATTAAACCAACCTATACTGTGCACATATGCTACCAGTTTTAATAATGTAGTATCAACAGTAGTTGCGACCCTCCGACTCACCTTGAGGTTTACACATATGTTTCATGACGATAGTTTGAATAACGCATTGACATCATAAATTAGAAATTTGCAAGTAACTATATTTTTTTATAACTTCTACAAGAATGTGGTAATTCATTTAAAATATCCTGTAATGAATCAACCACCTTCCCGCGCAATGGATACAAGTGATCAAGAAAAAGAAACTGATATACATTATAAAATTCATCTATGTTCTTAACAAATTTATATAATAATAAGGGATGTGATCAACCACAGTTAGGAAGTTAATAGAAGAGAGAAAGTGAAAACATCACTGAAGGAGATTATCCGTAGCTGATATCTGACCTTGAACAACAGGAGATGAGTTTGAGGTTGAACTAACTAGGAGTTTACCAAAATCACGGTCATACACGTTAACAGGTATGTGTTGTTTCTTATTGCTATTGTCAACGGTTTCTTCCTGTTCTACCTAATGACCCTCTTGCACTTTGTAACAATTTTTATCTCATCTTTAGACAGAACAGGAATTCCTAATTCTCGCAAAAGGGGTATTTAATTTTAAAGGAAATTTATTAATACCTATTTTCCCTTGATTTTCAAATACTATTCCAGAACCCTTTAATTTAAATTCTCTGAAATATGCTGTAATTCATTATGAGAAAAAAGAAGAAAAAAAAGTCAAAAAGTCAATTAAAAAATTACTTCCCATAAGCTCTAATTTAGCATATACCTCTCGTGGAAAATCACTCTAAAATACTGTTCATTTTAACATGTTTTGCAGTAAAAACAATCCTAATGAGCCGTATACTATGGTGCAGTACCTACAGAGTGCTATGAGTTAAGATCACAATTCTAGACTTTGCTTTCTTTCAAGTTCTACTATACTATTGTATACCAACTCAAATTCGGTAAGATTCTTTCTCATGGGTATTTATCTCATTTTTTTAATTTTATGACCATCAAATAGGAGACTATAACATAATAAGGTTTATATACAGTATATATATATAAACCTTATATATATATATACTGTAAACTATATATATATATAAATTTAGGGTAGAATCATATATATATATATATATATATATATATATACAGATGGTGATCAGAAAAATGGAAACACCTGAACGAAATTGCAACTTACCAGCTTAATATGGCGTCGGGCCACCTTTCGCCTTCAGAACAGCCTTGATGCGACGTGGGATGGAGGCATAGAGGTCGTGAATGGTAACAAGCGGAATTTTACACCAAACCTTATAAACCATATATATATATATATATATATATATATATATATACAGATGGTGATCAGAAAAATGGAAACACCTGTAGTTGGCAACACGTCAGATGTATGGGTTGGCAGTGGTGTCATGGCACCCGCAGCGCCGGACCGCTGGTGGTGGTGTGTTAGGTCGGTCTCCATACTACGCCAGGCGCAGTGGAACAGCAGTGTCCAGTGGCTGCAGCAAACGGAGGTAGTGTAAAATGGGAGACCTCTCAGATTTTCAAAGAGAGCAAATTGTTGGTGCGCGGTTATTTGGAGTGATTGTGACTGCAGTGGCTACTGTGTTAAATGTGTCGCGTGGGACAGTGTCGAAGGTGATGACGGCCTACACAACACACGGGAAAACCACATCGGGGAAGCGGAACACTGGACGGAAGAAAATCATGAGTGACATGTCACGCCGGGTATTAAAGCGCATTGTCACGCAGAACCGTCGTGCCACTGCGGAGCAAGTGACGGAGGAACTCAATCAGCACCTCCCCCACCCTGTTTCGACAATCACAGTCCGCCGCGAATTACATGACACGAACTTACGGGGTCGTGTTGCACGGCCAAACCGCTCATCAGGGACCATAACGCTTTCGCACGCCGCAAATGGTGCCGCGACCATGCAACTTGGACCGTTGAGGACTGGAAACGTGTGATATGGTCGGATGAGTTATCCTTCACCCTATTCCCAACCACGGGCCGTGTTTATGTGTGGAGAACGCCCAAAGAAGCTTATGATCTGCAATGTCTCCGCCCAACTGTGAAACATGGTGGCTGCTCGGTGATACTGTGGGCCGCCATATCATGGTTTTCATTGGTTCCTGTGGTCACACTTAGCGGACGAATTACTGCCAACGATTATGTCGCAATTTTAGGAGACCACTTGCATCCTATGGTCCGGATGTTGTTCTCTTACAATGACGCCATCTTCCAGGATGATAATGCACCCATTCACACAACTGGCGTTTTTGCAGCGTGGTTTGAGGAACATCGGGATGAAGTTCAACACCTCCCCTGGCCCGCCCAATCCCCAGATCTCAACATAATTGAACATCTGTGGTCCGTCTTGGAAACACGACTCCGACGACAATTCCCACCTCCATCCTCTCTCACAGAACTGGCCAATGCCCTGCACGAGGAATGGTGTAAAATTCACGACCTCTATGGCTCCATCCCACGTCGCATCAAGGCTGTTCTGAAGGCGAAGGGTGGCCCGACGCCATATTAATCTGGTAAGTTGCAATTTTGTTCAGGTGTTTCCATTTTTCTGATCACCATCTATATATATATATATATATATATATATATATATATATATATATATATATATATATGATTCTACCCCAAAATTTACTCCAAGAAGGTAAATTCTATTTGAAATTGAAACTGAATTTGTATGTACTTTATTAGTCGAAAGGCATTTAAAAAGTAATGCTAAATCATATTTATACAACAGTTCCGAGTGAATAATATAGTACAAATAATTCAATTTACGTAGCTTTTGGAGCTAGTGAGGACAACTGAATCTAAGGCCTGTAATGTCTTCTAATTTGAAATAAGTAACTTCGGTTTCAATATGGAAAAATGGTTGGCCAACTACAATCAAGAAGTAGTTGACATCTAGTTTCGTCGAATCAGAAGCAAGTATTTGTTGCCGTTTAAAACTACCTCGGTGAGCAAACTGAAGTCAGCGAATTCTTGCTTTAATAGATCAGATATTGCTCCACATTTTAAATTACAACTGTTCTATAAATTACGTAAAATACTGTAATGACTTTCCACTAAGACATGTATTCTGAATTTCATATTTATTCTGAATTTCAAATAAAATTGACTATCGTTGGTGTTAGTAACGTAAGGAAAATATTTATAGCCTGTTATACAGGGTGTCTATCGGTCACGAAAGTCACGAATGTCACGAAAAAGTCACAAAATCAGAAAACGGTCATGAAAGTCACGAAAAAGTCACGAAATTTAGCTTTTGGGGCACGATTTCTTTAACTGTACAAATGTTGGCATGTATAGAACAATTGGAAAATTTTGTTCTATAAAACGTGAAAATTCACCACCAAAAATGTCTATGGTCGGCTTTAGACACTACCAAATCGCAACTAAAGTACATGTCTATCGCTTGGATGAAAATTCGACCTAATCCACACCTAAATTCGCTCTTGAAAATATTAGGAAATTTTATGATGTAGTGAAGAAAAGGTCATGTAAAAGTCACGAAATTTCATTTTGGAATTTTAGTAGACACCCTGTTATAGAAACTGCATCATAGTATACAAATCCTTAGAATTGCTTTTACTTGAAAGCTAATGTTACGCCGAATAGTTCAGCGTGTGATTTCCCACCAAACTTAGGCCACTATACGTATTATGGTAGGTCGGGACAAACGCATTTCTTCAAGTTCGGTATTTTAAAATTCTTTGAAAGATAACTTTCTACAAAAATTCCATCCTTATTACAAAACCGTAAATTCAACTAGTATAATTCAGAATTAATCGAATGGAACCCAATCAAACCTAACAGTTTCACATGGTTGCAAATAATGCGTCTATCTAAAGGGCTTTTGGATATAACCATAAACAGCCGAATCTGACGCACTTGAACACGGATTTTCTCCGTCGCCACACATTACACTTAACCGTAGACTAAGAAAGGCGCGTGAACAGTAAGCGAAAAAAAAAAGCAAACTGAAAAAGGAATCAGATTATAAAAATAGACATTGAACATAGACCTCTAATACTGAAATAGACTCTGAAGAAAATATGTAATGCATCACGTAGTCATGTCAATCATACTTAAAAATTTGGAGTGGAATACGGCTGTTTCGGTGCAGGAACGTTTCGATGTAGAATGTTTCAGTGTAGGACGTTTCGCTATAAGAACGTTTAGGTGTGAGGCTGGTTTGGAGTAAAGTTCTCAATCTTTACACCGAAACGTCCAGTAAAGTTTTTTTCAATAGGAAGAAATAAACGTAACGTAAGTTATTCATTAGGAAGAAATAAATTTATGAAAAAATAAATATTTAATATAAAAATTAAATGTTGCCATAAATGTTGTCACACTAACCTGCGTGAAATAATTATTTTTCTATTCATTTTACAATATGAACTAGAAGCACATAATTAATGCTTTCTTAATGTTGATACCTACAGAAGCTGAAAATTTTACTAGAAACTTAATATAAATATCGTTATGTATAACATGTATTAGTGAAAGTGTCAAATAAGAAGTAAAAATCAAGACTTAGTTGACGTTTGGGAGGAAGGGACAACGAAACCCAAGATATGCGCATACGTGCATCGGGAATTTGAGTAGAATGTAGATTCTTCGCACCTTTCATTATGGAAGTTCTTACATGATCTTCTAAGATATGAATCTCTATGTGCGATTCAAAGGGATTGAATTACTGGTGGGCATGAAGTCAGGACAAACAAAAAATATGGCAGCGTTATAAAGAGGCTGAGCAACATTTGTACAAATGGAAATGAAATTATATAATTACTTTGTTAAAGGGAGTTGCATACAATTTTGAATTCTACATTTGGTGATTTTGAAGAAACTGAATTTGTTCAGATTTGCTTCACCAGAATTCCTATGAAGCAGGCACATACACTGGAATTTATTTTGGGAGGGCCCAAATTCAATATGAGGATAAATTATATTAAAAGTTGTAAATCGCTCCTAAAATTAGACTAAATTTACACGGGGGACACCATCAGGACCCTCCTCCTGTGATTCAGTATGTAACTGGATTTCTCAAGAACGTTGTGCAATAATAGATTTATTTGTTGACGACACAGAATGCCTTGAAATAATTCTGTACTAAATTTGAGTATTATTGTTCGTGATTATTGTTATTCTGTTGTAAGTTGAATATACTATTATGAACACATTTTATTCTATCAAGAACGATCTCCAATATCATTCTGTAATTGCCTTAACAATATTTTAACCAGTTTACGCTATGGCACAGTAACTACACTAGAGCACTTCGAGTGTAAGATCACAAAATTCAAAGAACTTTTTAAAAAAATCAAGCTTTTTTTTTCCTACGTGAACTTTTCTCCCTTTTTCTTCATTACGAGTATATAATTAATGCTCTCAAAATGTTTTTTTACACCAAAACATCCCTTACAGCCAAACGTCCTCATATAGAAACGTTCTGCACCGAAACGTCCTAGAGCCATTTGGAGTATATTGTAATAGAATCGATGTGTATCAGAAAAAATGAGCATATATATTGCTAGATTACTAATGTGATATACAACACGAAACGTATGCAGAAACCAACACATATCCATTCAGGGATGTAGCCAGCAAGTTGTTCTATGCCAATATGACTCAATGTGTTACTAACGAAGAAAAAATAATGCTATATTTCAATTCTGAATAACGTGACAAATAGTTATTTGAAAACTGTTAAGGAAACAAGCTTACATAAAAAAAGCAAGAAAAAATATTTCCTCAAGTTTCATTTAAATATCGTGAATAGGTATTCCACTAATCAGAGATAAGCATTTATTTACATTTTCTAATTTTGTCCAATTACAAACAAGCGTTTGTTTACCTTTGTTTACATCTTTCAGATGGACAATTCGTTTACCACTGAGATGTTTTTCCTAGATGGTAAAATACTACATATTCCACACAATTAAAGAATTTTTTATATACTACCTTACTATACCTATAGTAATGATTGTTATTTAGGCTAAGGATAGAGATCGGTAAATTAACTATACAGTAAAAGAATGGTGTCCGTAATTGCATATATAATATGCAAACCTAATCTGTTAGGTCATATTGTTTCAATTTATATATTTGTTACAGTACTCTTCATATTTCAACTTCTGTACCGAGGAAATGTTGACCGAATCACTTTAATATCAGAAGTCACTTTTCAAAAAGACAAATTACTATTATTACTTTTAAAAATTTTCCATGTCATCAGAAAGAATCAATCCACGTTTTCACAAGGTCAGTTATATGTCTTTAACTATGTTTATTGTACAGTTAGTTGCACGATCGCAACCAGAAGGATAAAATCTCCACGATGAACGTGTAGACGGCCAACAGATATCGTATAGATATACTCGTAGTAAAATAATGGTGGTCTATGATTGCTAATTTAATTTCAGAGAAACTGAAATGATATAAGAAAATCAAGAGGTCCTAACAGCAACTGCAATTGTCGGGAAAGTAATTAGTATTAATTTTCCCTTACATCTAAATATCCTTTTTTTTACGAAGATGAGGCAGAAAGGGAATTAGGCAGAACAGGAATTCTTGTTCTGCCTAAAGATAAAATCACATAAAAAGTGTGTTACAAAGTGCTGTAAGGTCATTAGGCAGAACAGGAAGACACCACTGTCAATCACAGATGTACCATGAAGCCTATCCTCGTTAAAAAGAATAGAAAGCAATTCTTTCGTTGCTCTTCCGTTTAACGACTTAATATTTTTTTTCTTCCATGTCCACAACCATATTTGTTTTTCCAATATCAAAAGATGACATAACATAATTGAATGGCATGTCACTGACAGTCATTGTAATATTTATTTTTATATAAGATGGATGATTTCAAAGGTTTTGAGGATAGTGTCGTTATCCTCAAAACGTTTGAATTCATCCATCTTATAGTCATTATAACATTTATTTTTATATAAGTGACATACCGTTCGATTATGTTGATTCTTACGCTTGTGTATTCATTTTGGGGAAACATAATCTTCTATATTTCTAGTACTCTATTTCTTGGAGTTTTACTAAAATTTGGGTGGATTTACTTTTATATTTTTCAGGTTTTTTTTCATTTGTCTTAGTGTTAATGATAATTGTTGTGCATTTACAACACTAACAATTTTCCCTATATTTTTTAGTAGATGTCTGCCAAAGTAACCTCAGTATGTTCTTAACCTTTATATACACGTCCTGGAGTAAAATCCACCCCAAGGTATTTAATTTTTGTTCTAGAAAATGGAAAACGATTAAGGCACCCTCTACTCGTAGGTACCTCTCTAGCTGCAACTTCTGATTGTATTCGCCCAACATTCAGTCAGTTGTCGTTAAGCGGTCGTAGTGTGTGGATCGTAAAATATTGGCTGGGGTGAAATCCACAACGCGCGTGTTTTGTGTAATAATTTTTTGTCAAGTTTTCAACCTATGTGTTTCTAAAACTGCATGTTTTAATATTTTTATTTATATAGACCAATATTATTCTGGTAAACTTTCTTTTTAGAAAAGCAGTAAGGGAGAGAACACAAAATGGAGAGTGTTGCGCAAGAGGAAGAAAGATTAAGGAACCACTTTTGAAAATCAGTTCTTCATCACTTTCAACAGAATCAATAATTCTAATGACACACAAGATGATCTTATACATGAAAGTGAATATGATACAGATACTGAACGAGAGTGTGAAAGTGGTTGTGAAATTGAGGGACAAGATGATTTTGCACTTGCACAGAGAATTGCAACGTAGAAAGAAAATGACGGAACTACGTGGAATAAATGTTCTCCGCCACACAATGTTACAAAAAGAACAAAAAATATTGTTAACATACGTCTTAGAAGAACAGTAAAAATGACAGCTAAAAGAAGCAAAAGCTCCCTTGGACGGATGGCTTTCTATGATAGACGATAGTGTAATTGACGACACAGTAACTTGCACTAACATGTACATAAATTCTGCTAGTGGACAGTACGTGCGAGATCATGATGCAAATTTCACAGATAGTGACGAATTAAAAGCCTTATTTGGACTACTTTATTTTACTTGTGTCATGGAATCAAATAATCCTAACATCAAAAAGCTGCGGAAACCTGACGGAAGGGGAATTGAATTGTTTTCTACAACTACGGAATCAACAGGTTTCACTTCTCGCTAAGGTTTAGTAGATTTGACAACATTCACAATCGTGATGAGAGAGAGAGAGAAAAAAGAGGATAAACTGGACTCAATAAGAAACACCTTCGAAAGAATTGTTAAAAACATCCGAAATGGATTTTCTCCTTCAGAGTATGGACGAAAAGTTAGTGTCATGTCTTGGAAAGTGCTCATTCTGACAATATATCAAGAGTAAACCTGGTAAATATGGAATTAAGATATTTGGGCTTGAAAACTTTTTTTTTAATATTTGTAATATGGAACTTTATGCTAGAGAACAGCCAGAGCGACCATACTGTGTATCTAATGCAGCACCTAATATCGTGGAAAGACTAATAACCCCTATTAGTGGTACTGATCAAAACAGTTTTTGTGATAATTGGTTTATGAGTATGCCTCTAGCTAAGGTTAAAGGATCTCAACCGAATTTGTACGGCTGCGATTCGCCTCAACAAAAGGGAACTTCCGTAGGAACTAACAACAAAAAGAGGAAGAGAGAAATATTCAATCCTCTTCGCCTTTTCCAAGGATATGCCAATTATTTCTCGTGCTTCCAAACCCGGAAAATTTGTTGTTGTGACATCAACAATGCACCATAACAACAAAATTAGTGCAGACACAGGTAAGGAAAAGAAACCTGTTATGATAACTGATTATAATTTACATACAGGAGGCATTGATGTTGTTGACAAGCTGTGCCGAACGTATACTGTGTAAAAAAAGTGTAAGCGTTGGCCACTTACAATGTTTTGTGGTATGAAATGAAATGAAATCTTTAAGTCTTACGTCCCACGGTTATGCCGATTAGGCTAAAGGAGACGGTGATGATGAGAGATGAGTGAAATGGTGGAATGAAGAAAGTGGGAGGAAACGGGAGAACCCCGAGAAAACCCACGAGGACGGTGTTTGTCCACCACAAAGTCCACACGGCGCGAGCTGGGATCGAACCAGAGACCCCAGGCACCGGAGGTAAACGCTCTACCACTGAGCCACCCCTGTTTTATGGTATGTTAAATGTGTAATACCGTTAGAAAATATTCTTAATTTCTAAATATTTTCATGCCATATGATGTTATTCTATTTTCATTCAATATGATGTTAAAAGAACTTTTCCTTATATAATTCACTAGCAGCGTTCACCCCGCTTCGCTGCGGTCACCCCGGAACGCAATAAACTTTGTTACTTAGATAATTTTTACTTTTTCGCTTTCAAATTGCAGTAAATGTTAAAATTATAGCGCCTGTCATTTATGTTAACCCGCCGAGTCACATGGTCCTGCGGGTTGCATATAAATACGTTTATTTTTACCTATGATGAACTAATAAGAAAGGATTTGTACGTATGGACACTTGAATGGTCAATTATCTCAAGACACTGGTAATTAAAAATTAAAGTGATATGATAAAAACCATCTAGGGTCCAAATCCTAATAACCCCCCAAAAATGAAAGAAATTGGTTCAGCCGTATTAGCGTGATGAGTTCACAAAGGATTTGTGCGTTCTCTTTTATATATATAGATTTAGTGGAGAAAGCTCAAATACATGTTGTTTCGCACATTTGTAAGTAATGAATGTTTAATGCTACTTTCCAAAAAAAGTTTGAAATGAACATGAAAATAACACGGAATTGTTTAATTGTTCATCCTCTTAACATATATAAACACTGAAAAAGCTTTCTAAAACCTTAAAATTCATAAATTAAAATATTTTTAACAACATTTAAAAAGTACAACATAAAAACAGGGTAAAAATATTTTTCTCTAAAAGCGGTTACGAAATAAAATACTTATCGGAAAAATAATCACATATCGTAGAATTGAATCTCGAATCAATCTTATACTCCAATACATACATTAATTTGTAGAAAACCAGATGGGGTACAAAACACCCCATGCATGTGTTTAAGTCCTCAAGCTTAGCGCGTATGTTTGAGAATTAATCGATACGTTTCCTTTCGGAAACACATTTGGAATTAATTGAATAGATCGTAAGTGAGTTTCCATCATTCAATTTAAACAGCGGCATTTTTAGTCACCTGACCGTCCATTTGTCAAACTGTTCCATGTTAATTATCAAAACATGATATAAATTTTATGAAACATGTTTTTTCCTTCCCCAGCCTTAGGAAAATGTTCTGTTATTAAGGACTGAAATGTGTCAAGAATACGAGGGTAAAAGGTGGTTAAATCCATGCAATCATGCAAGTTTACGCTGACGTGAGAAGAAAGCGATTTTTTGGTTTAACTAGTAAAATTATTCGATTTCGATTTTTCCGGTTAAACCCTTTACTTGCAGGCAAAATCGGCCAATAATATGTAAGTGAAACAGACGAGGATCTCCTAATTTCGAAGTTTTTCTATTTAAATAATATGGTAAGAAACTGTTTTTTTTTTCTGTGATAACATTCGCCAAATAATCCGATTTTGATGTAGAATATAACCTATAGTTTCTTTGATACTTCTTAATTGTCATGACTACTTGAAGTTGAAATCTATGAAGAGAACAAAGAGGTTAATCACTTCCCCTTTTAAAAATGAATAGCAGTATAATTTTTGTAAAAAATATATTTGAATTCGATGAAAATTTCGGGAAAGTCATATATATATCTTCTCCACAATTCCTGTTGCTTCCGGATTAAAACAGAAGAATATGACTTTGAGAGGGAATTTTCAGCAATTAGAGATTAATAGACATGCACTGTTACTTAGCAGAAAACATAGAATACTTGATTCCTCCTAACAGCGACGCAATACAACTTGTATTTAGTTAAATGTAGATATGGTTCTTCCGCTGAAGTTAACCAGGAAATTTTTAATTCGCTAAAGAACGAACTACAAGAAATAAAAACAGAAACATACTGGTCATTTACTACGTTATCACACAACTATGATTTCCGGATCACAACTAGTAACAGGTAGTCTACAAAATATGAGACTTGCGGACGAAATGCCAGTGTGTCCCAAATATCAGAATAAGTCAGTTGTAGTGGACCATGTCTAACGCCATTTGACAACTGATAGTTAAAACTAGTGGATGCGCAAAAAGCGTTGGAATTCTTATAGTCAGACATAATATACGGTATCATGAATGTAAGCAAAGTTTCCACAATACGCTATATTTTACAATTTTATTTTGATAAAAGCAACAGTCAACAACAAGACATAAAAAATGGTTCCATTACTTTCGTACTGGAAATTTCGACGTCAGGATGCTCCTCACAGTGGGCGACCAGTCACAGCAAAAGTGTCTGAGATTCTGGCAAAAGCCGAGCAAGAGCAGCATGTAAGCAGTCATGACATGGCCAATGACACAAGCATGCATGGCTAAACAGTATTAAACCATTTGGAGAAAGCTGGCTATGAAAGGAAGCTCGAAGTTTGGGTGCCTCATGAACTGACTCAAACACATTTACTTGATCGGATTTCCAACTCTGAATCTGCTGAAACGTAACGAACCTGAGACATCTCTGAAGCGCTTGACAACCGATAAAAGTGGATAACATACGACAACAATGTGCTAGAAGGATTGTGGTCAAAGCGAGGAGATGCTGTACGTTTGGTGGAATTGGAAAGGCTTCTTACAACACGAGCTGCTACCACCAGGCTTAACAATAGGCTCGGACCTTTACTGTCGACAATTAGTACAAGTGTATCTGGCAACTAAAAAGAAAGATTGGACTTAGTTTCATACTAGACTGAGAACCGTAGACCACGTACAAATTTAACTACTTGTCAGGAATTGAGAAAACTTAGCTGGCAGGTTTAATCCACCAATCGTATAATCCGATTGTGGTGCCGTCAGAATATATTTTTTCGGTCCTTGCAGTACTGCCTAAATGGTATTAAGTTAGTTTTGAAAGAAATCGTGAAAACTACGTATCAAAATTTTTCACCTAAAACAACAGAAATTCTATAAAGACAATATTCTGGTGTTGCTGAAAAAGTTGCTGAAAATAATCGAAAAAAGTTGTATATGTGGTTTCGCAATGTAACTTTCAAATTGTGATAAATGTATTGTCAAAGTTGACCTTCTAAGTCTTAATAAATGTTAGGCAATTTGATATGTTGGTCGCCTTTGTATGTTTCGTCACCGATTTTTTGTAACTAGTGCTCGGATAATAAGATCGAATGTGGTCTACTTGCTCGCACGTTGAATCGATATTGTACATTTACCGTATGAAGCCCAATAGATTCGAATAGACACACAAACCCCATAAAATAATTTTGACCCGAAACAACAGTTTAACTCGATATACACGTATGACGTTATAAATTCGTCAAAATCCGATAATACTGTGCAATTGGTTCGACTCGATAGAAGTGGTAGGGGCGCACCGGTATCTAGTTGTCAGAATTTTTTTTTCAGAGGTTAAAAGTCAAGGACCTTGGCCCGGGATAAATGACGTAGGGGTACTGAAGACCACTAAAATTTTCGAACTTAAAAATTTCAAATTAAAATTTTCAACAAAACCTTTTTAAATTAAAAAATAAAGAAAATTTTTAAACTAAAACTTAAAAAAACTAAAAATTTAAAAAGTTGAAAGTAAAAATTTTCAAAAATTTTGAATCTAATATTCTTCAAACCAAAAATTTTCAAACAAATTTCAAACCAAAATTTTTAAAGTAAAATTTTTCAAGCAAATACTTTGAAAAATTTTTCATTTTCAAAACTAAAAATATTTAAAACAAAATTTGAAAATTGGAAATTTTAAGTTTGAAATAACTTGGATTTGAAAACTTATTTTCAAAATTTTGTTTTCTATCAAAAGTTTTAAACTGAATAATTTCAAATAAAATTCTCAAACTAAAAACAAATAAAAAAAATAAAACAAAAAGTTTGACGCAAATTTTAAAACTGAAAGTTCTCAAACAAAAATATTTCAAACTAAAAGTTCAAAATAATATTTTGAAACTAAAAAAAATCAAAACAAAAAATTAAACTAATAATGTTCAAATGAAAGTTTGAAAATTAAATTTTCAAACAAAATTTTGAAATTAAAAAATCAAAAAATTTGGAACAAAGTTCTCAAACAAAAATTGTCTTCACGAACGAAAAATTTCAAACAAAATTTTGAAACTAAATGTTCTAACTAAAATTGTAAAACCAAAATTTTTAACTAAAATTTTCCAATTAAATTTCAAAAAAATTAAACAAAATTTTAAACTTGTTTAAACTGAAATTTTCAAACCAAAAAATGAAAAACAAAATTTTGAAACATTATTTTAAACAACCTTTTTAAAACAAAAATTTTCAAACTAAATTTATGAACAATCATACTAAATAATTAAACCAAAATTTTCTAACTAAAACTTTTCCAACCAACAGTTTTTTTTTAAATTTTTCTTTCCAAATAAAAATTTAAACAGCAATCAAAAAATGTTAAGCATTTTTTTAAATGTATGCAGCAAAGATTTGAAAGTGATCAACCAATCAGATTGACCATTATAGACAGTGAATTGGAGCTAAAGTTGAGTGCTGTTGCACAACCAATCGATTTATTGGGTATAATGTGTTAAATTTTTGACCTTAAACTATGAGTCATAACTACAATTCTAAAATTCAAAGTATGTTAATATATATGAATAGGTTACTTATTTTCGAGTCCAAAATTTGAAACCCGAGGTAAAAAATCAACCAAACAGATTTCAGTAAAAAAAAACTTTCCACCAATAATCTTAGTCTGAGTTGTGACTAAAGTTCAAAGTATTGTTTCATATCAATCATTGCCTATCACCAGAATCCAAGTTCTAAAACCTTAGACTATGAGCTGTGACTAAAGTTCAAAGTATCGTTTCATATCAATTGTTGCCTATCAGGATCCAAGTTCTAAAACCTTAGACTATGCTTTGTCACTAAGTTTCAACGTGTTAAGATGATATGCCATTATACACAAATTTGGATTATGTTACAATTTATCTTATTGAACGTTAAGTATAACATTCAAATTTCGTGCCTCATACTAGAATATTTACCGAATTTTATCACAATTTCCAAATTTAAGGGATGTGCCCTCCCAAATTTAAGAGAAGTACATCAATATACCCAAGTTTTAGAATTAACTATGCACTTAACCAATAGTCATATATTGTTATTAGGTCTAAGATCACATAATATTATATTCTAAGATCAATTATGTCATTAACCTCCAATTTCAATTATTGACAATTGTTTACCTTAAGAAGGGAATAAGCAGAAACACTTAGATTCACATTGAGGTTTAGAAGCGTTCACCGAATTTTGTTATTTTGTATCTCCCAAGTTTAAGGAGTAGTCCTATATACCGTAACAAATTTTTAAAAGGGAGCGTCAATATATACATATCCCATAATGGAAATGAATACCAAACTTCGTGGTCAAAGAAAATACTCAACTTAGAGTAGAAGTGTAGATCTCCGACACACATCTAGAATAATATCAAAAGTTTATAACATGCTTTGTTTCCAAGACGTTCGGTTGTAAATATGATAGTCTCCATTGGATGTAGTAATTCGGACTTCATTCTAAGAAACCCAGTCGATGGCGTAGGTCATACCTTCCATTACAGAATACTAATGTAAACTAAAAAAAGAACGAAAGAAAGAAAATGAATAAGCATTGTTTTACTGGTAACTTTCTATCAGAAACACCCTATATTAAAAATCCAAACTGTATCATAATAAAAAGTTACAAATGTGCAAAAGGAAAATTGGATGAATCTCTGTTTGCATCGATTATGTTCTGCAAAAAAAGAAAAAAAAACGATACAACCTGGCTGGGAATCTAACGGAGATTTTCCATTTGGAAGCCTTGGACGATACCACTATTCCATCTTTTTTTAAAAAATAAAATATCAACCGATTATACCTCAGTTTCCTGAGCAACTCGAGTTTGCTCGTATAGAAGACCTCTTTGACCTTTTCTAAATTCGACAGGGATACGAACACATTTATATCCAGGACAGTTAAAATTCCAAAGGTTCTTCCATCGGAAATCGAACGCGGAACTTCGTACACCAAAGGCGCACGTACTAGCCACTAGATCATCAGGGAGGGCTGAACTTGTAGTTAGAAGACATTATTGTAAAAATAAGTTTTATTTCATCATCCATCGCAATTCTTAGGGTCCCCCTATACCTCGCCCCTCGCCCCATTGAATATCGATATTTATATTTTACTACGTTGATACATTGACCATGGATTGCTCTACAAAAAATTTGTTTAACAAATGGTGCTGTGTTTCTACCTGACAACGATAACACGAAAAGTGTATACTGCAGATCAATGAAGTCTTTCGAATGTCCTGGTGATGTTCTTACCTTTTTGCAACTAACATTCGTAAATCGTCTCTATCATGGTACAGGTGTTTGCTTCCGAATTCTTAAGGATTGCTCATTTAGTATGAAAAGTGGATTCTTCACGATCACTTTGTAAAAAGATAGCTTCAGCGTTAATAGAATTTAAACCTATTATAGATAGCTGTACTACTAGTAAGTCCATTACGTTACCCCTACACCATCAATCCATCTAAAACTATAAACCAAATATTACTAACGTTAAACCTGATCTTTGGAACGAACCGGCTTCTTCTTCTAAGGTTATTTGAACCAAAGTACACAAGGAAATTGAATTATTCGACTCCCTAGAGACAAATTAGTATCCACTAATAAATAAAATATCATACAATCCAGGAAAAATTACAGAAGTAATCACATTATGCAGTAATTTAACCGTGCAAGTTCAGAAGTAGGAGAATAATTATTATTAATAATAATAATAATAATAATAATAATAATAAAATATATTATAAAATTGAATGTGACTATGTTTGTGACTCTTAATCTTTTGAACTGCTCCCTTACACCCCCCACATGTTGCGATGCACGGCATGGAAGTATCGCTGTTTACCTCAGCGATCCCGAAAGACATGAATTCGAAGGTGTTATTGATCATTTTCGATAATTTTTATATATCTAATTCCTCTCCATTCCCGAAGTTGGGGTGATGAATTTGGATTCAACTAGTATCAGAAATGTCATTTGCTCTTTGCCACCCCGAAAATTACAGATTCGAAACTAATATAGCTCATTTTCGATCATTTATAAATATTCCTCCCCTTCCCCTAAGTTGCATCGTCGAAGTGATACGACAAAACCACAGCAGGTGTGAACCTCATTTATGATGAAAATTTCAACGAAATCTATCAGGTAGTTGAAGAGTGATGTAGTCAGAAAGAGAGTCTTTCATTCATATATATACCACCTCATCTCTTCTTATCTCCTCTAAAATGCATCGTCAAAGCAAAATAATAAAAATACTCGCAGGCCCCAACCTTATCTATGCTTCAAATTTGAGATTGGTGGGTGATTCAAGATTAAGTTTTATTTATTTCTATATATTTCCCCTCCCCTTTCGCTACCCTACGTTCTACCGTCGAAGTGATATGACAAAAGCCATCCCAGGACCGAATCTCATCTATGTTGAA
Organism: Thermobia domestica; assembly: GCF_964235325.1. Lineage (NCBI taxonomy): Eukaryota > Metazoa > Arthropoda > Insecta > Zygentoma > Lepismatidae > Thermobia > Thermobia domestica. Next base: position 211,873,383 of record NC_137462.1, on the reverse strand, counting down.
AATTTGATCGAGATCGGTTTGGTTGTTCAAGAGTAATGCAGTCACTTTCATTTCTGCTTTTTAGATATATATTTCTCCCTCCCCCTTTCCTAAGTTGCACCGTCAAAGTAAAATTATAAAAATCATGCCAGGTCCGAACATCATCTATGTTGAAAATTTAATGGAGATCGGTTGCTTCAAGAGTTATTAAGGTATACGCACACACACGCACACACACACACACACACACACACACATATATATATATATATATATATATATATATATATATATATATGGGGTATATATCCCCCTCCTACGCTCCTAGTTTCTACCATTACAAAGAAAAAAAAACTTTCAAATCCTGAATCTCATCTATGTCGAAAATTTGATCGAGATCGGTCGGCTGGTTCAAGAGTTATTAAGTTTTCCTTATTTTCATATACATCTCCCCTCCCCTCCTCCATCCGTAGGTTCTACCGTCAAGGTGAAATTACAAAGAAAAACGTCCGAGTTCCGAATCTTATTTATATTGACGATTTTATTGTGATCGGTAAAGTGGCTCAAGAGTAATTAAATCACAAAAACAGTCAACTTTATTTTTATTTATATTGATTTTTACATATCTACCCTCCTCCTCCAACCCTAAGTTCTACTATCAAAGTGAATAGCTGAAAACACTCATGGACCAGAACCGCATCAACGACAAAAATTTGCCGAAATCGGTTCGACGGTTCAAGAGATTAAGAGACACAAACGTAGTCACTTTCAATTTTATAATACAGTTTCTTCTTCTTCTTCTTCTTCTTATTATTATTATTATTATTATTATTATTATCGTACTTTTGAACTTGCACGGTGAAATTACTGCATAATATGATTACTTCTGCAATTTTCCCTGAATTGTATGGTATTGCGTTTATTTGTGGGCACTAATTTGTCCCTAGGTAGTCGAATAAATCAATTTCGTTGTACACTTTGGTCTACATATAAATAACCTTAAAGGAAAAAGCCGGTTCGTTCCAAAGATCAGGTCTAACGTTAGTAATATTTGAGTTATAGTTTTAGATGGACTGATAGTGTAGGTATAACTTAATGGAGTTAGGAGTAGTACAGCTAACTAGAATAGGTTCAAATCCTGTTCACGCTGAAGTTGTCGTTTTACAAAGTGAACGTGAGGAATCGACTTTTCATAATAAATGAGCAATCCTTAAGAATGTGGAAGCAAACACCTATGTCATGATTGAGACGATTTACAAATGTTGGTGGCGAAAGAGGAGGAAATAACCAGGGCATTCGAAAGACTTCATTGATCTGCGGTATACACTTTTCGTGTTATCGTTCTCAGAAAGATACACTACACCATTTCTTAAACAAGGTTTGGGTAGAGCAATCAATGGAATACTGTTATCGTTCGAGAAGTCCAAATGAAAAATTTCGGTTAGATTCCCCGCCAGGCTGTGTCACTTTTTTCTCATAAACTAATGGCTGCAAACAGAGATTCGTCCAGTTTTTCTTTTCCACATTTGTAACTTCTCATTATGCAGTTTGGACTTTTAATAAAGGATGTTTCTGATATAAAGTTAGCAGTAAAATAACACTCGTTCATTTTTTTCCTTTGTTTACTTCTTTCTTTTTTAATTTGCATTAGTATTCTGTAATGGAAGGTATGATCTACGCTTCCTTCTGGGTTAATTAGAATGAATTTCGGAACAGTACATCCAGTGAACACTATCGAATTTGCAACCGAACTACATGGAAACAAAGCATGTATTAAACTTTTGACATTATTCTAGATGAGTGACGGAGATCTACACTTCTACTGGAAGTTGGGCATTTTATTTGATCACCAAGTTTGGTATTCATTTCGCCAGTCACACAATGAATGTTTCAAACATCGTCCTTATATAATAATAATAATAATAATAATAATAATAATAATAATAATAATAATAATAATAATAGTTATTATTATTATTATTATTATTATTATTATTATTATTATTATTATTATTATTATTATTATTATTATTATTATTATTATTATTATTATTATTATTATTGGTATAGTTGCACTGAATTGGACATTAAAATCCTGTATGATCGTTTGTATTCTTATACCGCACATCCTTATGTCCTCTTTCTAGAAAAGTTTAAACTACGCACAGAATATGCTTCGTTTTCAATATCGACTTCAGTTGGAAAAAAATTTCCGAGTCGAGTCGAGTTTCAAACAAAACTCGCCCCAACTTGCCTATGTTTATCCCTAGAAAGCAGAATCAGTAATCACACCAACCTCATATCTTGAAACTGTCACGCAAGAGTATGGGTGTAAAAACACCTATTAGTCAGATTCAGTTTGCACGTCTCAACAAATAAACAATATTTTCATTCCCTTCCTATATTTATGCATCAAATACTGCATTCTACTTGACTGTAAAGATTTTGTACTTTTAAAAATAATTATTCATTTTCAATAATTGTAAATGTATAAGTTCAAAAATTCACCATGAATAGAGTCAACCAGGAGTGTTTTTGTAATGAAGAAATAACAACATGAAATGTGAAATCTCTTTTAACTAGTGTTGGCACGAGACGAGGCATTTCTCGTGTCTCGTCTCGTCTCGTAAACGAAACAAGACATGAGACGAGACAGAACCCTTCGGGACGAGACAAACTATAAGTGTCCTCTCGTTTTCGTGACGAGACGAAACGTCTTGTCTCGAAATTGGAAAAACAATTTTTGAATTTATAACACACATACACACAGCATACGTAACGGTTTCGATATTCTAATATTATCCTTTACAGACGCCACATTAAGATGTTTTTTCTAATAAAGTTTACTGTGTTTAATTTTTCGGCTGTTTCATGTTTAATTTTTCGGCTGTTTCTAGTATACATTACACGATTTTTTACGGTCATTTGAATCCGACATTTATGGTTAAAATATAACTTTTGGTCCCATTGCATTTTATTGTAAATAGTTAAAATGCCTTAAACCTCATTTAATTGGGACTGTAGTAATAATATTTCCTCACATATTTGTGAACTCGAACCCCTGCCCTGGATGGCTTTTGTATGTGTCCTTAACCTTACTTTTCACAATGCGTGTCCTGCACAGTAAAAAATAAAGCAGTGTTGATTCAACACAATGCAGTGACCTAGTGTGACTGCATCTTTTTTTTTTTTTTTTTTTTTTTTTTTAGATCAACACGCCGCACGACGTTGATTTAGGTAATGGAAAGAATAAAAGTTAGCTGCAGTGAGATTTGAAAATGCATTACTCAGTTAGAAGTCGAGCGCCTTACCTACTTGGCTAATTCGTCAGGCAGGAAGGACATTTGATTGCAACAGTATAGAGATTTAAAAAATGTTGCTGAACACTAAACACAAAATTACGCTCACGACTTATACCATGATTTAATTACATTTTCATTGGTCAATTAAGAAGCATAATTCCCTGTCCCTTTCACCACCCTTTCTATAGATTATTTTAAGCCAAACTACACGACGCAAGGGCCAAAACATTGTCTTTCTTCAAGCTTTTGTTATTGTCTCTGGGGCCTGTCATGGCATCGTTATTACTAGATGTAATTGTAATATGCCAAGTTTCATTTTATTCTACATTTTCACTGTCAAAAACATTCTTATATTATCATATCTAATGTAGTAAGTGGGTTGAACTTAGAAGCGGTTAGTGAAGGTTAGGAAGGTCACGTCACCACACAGGGGCAAGAAATGCCTAAAGCATGGACAATAATGAAAAGATCGAACTTCCTATTTCGTTATTTTTAATATCAGGTTGGTTACAGTGACAGTTGGATTCCTAAACTCCACCCATGTAAAAGGTTCGCCGTTCATACCAGAGCTAGTATTGGAAGTCAAAGTGAACCTACTTTATTGCGTCTCGTAACAGCTAATGCGCGCGAAAATATAGCTCATGTTTCATATGAAATTTTACATTATATGCTTTTTCGATCTATTTAAATCAAAATGGAAGTTTTTTGGGGGGGTATGCAAAGAATTTTAACATAATATATTATTCATATTACATTATTTACTATACATATATTTCCATCAATGTTTATATAAAAAATTTGTTGAAATTCTTACGGGGTGGGTTATAAACAACTCAAAAGTTATATATAACGCTCCATTCCGCTAAATTTTGTATTGGCGCATAATCTATGATCAATTTACTACAAGAATGTAATAAAAGCAGCTGCGCATTTTTTGTACGTTACGAATGAATAAGCAGTTGCAGTTAATAAATATTTAAGCATTTTGTTAATGTTGAACAGAAACTAAAAACCAAAGCTAAGATTATTGTAAAATAAGTGATGTTTATAAGGTAGAAGTAAAAGGCAGTGAAGGGCAACAAGTAAAGAAGGAGAAAGAATAATTCAGTATAACATAGAAATGAATAGTCGATGTATACATATTTTAGTTTCCATTATTTTATAATTCATATGAAATATGTACAATAAACTAAACTAAATAAATCTATATATATTTTAGGAATACAAAAAGTAGTTATTTGATAACATTAACTATATTAATTTCAGGTTAAAAAAAAAGAAATCATCCAATTCTGGTGAAAATAGATATTTGTTTTGTTAAAAGATTATTTGAAAAGCGATCTACAAATCATAATTGAAAATGTGGGAAATCGCCTATCTTCGAGGAGTGTTCGTTGTGTTAAAATATCTAACGATATGAAGACCGACATAGCATCTTTATTTTATAGGATGAGGAACAAATATTAGGAGGCCATTAGAAAATTGACCGATTTTCTTTACAAGAATAATTAATGGCTAAATGTTAAGTTATCGTTTTGTTTACCTGGCAAATACTGCGAAGACACCAAAGAAACAAAAAAGTCGACTACCTTCTTCGGAATTTTTATCCTTAAGCGAAGCTTTCTTTTAAAAATATTGATCCGCTATATTGAAGTTTACAATTTTGATATCAAGTTCGTGATCAGCGGGTCAGAAAGGGTCTAGGTCAAAACCCCCACAGCCAAAACCCCCACACTCAAGAAATGTCAAAACGCCCACACGATCGGTCATAACCCCCACACAAAGGGACAAATCTCCCAAACGCACGAACGGTCAAAACCCCCACAGCCAAAACCCCCACACTCAAGAAATGTCAAAACGCCCACACAATCGGTCAAAACCCCCACACAAATGGACAAAACAGCCACACATAGCAACGGTCATAATCCCCACATAAATGGACAAAACTCCCACAAAATCGGACAAATCCCCCACACTCTGAAATGATCGTCATTTCACGTCTTTGTTGCGGCTCTTTATGACGCCCAAGAAGAATAGTTGCAACATCAGTTTAAGTGGAATAAAAAAATGTTATTAAAAAGTACAAGGGCAATACATGAGTATGGGGGTTTTGTCAATTTGTGTGGCAGTTGTGACTATTTCTGCATGTGGGAGTTTTGTCCATTTGTGTGGGTGTTTTGTCCATTTATGTGGGGATTTTGACCGTTGCTATGTGTGGCTGTTTTGTCCATTTGTGTGGGAGTTATGACCGTTGGCGGTTATGACCGACTACCAGTGTGGGGGTTTTGGCTGTGGGGGTTATGACCGTTCGTGTATTTGGGAGATTTGTCCATTTGTGTGGGGGTTATGACCGATCGTGTGGGCGTTTTGACATTTCTAGAGTGTGGGGGTTTTGGCTGTGGGGGTTTTGACCGTTCGTGCGTTTGGGAGATTTGTCCATTTGTGTGGGGGTTATGACCGTTTGTGTGGGCGTTTTGACATTTCTTGAGTGTGGGGGTTTTGGCTGTGGGGGTTTTGACCGGTTCCCGTCAGAAACAATAACATATCAATTTTCCTGTATTTTGAAAGAGGTTTTAAATTTTTGTCAAGTTTTAAGCATTTCGTACCACTGCGCGCCATTTTAAACTTCTCTTACGATTGTCTTTACTATGATAATTGGCGTAGTACCGCAGTAGACCTTATCTGACTTGACTCTCGGTTTTAGAGAGTAAGGTAGGTTGTACGGAATAACATTTTTAAAAAGTCTTGGTGAGTCGGTATTCAAATCTTGAACACGTTTAGGAAGGCCTATTTCAATTCAATTTGCGATTTTACTTTATAGGAGCTTTTATTTTTAGTTGTTTTCCGTACTCTAAACGTGTCATTTGGGGCGCTTATTCTCTCCTCCCCCCAGTCAGTACTTTCTGGGGCCAGTACAGTCACATCAAATTTTGTTTGTCGTGTAAACATCACTTGACATTAGTGTCTTCGTCTTCGACGTACCTATGATCAATTTATAATCGTGTATTCAATCTAATAAAACGAATTTCAATGTTTCAGAATGTAAAAAAAGAAAAAAGGAAAAAAAGTTCAGGGTCGAGGAGCCTCAGACCAGCGGCGCAAATCTGTCTTTTACCATTGGGCCTGAAGACAGGTAAGACCGTTCCTATATTTTTTAAAGCGATGTTGAAAAAATTTATGAAATTGAAACCAACACTGTGGAGAACCAGGGGAGCAGAGTGGTCTTCAACATTGAGAAGTGGGCAGATTTGAGGCTTAATCTGAAGGGGGAGATGAGACCCATATAACGGGAGAAAAATTTGATTTCTGAGGTGAACCTGTTATATATTATATATCAGGCGGTACAGGCGAAGTGGCAATCAGACCCAAGTCATTCCCTCCCAAAAAAAACATATTTTAAATTGGGTTATATGGGGGGAACAGTCAAACAGCTCCATGATTGGAGGAGATATGTTCCCTCACCCACTGGGTTTTGCGCCAGTGCCGCAGACAATTAACTACAGAGAAATGTTATCTTGTAACCTATTTGTCCTTGCCTTGTGAACTTATTTTAATTTAAGACTTTTACGGAACTTTGGCTCACGCCGAGTGGATGATGATGGGAGAATTAGTGGAATGAAGAAAGTGGTAGGATACAAGACAACTTCGAGAAAATAAACACATTTGATGTTTATCCACTACAAAGCTCATAAGGCACTGACAGAGATCGAACCGACTACCACATGCATAAGAGATGAATGCTTCACGGTGAAGTTACCGTGACAATTCTTGTGTGTTCTGGGTAATAATTTTGTTGTATATTGATCAGCATGGTGCAGTCAGTTACATTTTACTTTTGTTCCAATGATATGTTGTAATATTTTACGAGACAATACGACCAAAACGAGACAAACAAGACGAGACGGGACCGAACCCTCGAGACGAGACACAAGACGGGATGAGCATATTTTTTCGAGACGAGACATGCATTGTACGAGACAGGCTGAAGTTTAATGGCAACACTACTTTTAACAAACTGTCGAAATTTGAGAGTCGACATTATTACAATTTCGTGTACCGATTACTTCCAAAATTAGCCCGGGAATGGAAACTTATATTTCAAGCAATGACGATCGCAGCAAAATGCAGAAGTCTTTCAGTCTGAGAAAAAAGGATAGAAATATCTAATTTTTATTTCTATTAGTCTTGTAGCTCTGAGTTTGTAGCAAAAGTACTGATAGCAATAAGGACAATGAGTTATGATTATTGTATAGAATATTACACTTCTAGCCTAAAGGAGATTGTGATGATGAGAAATGAATGAAATGGTAGAATGAAGAAAGTGGGTGGAAACGGGAGAACCCCGAAGAAACGCACACACACGATGTTTGTCCACCACAAAGTTCACTTGGCGTGTGTTGGGATTGAACCAAGAACCCCTCAACCAGAGGGGAACGCTCTACCACTGAGCCACCGAGGCCCCTGCTATACTATTGAAAGTATGTGTCCTCTCTCTAATTTGTGATGAAAACCAGAAACGGAAGTTAAAGATAAATTACAATAATAGTTTTCTATTAAGGCCAAAAATAACTACTTGTATTTTAACAAAATGTTTTCGGCTTACAATTTTTGTTCCGGTTCATCCCCCTCAACCTTGGGTACGAAAATCGAAGAACGTATTTAGATTTTGATTATTGATTTCAGTATATTTCAAGCATCATTTCTCGGATCTAGGCCTGTAATATACGTCGATATATCGAAATCGTCGATATCGATATTGAAATATATTAATATTCTAATATTCTATATCGCAAATATGTCTACATCAATTTATGAATATCCTAAGTTTTCGATATCAATATTCTGGGTGGAGGGTGAGGTATAGTTTGTTCCTAATACTTGCGATGGATGAAGAAATAATGCTTAATTTTTATGACAATGTCTTCTAATCATAATATTTTTATTACCACAAACTGCAATGTAAATAAATCCACTTGCAAATTTACAATATTATATTATATCTTAGCCGAGAGAATTTTTGTTCCCGGAAGGAAAAAACAAAAAGGCACCTGTCAAAAGCAAGTGCTTCGAACTTTGACCTAAAATTTATCATACGAAAGATCTTTTTTCTTCGTATCGGATATTTACATCCCTTCTGGCCTTTGGGACCGCTCATTGACAAAAAGTACACATGTGAATGCTAAATGTAGAGATGCTCTTAGGCGGAGTCAGAGATTTTGAAAAGAAAACGAATTTTAATAATAATAATAATAATAATAATAATAATAATAATAATAATAATAATAATAATAATAATTATTATTATTATTATTATTATTATTATTATTATTATTATTATTATTATTATTAGTAGTAGTAGTAGTAGTAGTAGTAGTAGTAGTAGTAGTAGTAGTAGTAGTAGTAGTAGTAGTAGTATTGTACAATTGAGTTTACAACTAGGATCCCATCTCTTCATTTTGCATGGGAGGCCTTCAAATATGTTACGCTATTTGTGTCCCTTATTTTGTTTTTGTCTCTCTTTCCCTTTGGTGTGGATATTTGTTTTTCTGCTGTTAGGTTTTTATATTAAACCTTTACATTATATAACATTTTTCTTGTTTTAAGAGATTTTTTTGGAAAGAAAAGGTGAGAAATTGCTTTCCTCTATCTATTTCTTATCATTCATCTTGTCTGAACTGCTTCCATTGCTCTCACGATAATAAAATCGTCATTCAAATTTATTTTATTATGTTATTTGCAGTTTGCTATACTGATATATTTGTAACAAAATTTAGGTATGGACCAACGCCTTTATAATTGTCAACCATCCGAACGACCCTGTTTTAAGGTTGCCTAATATTGCAGCAAAGGGAGAATTGCAGGTGGTAATGTACTTTTGGAGTGGGAGAAGAGCAGGTGGTAATGCAAGATTATAAAGCAACTCTATAAATCTATCTTCCAATAACTTTTAACAAATTGTCAAAACTGAATTGATTTTTCTTTTAGTAGACGGGAATAATTAAGTTTATATTACAGAATACCGTGTTCAAATAGCTCAGTTATGTTCAGTATTGCAGTAAAGATGTTAGTGGGATTCGTATATTCACTTGCACCTTATTGTCCTTTACTACATCAACAAATAAGTCAAATTCTTTCTTTCTGTGCTACACGCGCTCTTGTGCGCGGTGGACTTACAGATGGTTTGGATAGAAAAGTGTTTTGTATTCATAGATGTAACTAGAGAAGTGCCAAGGGAGTCACGCTTCCTAGAACATTGTTGGTCCCACAAAAATACCGTTGAACCATAGGCTGAAAGTGCAGTATGACCGGAAGGAATGGGCCATAGCTTGTCTAGTAAAATATCCTAGTTACATCAATGTCTTTGTCACTAAATAATAAAGTAAAATATATGTTAAGCCAATGTCCTATGTTCATGTTTAATATCCTGAAGCTCTGCCATCCAAAACCAGTTGCAAAGAAATTGGATGAGTAAAAGCTGATAGTAAGATTTATCGAAGCAAAGTAGAGAATTAGCCTGTTGCCCTTTATGTCGTTTATGTGTGGTAAGAGATTTAAATGGGATGCAATTCGGGGACTCCATTGTTTAGGTGTTGATCGCTAACCACATCAAAGTGGCAAACCTTCTTTTGCCAATTCAAGTTCACCTTAACTTTAGAGCGTGCCGATAGTTGTACTGAAGTGGTTGTCCTTTTGAATTTTCTAGCCTAAGATTATGCATTTTAACCTAAAGGAAATGAAGAATGAGCGGTGAATGAACATACGTAACATAGTGCTTGAGCAGGATTTGAACTTGCTGCAGACAGTTTTGGGATCAGCAGTTCTTATGCAGTTGAATATAATGGGAATAGAGTATATGAGTGTAGTGCATGCAAAAACTACAGAACATAACTGAATTGAACTAAAGGATTATATCAAGCAGAAAATTGCGGAAAAGTTATATGTACTTTGCATTTGGTAACTATGCATTTAGCTTACCATTATGCTTATCAATGTTTGGAAGAGAAAAGGATAAAGGGAAACGGAGGGGGTCTTAATATAAACAGTACGAAACGAAACAACTGTAATAACTACCTGCTTGTCCTTCTGTTTCTTCAAGTTAAAAGAAAACAAACGTTTAACTCAGGGGTGTGTTGGGTCCATGTAAAGGATGCTGGGACAGACATTAGTAGTGAACTATGAAAAGAGAGTAGTATGATATTTGGAGAGTGCCATATCAATTGGACGAAAAAGGGGTGGCATTATATTATTTATATATGTTTATTGATATATATTGTGATCGGTGAAGAACATTATGATCAACTACCTAATATTTGGTATGTCCAAATTTGGCTCACATGACAGGAGCATTGGCTCTTTAGCATGGAAGCAATGATACCTTTATAGGTGGATTTAGGTATGTGCACTACATCTGTATACCTAAGCCCTGTAAATCCTTCAGAGAGGGTCAATGGGCTGGCATCTGACGTTCAAAGGTATTCAGTTGGGGTTTGGGGCCTATTGCTACAATTTAAATCCACTAATGTATTCCTCGAACTACTGCAACATTACATTGATCTTATGTCTAGGAACGTTATCCAGCTGAAACATACCATTACCAGCTGGAAATATGGTGGGCGAGATTATCAATGACTTGCTTATAGATAGGAGTCATTATGGTGTGCTCCACACGCATCTACCGGGCCCATGGATGACCATATGAAGTTTTTCCAAAATATAATGTGGTTACCAGCAGGATGTTACCTCTCCTACTGTGCAGGAGCAACTGTTCCCCTGGAAGACGACTCTTTCTGAGCCGGCCATCGATGTGATGAAGACAGTATCATGACTCATCGGACTATGCAACGTTGTATCGTGGCAGTTGCACTGTGGTCTGACGATGATGAACACATGCTCATTCCAGTAGTTATCGATGACAGTGTCTAGTTATAACTGATACATGTGTGGGATAATAACTACAGAGACCACATCTAACGGTATATGGTAAACTGTGTGCTCAGACATACCCGTGTTTTATCCACTATTAAAGTTAGCTTATTTTACTGTAAACCATACCACAGCTTGCATCATATTCTGTTGTACCAACTTCGACAGACTACCACCTTCGACATCTTTAATGAAGCATTATCTCCTATTGTTTTGTGGTTTGGTACTGGTTTCACACTCTTTTTCTACCCTTGAAAGATACTAACCACGGCAGCTCGAGAAGAACCGACGAGTATCGTTTTTCCTATATGTTGGCCCAGCATTGACTAGTTTTGGCTGGTCAGTGTAATCTACAGTATGTTTATAACCACATATAATTTGAAGTATAACGTGAAGTATAAGTTTGAAATAAATATACTATGTACTTTAAAGAAAAGTAATTGCTAATTTGATGTTTAACTATAGAAGTTTGCCGATTTTACACATACCTTGAAAAGTTATTTGCAACGAAGATTTTTGTGATATGTAAATATGTTATATGTTATTACATATAAATAATATAACAGGAGAAGTTCAGTATTTCATTTTTATTAGTAAATATATACTTTTTAGGATGTGGAACAAATGTGTTGGAGTACCGGGTGTTTACTCTGTTGCCCGGCGGGCCGGTTTACTCATGGTTTTATTGCAGTTAAAAAAATGAGCGATGTTTAGCGTTTGTCTATAATCAACAAAGAAAGAAAAAAGACCTCAGAAACGAATGGTACCGTAGAAACAGGTAATTTGCTAACCCTATTTTTGTTTACAATTTGTAAAATCAATTACATTTATTTCTTTGCTCGGAGATGGCATGTTTACATTCAATTCAAATCCAAGAGTATTGAAATCCATATTGCGGAAGCCGTTATTTACTGAAAAGTGCTTTTAATCCTTCCATACATACAGTTTCTGTTCTCCCATTGACCTGCAAGATGCAAACGGCAAAGTTTAAAAAAGAAACTTTAAAATCTTTAGGAGAAAGCATTAGAATTAAAAGCTAAACAATTTAAGATAAAAACTTATGAGATATACATATTTTTGCTATTAAAAAATATTATTATTCTCAAGAACTCAATTCTAGATCTGGTAGTCCTCGCTACCGGTCGGTATATAAACTTATCATTAAAAATAGGGGATACATGTCCCAGTGTTTTTAAAATTTCCGCAGTACTCAGCCCCAAGCAGTATATGTGTAATGGGCTATTCCATGTCAAATCACCTAATTTTAAAACATGACCGTGCTTCAATGTCTCAGATTCTCTTCATTTATTTTCATATTTAAATACCAATGAAATTATGCTAAATTCATTTTTTTTTTTTTTAGATTTTTTGAACGAGAAATGAGCCGATGATAATTTTTTTCATCATGAAACTTAAATTACTATAACTTTCCTACTTTTGAAATTATTGGGTTCATGCAAATGTCAAATGAAAGCTTAATGTTTGCTTTTCAGCAGATGTTAAGAAACCTTGCAAAAGGTTAAAGACTCAAACATTAATGGGCATACAAAGCAATTTTTTTTAAACAAATTGTGCCTTTGCTCAAAAGTTACAACTATGAAATTTTTTAATCTTTTTTTGTGCATTCATCTTATCACGTACATGGTACAGTTAAAAAATAAAAAGGGTATTTTTGATATTTTTGTAATAATAATATATATATATATATATATATATATATATATATATATATATATATATATATATATATATGGCATTTTACATGTACGGAAATGTACAGTTTTAATATTTGTTACAAATTATGTCATTGCTCGTAAGTTACAACTATGAAACTTTTGACACTCATTTTTTGTAGAATCATTTGTAGCACATAAATGATATGGTTAAAAAATAAAAAGGATGTTTTAGGTATATTGCAATTATTATTATTATTATTATTATTATTATTATTATTATTATTATTATTATTATTATTATTATTATTATTATTATTATTATTATTATTATTATTTGTATTTTAAATGTACGGAAATATACAGTTTGAGTGTTGTTAACAGATTCTCTGAAGTAGTGATGGCCAATTCTTGAATGTGTATTTTCCGGATTACGGAAAGTAAAATTGAAAAATTTCAGAATTCGGAAAAATTCCGATTTCGGAAAAAAAGACTGAAATTCAGAAAAATTCCGGAAGGAGATTTTTCCGATTCCGGAAAATTTTGGCCATCCCTACTCTGAAGTGCCAACTGTTACGCTTTAAAACTTTTTACAACTTTTTCAAATAATCATCTCAGTAAATATTAGGTATTCTTAAAAATAAAACTGGTGTAATGTGTAGTTTTGGTATTATCATAGTGTTATATTTTTGTACTTTAACTGTGTCTTTCTTTTTTTTTTTTCAATTGTACCTTTGCTTACAACTATCAAACTTCTGTAACTTTTTATAGGATTAGTTTGCATTCACTAAGTATGATTAAATAACGAAAAGGGATGCCGTTTTTGTAATAATTTTGCTGTTTTGTGCATGGAAAATATAGGCCTAGTAATGTAAGGGGTTGAGTGATTATTACAAAACCTATGAAGAAAAATAAGAAATAATAGACTAATGTACATAAGTTAGGTGAAAACAATAAACATACATACCGGTAATATTTCCTAGAATTACACAGTTCATTGTTTTCACTGAGGATATGATGGCCTCTTTAATTTTTGCTTTCGGTTGCGTAAGTCCGGGCTTATTGGTTTGGAAAAGATGGAACACAAAGTTCCCAGATGATATTTTCAAAAGGTACCCAACAAAAGACTTAATTTTTGGCCAGTAGAATACAGAAGGCCCAGAGATTCATGAATTGCACTCTGACGTACAAAAATAATAATTATAAAAATACCAAAATCACTCTTTTTATTTTTAACCGTATCATGTATGTGCTAACACGGGAGGGTTCCACAAGTTTTCGCTAAAATCTGATTGTCATATAGCACATCTGATATAGCACCACGGGAAATGAAAATAAGAACATTTAAGGTGCTGTGGACCAGAAGGATAAAAGCTACGGGGCTTCAGGATTTGAATATCCAAAAAATTAAATCATGGAATTATGTATGTTTAAAATAAATATCTTGAAAACTGTTAAAGCAATCAAAACAAAAAAGTTGCACAATTTAATAAGAACAAAATACCCTATCAAAAACCACAAACAATGTTGCCATAGATGAAACAGTGTTGCCAACTCAGTATAAAATATTTTGTTTCAAATAGTACCATATGCAAGTGTTCACAGATTTAAAACGCACTATTATCACTAAACTTAACAGAGAAATGTAGTGGTACAGTGTTGGACACTGTTGGTGCCACGTATGCTGAAAATGTACATTGGGCAAGTCTGATATGTGGTAACACAGGGTAATAAAGGAATGCATTAGAAAAAAGTGACAGATCTGCATTACACTTCCGTAGCCTCGGTAAATAAGCAGACAACTCGCGAAAACAAAATGATACACGCTTGGAAAGAAACACGTGTTTTCTAATTCTGTAAAATTATTCTCCAGATTATCTTATCAATATTACGAAGAGTAGTTTCTTGGCGTATATCTGGTGTTAAGTGACGTACTCTTTTACTTCCTTTCTACATACCATATGATTAAGTTTGTATACTGTAATATTATCATATTCACATTGGAAATATAATTATTTTATTACTATCTCATTTCGTTTTTAGTCGGCCCGAATAGTGTCTGATCTAGAAGGCTAGACAACCAACCTATTAAGGATGCGGGTTCCAATTCTGCCTCAGACATGATTTTGTTGTACTTTTCACCTTACTTTCATTGTTATCTTCCTTTGTATGTCCGTCCCGTCCTATATAGCTTCGGAGTTGACACTGAACGTTAAAATGACATCACTCAATTTCGTTCTTCAAGTGCATCAATATTTTATGACACTGATGACTTTTTGCTATGTTATACTATCGGTGTTATGCATTTGAACTAAATTCATAGTATGAGATCCAGATTCATTGTTACTATCTGTTGTCACATATCAGACTTCTCTATTCTGCATTTTCAGCACACGTAGCTCTAACAGTGCACTACTTCACTACCATGTTTAGTGATAATAGTGCGTTTTAAATCTGTAAACACTTGTGTATGGGGCTATTTAAAGCAAATTATTTTTATGCTGAGTTGGCAACACTGCTTCAACTGTGGCAGCACTGTTTGTAATTTTCGATAGGGCATTTTGTTCTCATTAAATTGTGCAACTTTTGTTTTGATTGTTTTAACGTTTTTCAAGATATTTACTTTCAACGTACATAATTCCATGATATAATTTTTTGGATATTCAAATTTTGAAGCCCCGTAGCTCCTATCCTTCTGGTTTATAGCACCTTAAATTTTGCTCATTTTCATTTCTGATGATGCTCTATCAGATGTGCTATATGGTAATCAGATTTTAGCGACAACTTGTGGGACCCTCCTGTGTAAGATGGTTCTATTAAAAAAGTTTCAGAAGTTTCATAGTTGTAATTTAGGAGCAATGACACAATTTCTAACGAAACTTAAAACTGTTATTTCTGTAGACATAAACACCAAAATAATAATAATAATAATAATAATAATAATAATAATAATTACAAGAGTACCAAAAGCACCTTTTTCTAACCTTATCATGTATGTGATAAGATGATTCTATTTAAAAAACTTTCAAAAGTTTCATAGTTGCAAATTACGAGCAATGACACATTATTATTATTATTATTATTATTATTATTATTATTATTATTATTATTATTATTATTATTATTATTATTATTACGAATATACGAAAAACACTCTTTCAATTTTTTAACCATACCATGTACGTGTTAAGATGAATGTATAAAAATTTTAAAAGTTTTTTAGTTGTAACTTTCGAGCCATGGCACAATTTGTAAAAAGAAGAAGAAAAAATTGCTTTATACGCCCATTAATGTTTAATAGTTTAGCCTTTTGCAAGGTTTCTTAACATCTACTGAAAGAGCAAGATCTGTGCTTTCATTTGACACCTGGATGAGGCGAATAACTTCAAAAATGAGGAAGTTATGGTAATTTTAGTTTCATAATGCAGAATGCCGGAAAGTGAAATTGACACAAAATTCACATTTTTCAAAAATTTCTTCCCGGTCCATTTTTCATCCAAGAAAATCGAAAAAAAAAAATTAGCATACTTTCATTGGTATTTAAATATGAGAAAAATTTGAAGAGAATCGGAGACATTGAAGCACATTGCTCTAGGTGATTTGACATGGAATGACCCCAATGTAAATATGAAGATACATTTTCTTCTTCAATCATTGACATTACAGATATATTAAAATGTCTGGGTAAATTGTTACATAATATAAACGTTTTATGTGCCTAAGAAATATTCCACAAAAGATAGAGATGGTAACACAAAGATAGAAACAAAACAAATTTATAGTATTTCTTCTGTATGTCTTTCAAGAGAAAGTAGACGACTATCGACGTTGCCGATATTTGTATAAACTAGAGACTCTTTGTAAGGCCACCATCTTCAAATGAAAAATAGTTGCTTTCAGTTAAACTTCATTATTATTATTATTATTATTATTATTATTATTATTATTATTATTATTATTATTATTATTATTATTATTATTATTATTATTATTATTATTATATCTCAGTTTAAACCGGTTTCAGCTTAATAATCAGACAGCCGTTGCTGGCAAGTGCAGATTATTTCAAGAGTTCTTTTACAAAGAATTTCCTGACCATAAGACAGATGTCCATTTTTGCAGGTTTGTTCGTTATTTTGCGTTTATCTGCTCAAGTTGCGTCACAGTACTTTTAGGGACGATTGAAGTAGCTGAGATAATGATTGGTGTTATTGTAACTTTCTAATATTTCCATAGCTTCTTGATCTCGTCTGCCAGATTTTTATATTTGCTTATTTTTGTACTAAATGTTGTACGTATGTTATGAGTCAATGGTATTGCTACATCTATGAGGGTTACTTCTTGGTCAACTATATTAATAACAGTGATGTAGGATTTGATTGCAGGTACCGTGACATCCGTTATTATTTCTGGATCCCACTAGAAATTGTATTGTCGTTTCGAAGTACTGTACCTGGCTGGTATTTGTAATATGGCTTGGAATCGGAAATAAACTCCATATGGTGTGCCAAAAACTGCTTTTTGCAACATTGTTGGGTCTTTTCAGATAGTCTGTGGGAGCCATTAGACATAGTGATCCTGTGATGTGTTCAATAGTTTCTGATGTATCTCCGCAGTTTCTGCATTTTTCATCCGGTACTTCTTGCTTCAGTATGTATTTACAGTTTTTTCTCTTTGGTATTACTCGGGCCTGGATGGTTATCAAAAATCCTACTTTTCAGAAACGAGTCCAGTTTTCTTGAGTCAGGCAGTTGATTGTCATTTAACTCAGTTAATGTCTCCTAAATGATTCTTAAAGTTTCCGTAGAGTTCTTTTCGTCTGGTTCATAGTTTGGGTGAATTCTGTCATAGCTAGATGGAGTAGTGTAGTTTTTGTGTCTGTATTGCATATTACATGAAACAGACTATTCGTTTCTTTTCTGTTGATGAAATATTGGTGAAGATCTTTCATCTGTTTGTGATAGAGTTTCGGTATATCTGTGATACCAATGCTATCTTCCTCTGTGGGAAGTGTCAATTGCTCTATTGTAGCTTCTGGATGTTTCATTCTGAATTATGTCATTAGAGTCCGGATCATTCATGTTAAATTAATTAAATCAGTCTCAGTCCATTTGATTAATCTTAAATAAATAAGCTGATGGTTTTAACTTATTATTATTATTATTATTATTATTATTATTATTATTATTATTAGTAGTAGTAGTAGTAGTAGTAGTATTATTATAAGGTGGAATAATCTTATTTTGAGGTATAATTTTCATTGGTTGACTCACTCATATTGTAAACATTGCTTGATCAGAAACTCTTTCGTATAGACGACATGCAGATAGTAAACAATGTAATATATCCTTTTCCTTCAATTTTACCGAGATAAATAATATTGTAGTAACATATGAATAAAACCAATAGCTATATATATAAATGTAAATATAAAATAGAAAACAACCAATATTCGTGTCCAATTCATAATTTTCGAAGACACTTAAATGAAGATCGAGACGCTCGATGTCATTGAGGTTCAAGTTCAGATTCATGGTGGCGAGAAGAGGTAACATTACGATTTTTTATCATTACTGTTTCATTGAAATCCATATTCTAAAGGAAAACCGGCTCCCTTTAGAATATTTACTTCATATTACTTAAATATTATTTCAATATTACTTACATAATCCTGTTCTTCCGTGCGAAGAACAGGGGTTTCAGTTAGCATTAGATAAAAATGCAAACTGTTTCGTTTTCACCATCGTATCAGTCAGATGACATCAGGATGTTTCTCAATTTTGTTAGCTATTGAGAAGAGAAGAAACCGATTTTTCAGTATTTGTCGAAGCATCATACAAATGCGTTTACATTATTGATACAATAGGCCCTACTTTAAATTAAGTCAGTGGCGGATCCAGGGGACGATCCCCCGATCGCCCCCCCAGAAGAAGAAACTTTCTTATTTTATACATATAAATAAAACCTATCCCAGAGTTTGAAGGTGTTAAAAGTATCTCTTAGTAGCAGTATGTCAACCCACCGCTTCCCCCCCAGAAGTCGGTCCTGGATCCGCCCTGAATTAAGTGTAGGGAAGTGTACTGTAATGTTTGAAATGTCACGGATTGGGCCCTTTCTCATACATAGATTGTAATTATATATTATACTAGCAGCGTTCACCCCGCTTCGCTGCGGTCACCCCGGAACGCAATAAACTTTGTTACTTAGATAATTTTTACTTTTTCGCTTTCAAATTGCAGTAAATGTTAAAATTATAGCGCCTGTCATTTATGTTAACCCGCCGAGTCACATGGTCATGCGGGTTGCATATAAATACGTTTATTTTTACCTATGATGAACTAATAACAAAGGATTTGTACGTATGGACACTTGAATGGTCAATTATCTCAAGACACTGGTAAT
Organism: Thermobia domestica; assembly: GCF_964235325.1. Classification (NCBI taxonomy): domain Eukaryota; kingdom Metazoa; phylum Arthropoda; class Insecta; order Zygentoma; family Lepismatidae; genus Thermobia; species Thermobia domestica. The sequence goes on along the minus strand of NC_137462.1, from coordinate 211,854,104 downwards.
TAAAAATTAAAGTGATATGATAAAAACCATCTAGGGTCCAAATCCTAATAACCCCCCAAAAATGAAAGAAATTGGTTCAGCCGTATTAGCGTGATGAGTTCACAAAGGATTTGTGCGTTCTCTTTTATATATATAGATGAAGATATGTCGTTAAGTTAGCCATAACATTTTTCGTTGCAGGTTATGAATTTTAAGATAAATTGCTAATTGCTAATATTGCTTTGATATACCCATATTCAAGTTGCAGACTTTGGTTGCTAGAGAATAAACTTGTAAGAAAATATCCATTATCGTGTATTAGGGCAGGTGTTCAGATTTGTTAAGGAACAAATCTATAAGTTCTAACTAGGTCAGATTCATAATTCATTATTTGGTGTGTGTGTGTTCACATATTTATGTATTTATTTTTATTTTATTTTAACAATTCTATCTGACAACTCTCTTTTCATCATGTATCTCCTGAAGAAGTAATATAATTTAGCCAATTACTTTCAGTATTTTACTGCGGTTCAAATTGCAAATTATCGATGCCAATTATACACATACTAACATTGTAAGAAATACCGGGCAAAGTCGTTATCAAATTATATTCCTACATCATCATATTTATAGACATGCGACAATAATTTTGGACATGAGTGTACATGATACGTGTGCAAAATGTAAATATTATATCTTGAAAACAAAGGGCGGAAAAATTGTTGAAAGTCTGAATTTAGGCCCTATATATATATATATTATAAAAATTTACTGCGCCATTACTACCTGGCCTAGAGTCATGGCTAAAACGTCATTTTCTTTAGTATAACAGGTCCTTTCCAACGGTACCAATCACATGTCCATATCGTACACCTGAAACGTAAAAATCGGGAGAAACAGGAAATTTTTCTGAAAAAAGATATCTCCTCGGAACACTTGCACCCCTCGGGCCCGGTCACTTTTTTGCGTAGGAATCTAAAAAAAATTAAGAACTACCCAAAGGTACACACAATCTGTGTACAATATTTCAATCTAATATCTTGAAAACTAGAGGCGTGAAAAAGTTTTGAAATTTGCCTTCAGAAAAGAATAAAAGTCACGCCTCTCCGCCCCCACTTGGCGCCGCCAAGTTTACCTTCCGGTTCCTAAACACTTATGGGGTGTTCTCTTTTCTATCCTTGATTTGACCAATAAAAAACCTGACTTAAATACCTGTTATAGAATCTAAATAAGCGGTGAAAGACGATACTACACCATGGTAACAAAAGTAACCAAAAATCCTAAAAGGGTTAATAACTGTTAATGGATCCTTCATACATTGACATAAAAACTTTGTACTTGATCTTACTAATTTTTACAGGCTCAATATTTTTTGGAAATATTTTAAAATCAAAACACTTTAATTTCAACACACTCTGCTTCCCTGTTAAACGACTTTTTTGAAGTATACTTCATTAAATACGAATTTTCCTAACTTCCTTCCAGGTGAACACTTCATTATATGTTGTTCTATTTTATTGGAAAAGTGAAACATTTTGAACAACGCTTTTGAAACCAACGAAGTCGTCTAGTCTATGAAAATGTACAGTGTATTATATGCGACTTCGAGATAACTTTATAACCAGAACCAATTGAAAAGGAACCATGACGTATCTAGTTTTCTTCAAAATTCTTGACATAACACCATGTGCTAAGTTTATTTCGTTTTGACCAGTATGTGGTTGGAAAAACTGTAATACAATCGCAACAAATTATGACTTGTTACCATTGTGCAAATTACATGTATTGCACTTAGTACAATTTTTTGTTTGGTTTTGGTCGACGCAACTGTCGGAATATAAATGAATATGATAGCTTTTTCTTCTGAATCAAAAATTTTGAGACACATATGTAAACAAGATACTATCTTACAAGATCCACGACCACTGATTATTTTATTCCAAACAAAACAGTGACAGTATCTTCTGCTCAAGTTGTAGATGATGAAGTTGGAGTTCTCCAATCACCTTTTATAGAATAATGAATCATGATTTGAAACAGGCCAGTAGAGTACTTGTCGTAGGTCCAACACAACAGCAATACAAGAAGATGAATTTTTGCTCTCCTCCTTGAATTGTAGTATATTGTCTTCTCAGGTGTGTGCCTCTCATAGCCTCGTTTCAATTTCTGCTTCTCGTTTTCATTTCCTGTGTAATAAGCTAAATACATACCATACAGGTCTTTATTAAGATGATGGAATGAGAGATTCTGTTTCACAGAAGCTTTTGTGTAAGTCCGAAGTAAGACCTTTTCTGTGCCTTCTTTCTTACAGAACGTGTGATATATCATCTTTACGCTGAGATTCAGGTGAATATACTTCTTTGACGACCTGCTTCTACGATAATGAAATTCCACTTATGGGAAACGTTCTGTATGTTTCGTAATAGTTTCCCTCTTACGTTTCTCTCTTACTTCTAGCTTTCTGTATCTTCCAACTCTCTTGTCATTTTCAACAACACCTATACAGGAATGTCTTGTATTAACGTGCATATCATGTGCTCAGCAATTCTAAGAGTACTCAACAATATTTTTGTGCACACTTTCATTTTTCTTTTCGTTCTCAGAAAGGTAATTTTCACATCTATGTGTATCCTCTCTTAGTAATGTTTCTCTTTAATAATTTTTACATCTAAATGTGAGCTATCTATTCTCGTTGAGACTACTACTTTCCCATATAAAGAAATCATTCAGAATCATCTTCTGTTTGCTTTATTCTTCTTAAGTTTGTAGTAATATATTTCTATGTACATCCAGCACATGATGATTTCAACACTCTCGTTTTCGGAACATTACCTTTGTCATACTACTCACGTATTCCCTGCCTTCGTTACGGAGTCGCTTTCTTAATTTCTTGTTGTTGCCTTTATTTATGACATACAGAAAACATTTTGTAACGTACGATGTTGATCTTTATGTTATTATTCTTATCTAAGTGTGATAGAAATGCAGTTTATTACATTATGAATTTTCTTTAATATTTTGAGCAAATATATCGAAATTGATTTGAGAACTTTTGCTATTTACTGTTCTTGTAATACGTATGTCTCTATGTAATCTTATATGGCACTGGTCTCTGGTGGCAATTTTCATAGTTTTCTGCGCTTCATCGATGACCAGTCAGAAGACATGAGATCTATTTGTCATAGGGGAGCAACTTTTTCGTCGTAAGGAGCACTAATATAAGTAAAATGGGTTTTTAATATTTCAATGTTTTTGTGGACTATAGTTCATTTGTCTGCGTGGAAGGCCTCTCGATTGACATTAGTTAAGTGTAAGATATTAGCAAAAAGTGTTCGTTTATATTGGTAACTTTGTACCGGTATTAGACGGATTATTTCGACTATATGTCCTACGTGATCCAACAGAAAACGTAAGTACAGAACTTTTCTACTATACTATTAATTAATGCGTTAACTAGTTTCCTTTTAGCTTTACCCCTTGCTTTGGGTTCATTATATTGATATACGTATATTTTTCACAACACTTATTATACCTTTACTTGAATTTTGTATCGGTTGTATCACGACGCATTTCTGGTTCATAACGCGTGCTAGTGGTCCATTGAAGTACGAGGAAATAAATTGCTGTAATATGTTAACCCCTTTCCGCATGATTTTTTTCACTTAGCGAAAAAAAAGCAGTATTGAAAATCCTCATACGGGAATTCGAAAAATGTATTAAAACTTGAATTTTATATTATTCACTTAATTCCGACGAGTAATAAGTACGTGCCATAATGACACACTATGCAGTAAGGTGAACTTTCCTAGAAGTGCGCAGGGATACAATTCTAAGGGTACACTTGTAAACCAATGTCGAAGAATATTTTGCGAATTATATTTCGAGGTACAGACAGAGTCAACCAAACATCAACGTTACTACTATCGCCTAAGTCTAGAGCTGCAGAAGAAATATAACTTTGAGTCCAGTAAATATTTCGAAATCATAACTGAAACCTAAAATTCTACTCAGAACAAATGCTTTGTAACCCCATTTATGAGGTTTCTTTGCGTTATATTGCTTTATCGATGATCTACACTCTATAGGAGTGATTTGCTCATTCACTACTAAGAATTTTTCTTTGGAGACTTCTCTCAGACGTTCTCGTATCTGTTCAAGAAAAGGTCTAATTTTATGAAGTATGCCATGGGCGAGTTCTCCTGCAGGAATAAAAGTTGAATTGGCATTGAAGTGAATAAATTGTTTGATTTCTACAAACCAATCACAACTCATAACCTGAATTATGTTTCATGACCAAGCCTGCCGTTCCATTAATGTCTAGTAGCTGCGAGTTGAATAATTGACATGTAGATAACCACACAATAAGCTGTTCAAGTTTATTTGTAGTCATTTGTTGGCCGAACTTGTGTTGAATATAGTTTTGACTGTTCAACTGCGTAATGAAGAATCTCATCAATGAAAAAATACTTGAAATATTCAATAGGCGTTTATAGCTGTTTTATTTCTTCAGGTAAGTCCTGAGGTCCTTGAAAGTTTACATCTTCTTGGGACTTTTCCATATTTCTAAGCCTCCGCTTGATATTTTTCAAATAGCTCGATGACATAGACCTCCTATACTGAGAATTATTTATGAGACAGAGAGGGACATCATCAACATCTGAATTCATTGCATCATCAGAATTGGGTATGACGATCCTCTCAGGGGAAGGAACAACAGAATCTTCATCCAAGTCCGATAACAAAATATTGGTATTTCTTGGATCTAGTGCTGATCCATCTTCAGATAAATCTGATAATTCACTGTCTTCACCATTTGGAAGTTCTCTAACAGCTACTGATGAAGGTCCATAATAAGAAAAACCTGGATCCATTCCTGTAATAGAATTGCAGAACGACTATAGTAGTTGTCACTTCCGCACTTCAAGAACATAAAAGTGCCCGTAAACGCATGGTGTGACATATATGGCACATACGTTCTTCTCCACATTCCTCCAATACGAACATACAAAATGAAGATCGTATTGTTGGAAATCTCAAAGTACTTATCTTGAAAATAATATTTTTTCTTTGGAAAAGTGCGCACTATTTTTCGCCAAAAAATTATTTTCACTGACAAAAATCAAGTGCTTCACAAAAACCACACGTCAACGTTTCCCCGTCTAATACAACTCACTAAGAACATGTCAGATGACACCATAATCTTTTATTGATACACGTCAATATCTCACACAGCAGACGAAACAGTCATTTGGCGTTTTTGATAAATTACACAAAAGCTAAAGTGAAAAGGGGGATGTGCCATATATGTCACGACATGCGATAAGGGGTTAACGATATATGCTAATATTTATAATTAATGAATAATATATTTTCTATTGAGACAATTTTGCTGTATTATGGTCGTAGTTCGTTGATATTTTTGTATCGTTAATTTTTGTTGAAGTGTTTTGTTAAAATATTTTTCTTACAGTAATTAATTTCTTGAAGTTATCTTTAATTTAAAATAGTATTAAACCTAAGCCCGTTTGGTTCCAAATAATAATCAATTAATAGATGTTATTGTATTAGATAGACTTGACCTATTGAAGTTGGTGTGAGGGAAACTATAATAATAACTAATATTGTGTGCGGATGTATCTGTGTTGTACGCTTTATTAACACAGCACACATTACACATATTTCATGGCTTCTCACCTTAATATTTTGTCGTCTGTCCATTTATTGTTTCAATATTGTCAAAAATTGATAGCTTTTGTATGAGCAATATCCATGCTAAGTTACCATGTATGCCATACGTTTATGAATATATTTGGTTATTGCTTTTTGGTACAAGGTTTCCATATAAATACAATGGTTGCATTGAAGTAATTTCTGGGGAACTTTATACTACGCGCTCGCGGAACGAGGATATCGAATTCACTACGATAGATTCAAACCCCATTAAAATCATAGCAGCAGGTATGAATGTAGTTTTAAGAAATCACATTTTCAAAAATGAAACACGTAAAAATTATAGATAGTCAAGCAACTAATTCACAAGTTGTATCACAGAGCAACACCTGGAGTAGCTGTTCCTCACCTAAGTGAGCTCTTATACAAACATGGATGGCAATATAACGCAATAGATTATGGGATATAGTTGTATCCTTTTCGCAAGTATTTTACCTACTGGTCGCAAAATATCTTTCTCACTAAATGATAACCAGATGCATTAGTATCGTTTCCAAATGACACAAATTTGTAGCAGTACGATACAACTGTTAGCCGTTAGCGTGATGCTTTTATAATCCTTAGCGAATGTATATATTAATATTTGTTAACTAGAAAAATCATTCGTTGGTTTTATGTTGTTGTAAACCATTATTAATATTTGACACTAAGTAAATAAAATTTTCAAGCACAAATAGTGATTTCCTAGAAAAGATAATTTTCCTACTCTTCAATGTGACTGATGAGTGTTTGTATTTTTTACAGGTAAGTTATCTGCTTACACACATCGTTTTTAAGGTCATTGTAACGTATAGGTCTCTTTCTATAGATTTCAGAAAATTTTTCAATAATTGAAGACTTTGGGGCAAAAAGCCGTCAAATCCAAAAAGTGAAATTGTAAATGAGATAGCTTCACAATGGTTTCTCGTCATCCGATTTCCTTCAAACTTGGCACATATATACTAGACCAAAAACAAATCGACACGTATTTTTTTGTTTCTTTCGGAAAATAGGTTAAGGGGGCAAAGAGTCCCTTTCAAAAAAGGGTTCTCGTGTTTAAAAGGACAACTTTAAAGAAACGAAACTCTGCCGATGCACAGATGACTTCAAAATAGGAAATACGGGTTTTTTCGCTTTTGCAAGAAAAGGGTGGCAGGGGCAATGCCCCATACAAAATGACAAAGGGCCCCGCACAATCCTTACGGAAATTGGATTTCGATGGTATTGCTTCAAATCACTGACCATTTGGCCACTACAGGAGCACATTTTTTAAAACAGCCGAAGATAACGACACTCTGGATTTCGGTAAAAATAACTGAAACGTTGATATGTTCTAGATATTGTGAACCTGAGAAAAAGTGTTCATGGGGTTAACCACCAATCACTGATTGTTTGGCCACTACGAGACCACTGTTTTGAAAGCAGCAAAAAATAGTGATATTCTGGATTTCGATTAAAATGACTGAAACTCTGATATGTTGTAGATGTTGTGATCCTGAAAAAAGTTTCAATAAGCACAAGCACCAATCATTGACCGTTTGACCACTACAGGGCCACATTTTTGAAAACAGCAGAAGGTAACGTTATTCTGGATTTCGGTAGAATTGCTTGAAACTATATGTTGTAGAAATTGTGATGCTGAGAAAAAGTCTCAATTTGTATAACCACCCATCACTGACCGTTTGGACACTGCAGGGCCAAATTTTTTAAAACAGCAGAAGGTAACGTTATTTTGGGTTTCGGTGGAATTGCTTGAAACCGTGATATGTTGTAGACATTTTGATCCTGAGAAAAAGTCTCAATGTGTACAACCATCCATCACTGACCGTTTGGCCACTACTGGACCACTTTTTTTTTTTAGTGCTAAAGGTAATGGTATTCCGGATTTCGCTGGAATTGCATGAAACCGTGATATGTTGTAGATATTGTAATCCTGGAAAAATCTCAACAGGCGCAACCACAAATCAACGACTGTTTGGCCACTACAAGGACACTTTAAAAAAAGGAACAGAAGGTAACGGTATTTTTTATTATTGTGGAATTGCTTGAAACCGTGATATGTTGTAGATATTGAGATCCTGAGAAAAAGTCTCATGGTCACAACCACGAATCAGTGACCATTTGGCAACTACGGAGCCACATTTTTTAAAATAGCAGAAGGTAAGGATACTCTGGAATTTTGGTAGAATTGTATGAAACCCTGAAAATTCATATCCCACTGAAAGGTATGGGGAGAGTAATGGCGAACATCATTTAAGCATAGCCCATATTCATATGCTCACCTCACGCGAAAAAACAAAGCCCTGGAAAGCCATAGACAATTTTAATCAGGATCACGACATCTACAACATATCACACTTTCATTTATTTACACCGAGATCAAAAAATCGCTATACCCGACTGTTTTTTTTTTAATGGACCTGTAGTGGCCAAATAGGGTTGCCAACTGGCCGGTTTTTGACCGGTCTGGCCGAAAATATTGCTGTTATTTTGATTAAAGCCGGTGATTGGTACAAACTTCTTACCAACCCCTTTATGACTATATTTTCCTCAACTTTGTACCTAGTTTGAAGTATAAATTTGAAAAGTAACTTTCATTCTATAAATTCAAAACTGTCACCTTTTCCCATCTGTAATATACTGTATTTTGTTCATATGTTTAGATAATTTTAAAATAAGGAAGTGTATCAGAGAAATTTTGAAATTTGCTTGAATTTGAATTTTATATATTTATTGAGTGAGAAATGATTTCTTAAAACAATTTCCTGTAGTTGAAGTATAAGTTTAAAGAATAAATTTCATTTTCCAAATACAAAATTGTCACGTAAAAATTAATATACTTTTGTTCATCTGTTTCAATGACTTTAAAGAAGTGGTAGTTACTGTTAAGTACAATAAAATGATCAATGTGATTTCAGTTTCTCATTTATAGCATAATTTATCTATTAAGGTTATTAGTGATTGTACTAAGGATATGCAGAATACAGGTGTTAGTGCAGTTTTGTTCACGATAGTATATTTCCTTCTCATGAATGGGTCTGAACAGAGATATTTCACGCTCAGACTTATACCATAGGAAATTTTCAGGGAGAGCTGTTTTGTTATTATTATTATTATTATTATTATTATTATTATTATTATTATTATTATTATTATTATTATTATTATTATTATTATTATTATTATTATTATTATTATTATAGACGCATGTGGATTGTGCGACAAGCCATTTTTTTGGCAAACAATTAATACTAGCGTGTAGTTTATGTGCAAAACGGTTTCATGTGAACAACTGTCTAAAATTTGTACGTATAGAGTACGATATGTACTATGAAAAAGGTGTATCAACGTACAAATGCCAAAATTGTATAAGGAACAGGGACGACACCACAATGGTCACCCCCACGATGACGAAGAATATTAGGATGCAAATTAGCAGCCACAGCAAGAATTCAGATTCTGAAATCAGTGAGAATGAAGATAGATGAAAATGCAGGTACACTCTTAAATAGAAATAACGTAAGTTGTTCCACGTGTTGTGATATAGTGAAAAATAAACTGTGTCAAGTGTTATCAATATTAAAGGACATGCATGATAAATATGATTCACTGAAAGCAGAAATCATTTCAGTTAAACAGGAAAACATAAAATTGAATGAATTAATATCGAGTGGAAATAAAATTAAAACATTCGCTGAGGTAATGAATAATCCATCGCCAAATAAACACAACGGTGTACAAGGTGAAAATATAAACACAACCAGCAAGGTCAATGAATCAGCTTGCAGAACACCACCAGAAGACAGAAGTTTAGGTGATAGTAAGTGGAAGCTTGTTACCAAACGCCCGAGGCGTAATATCCAAGCAAGACAGGCAGAAACAAACCAAATGCATGAGTCAGGTCTCCTTAACAGAAATCACTCCAATTTAATGAAAGGAAGAATGAACACAGATAAGCTGAAGGTCAATAAGAAACCCTCTCGTGCGGTTGCTACGTCTGCACGAGTCTGCTGCGAGTCTGTTACGGGCCCGCAAACAGACTTTTCTGCACGTCTGAACCGAGCCTTATTCGTTACACGGCTTGACCCAACGGTTTCTTGTAATGATGTTAGTGAGTTCGTTAAAGATAGTGTACATATTGAAGTTGGAAAGTGCGTAAAACTAAAGACAAAACATAACAGTTACTCTTCATTTTATGTAAGTGTACAAGAAAACGAGTTTGATACTGTATGTAATGCAAATGTATGGCCAGATGGTGTATTGTTGATTAGGTTTATGGGCCGTCTAAAAACTGAAATGATTGTGGAAGCACCTGAAAATGATTTGAACGAAAAGGAAGAAAAGTCAGGTAAATAAATTTGTCTTTCTTTGTAACTTAAACCAAAATATGAGTACCTTGCACTTATTCTATCAAAATGTAAATGGTATTAATACAAAAGAAGGTTCTTTCACGGACGAAGTAAATTGTGAGGATTACGATGTCTACTGTATCACAGAAACATGGCTAAATGAAACAAATGTGCATTTTGTACAATTATCTAATAAATACAATATCATTAGGAGGGATAGGAACCTGGCATTAGAAAACAAATCTAAGGGGGGTGGATGTATGGTTTTAATAAACAATAAATTTTCATACTCAATGATACAAGTCCCTGACGATAGGTTAGATGTAATAGTACTAAAAATTTTGATCCCTGACCATAAACCACTTTTACTTTGTTTGCACTATTTTCCACCTACTTTACCGTTAAAGAATTTTACAAATTACTGTGACTGGTTGAGTTCTTTCTTGTTAACAATAAACGGTAATTTTATAATACAGTGAAACCTGTCTATGTTGGCCACCATCGGTTCCATCGAAAAGTGACCAACTTAGACAGGTGGCCAACTTACAGAAAATAAGTGTGATTTGTGTATTTTTAGAATAGGATTTGTAGTATTACTTGATTGTAAAATTTTAATAAGTAGTGGCACGACAGTTACTTATAAATAATGTATATAGAGTAATCATAAAAATATACAGTACTAGAAAATATTACTATAGTATGCAAGAGCGTCGATTTCTCTGTAAATTTGGAAGGGGGGGCATTCAGATGCAGAAGGTATATATATGAAGATTGTAAGACAAATTGCACTCAAATTATACCAAATATTGTATACTTATAAATAAAATAGGGGTCACATGAGCTTTGGGGGGCTAGGTCCCCCCAGGATCGGCGCTCTTGATAGTATGTTTAATACATATGCATACCTTTCTTTTCCTGAAAACTAGTCTGGTACATTGGATTATTCGGATTGAAAACACAATAACACAAACAACAATGAAATAGAAGTGTATGTACGCAGTTTATTGAAATTGATATTATAGCACACTGGGTTATTCAGATTGAAAACAAGAAAAGCTAAGTTATAAATTGAGAAATTCATATGCAATTTATATGACTTCTTTTCAGTTGTTACTGAATGTGGTTCATTCTAGACATACTTGCTTTATTCTTTTTGGCAGATATGCACATTCTAATATTGTAGTTAAGTACCTCTTTTTAATGAGCTAGAGGTGTTTCCCTCGGAGCAAATCCCTCGGAAAATCGTGAGGGAATTCATATCTCAAAACCTCCGCTACCTCATGCAGTCAGGTGCCAATAAATGACAATTGAGCTTTAACCTTGAGAATTTTCCGGAATTACTAAAGCTTCCCACTAATGAAAGGAGCCGATATAGCTAATGGTTTTACCAAAACAGACAGGGTAAACAAATACGTACAACCATTTCCTGAATTCCTGTACGTGCTTTTTCTTATTCACATCTTCCTTCACCACCCTTTTATGAGGGTAGTGTTCTGGCCATTGACCTCCAAGAACAAATCGTGAGAATCTATGCTTCTTTATGTCCAGTCACAAATACAGAACATCTGCCTCTCATATGGGAATTCGAAAGAGTTAAGAAAAATAACAAAATTGTATTTTTCGTGGCCAAGATACGCAGGTAAATTTATCATTATTATCATAGGGTAAACATTGCTTCAGTGTGGCCAACTTTCAAGATAGACAGGTGGCCAACTTATAGAGTAGTAAGTAACGAATGTCTTATGGGAAAATGCAGGTTCAAGACAAACTAGGCCAAGATAAGCAGGTGGCCAACTTAGAGAGGTGGCCAAGTTGACAGGTTTAACTGTATTAGGTGATTTTAACGCTGGAGGAATCGACTGGGAAACTGGGACTGTAACCGCTAGCAATTTTTGTTAAGAAAAAAACAGAAAATGTAGTAGAATTAAGCAACCTTCTTCAATTGAATCAGCTAAATAAGTCATACGATGTCATGAATAAGGATAAAGTATTGGACCTGTTGCTTACGAATATAGAAAATAGTGCAATAAATTTTAATGTTGAACCAATTACAAAAATTGATCGTTTTCACCCACCACTTGTGTACTCATGGAATATTATAAGAAATAATAACTTTCAAAAGAATACAAAACAGACTAGCAATTATGACTTTAAGAAAGCGGATTTCTTACAGGTTTATTACGGAATAAAGAATATAAAAGAAATTAATGATCCTACCAACAATGTCGATAAAATGTCTGAAACCTTATATGACGATATATATGAAGTTTTTGATTCTTACGTACCGAAGAAGCTGTATAATAATAATACAACATAAAGAGACCCGTGGATGACTAGAGATCTTAAATCATTGATAAATAAGAAAAACAAAATATTTTGTAAAGGCTAGACAATCAAATATTAACATTTGGTATCAGGGGTACTCCGATTTAAGAAAGGTGGTCAGAAAGAAATATCTAGAGGCTAGAAAAGTTTACTTCTTATCATTGGAGAACAGTATTTGTAAAGACAGTGTGTACTTCTGAAGATCTTTCAAAAAATCACACAATAAACAAATACCAATACAAATGAAGTATAATGATACATCATTGTTAGAAATTACTGACATAGCAGAATGTTTTAAAGACGTATTTTATAATTCTTTTAATTTTGACTCCAACCAAAGTAAAAAATGTAAGGTTACGAAACTGGCAGAAAATAATGATAATTATATGTCGATTTGTATTCCATCCATTACGCAAAAAGATGTAATTGAAACAATTAGTAAAATTAAAGGGAGTACTACACCTGGACCTGATAACGTTCCATATTATGTAATTAAAAGCTGTAGCAATGAAGTAGTGTCAAATTTAGTAAACATATATAACGCGTCGTTAAAGACTGGAATATTTCCTTCAAAATGGAAGCAGTCATACGTAGTGGCAATATACAAACATGGTGATCAAAATGACGTTAAAAATTATAGGCCTATAAGTTTAGTAAGTGTTTTCTCTAAGATTTTTGAAATTATTATGCACAAACATTTATATTTTAATGTAAAGAATATATTAAGTGATATGCAACATGGTTTCTATAAAGGTAGATCAATTGCAACAAATCTTATCCATTTTACTGATTATACATACTTTGCACTAAAAAGTAATCTACAGGTAAATGTTATATATATCGATATGTCAAAGGCTTTTGATTCCATTGATCACAAATTACTTCTAAGCAAGTTATCAAACATTGGCCTATCATTGTCATATATTAATTGGTTTGAAAGTTACTTATCAAATAGAACATTTTAAAGTAAAAATGGGAAATTAAAATCTAGTCAAGGTCAAATAGGGAAAGGGATACCTCAGGGATCTCCACTGGGGCCACTTCTTTTTTCTCTATTTATCAATGATTTACCAGCAAAAGTCGAATACTCAAAAATACTTTTATACGCAGATGACATAAAGCTTTTTAGAGTAGTTAACAACGAATATGATAATTATCTGCTGCAGAAAGGTTTAGATACAGTAAACCATTGGTGTGAAAATAATTTATTAATGATCAACTCTGAGAAAACTAAACATATGACATTCACTAATAAAACTCAATATTTTGTTAGCAAGTATAACATCAATGGAGTAACAATAGACAAAGTTCAGCAAATTAAAGATCTCGGTATTTTGTATGACAGACAATTAAAATTTGCTTATCACATAAATGACGTTGTGCAATCAGCAAGAAAACAAATAGGTTTTATATTTTATCAATGGCCTGATTTTATAAATGGTAGTTCGTATGTATACTTGTATAAGACACTTGTTAGATCTAAATTGGAATTTGGTTCAGTTGTCTGGAATAGTCTATCCAACACACTTGTTAACAAAATCGAAGCTGTACAGAAGTGTTTCGTAAAGCTACTGTGTTATAAAATGGAAAAAGATTACTATGCACATGAATATGGATATTGGTTAACATTTTGGGGGCTTCAAGAACTATCGGAAAGGAGGAAAGTTACTGATAAATTATTTATTCAAATGGTGTTGGAAAATAAATATAGTAGCGAATATTGCTTAGAAAATATAGGAATAAGAGTGCCGACTTATAGTGTTAGGAATCAATCGACATTGGTTGCATTAAACTTAAAACGTGAAATACTAAGAAGGATGACAATGTCTTACAATTTAAAATGAACAAATGTTAGGATAAATATCAGAGCATTTCTTAAAAAATTAAACTGTTTTAACTTTATGCCAAGGGTTCTAGCTGCTTATCTTTATTTTATTGTTATTGTGTATATTCAGTGTATTTTTATGTTATAATCTTTTACTCAAAGAACCAGTCTTTTACGTTTGACAATAAGTGAAAGAGATTTCTGCATGTCAAGGTCAAATTTTAAGTAAGATTGTTTTATTATTAAATGGTAGTTAAATGAGACTTTAATTTGCATAGTTCTTTTAATCGTATATTTTGAGACGGACAGCTTTCTTTTATTTTTTGTTTTATATATCAGTTTGAACCTTATAATTTTAATATATTAATCTTCTGACAAAGGCTTTAACCTGCTCTAATAGTCATTTTACGTTGTATAATTTCTGGTCTGTTTAAAATGATTATATAATGATTTTAACATAGTGCTTTATTTTTGCTTATGAGCTGATAATAGCACTTAAAATAAAGTTATTATTATTATTATTATTATTATTATTATTATTATTATTATTATTATTATTATTATTATTATTATTATTATTTTCCAGACTCGGCAGTCCTATGGCCAAACGATCATAATACGATGGTTGTGTCCATTAAGACTTTTTTTCATGATAAAATCTTCAACATATCTCAGTTTTACTCAATCTTCCGAAATCCAGAACATTGTTATATTCGGCTGTTTTCAAGAAAGTAGCCCTGTAGTGACCAAAGGATTAGTAATTTGTGGTTGTGTCCATGGAGACTTTTTCTCAGGATAACCATATCTAAAATATCACAGTTTCAGTCATTTTCACCGAAATACAAAACATCACTATCTTCGGTTGCTTTCATAAAATGACCTCGTAGTGGCCAAACGGTCAGTGAGTGGTAGTTGTGCGCATTAAGACTTTTCTCACATCACAATATTTACAACATATCACGGTTTCAAGCAATTCCACCGAAATTCAGAATATCGTTAGCTACTGTTTCCAAAAACGCGACACTGTAGTGGCCAAACGGCCAGTGATTGGCGGTTGTGCCTATTGAGACTTTTCCTCAGGATCACATTTCCAACCTATCACAGTTTCAGTCATTTTCACCGAAATACAGAACACTATCTTTGATTGCCTTTAAAAAACTGGCCTCGTAGTTGCCAAACGGTCAGTGATTTGTGGTTGTGCCCGTTGAGACTTTTTCTTAGGAACATCATCTACAACATATCACAGTTTGGGGCAATTCCATTTAAATCCAATTTCCGTAAGGATTGTGTAGAGTAATTTGTAATTTCGAAGGAGGCCACTGCCCCATGCAACCCTTTCCTCGCAAAAGCGACAAAGCCCGTATTTCCTATTTTGTAGTCATTTTTGCATCGGCAGAGTTTTGTTTCTTTAAAGTGGCCCTTTTAATCAAGAGAACCTTTTTTTTTTTTTTTTTTGAAAAGGGGTCCTTTGCCCCCTTAACCTATTTTCCGAAAGAAAGAAAAAATACGTGTCGATTTATTTTCGTCTTGTATATATGTGCAAAGTTTGAGGAAAATCGGATGATGAGAAACCCTTATGAAGCTATCTCCTTTACACTTTCACTGTCTAGACTTGACGGGATTTGCCCCAAAGCCTTCAATTTTACCTTTTAACCTTGAGAGTGGCCCTAGATGGCTGGTTCGGTTATTGGATCTTGGTATTGACCTAAGGTACCTATATACCAAATTTGATCCCCCTAGCTGTTATAGGTGAAAAGTTATTTTGTTTACAGAGAAACATTATTTCACTCCATTTGCGAATTTGTATTGCCCGTACCTCGCCATATTATTGTAATATTTTATTGGAACTGTACAATGTGACATTTATTGTGCGTGTTTGGTCACAATATTCATCTCAGTTTATGATTTTGTTAAAATCTGAATTCATAACCTTGTCAATTATTCAAGGTACGCAGCGGATGGATAACCCCAAAAATGTAAGTGTTGGTGATCTTAATATTGTTATGGATTTTGAAGTCAGTTTAAAAAATGATGAAGTTCTTGTTGAAACTAGACGGTCTATACTTTTTCCACATGGTCCCACTGATGATGATGCTTGGACAAATGATTTGCAAAATAATACAGTATGGGATTAACCAATAGATCTAACCGCGAGTTCCCGAGGCGATGGTATAGAAAGTGCCTCACAAATGAAAAAGAAAACTTAGTATTGAACCCTTTTCTTGCTGTTAGTCAAAGAACATTTTCTGTTTTGCTATCACAGCAGTTACAAAACACCTCTAAAAATACAGTTCAATAAGTCGTGTGACAGGACAACAGCGGATGATCCCTCTTCTTCGTTGCACGGAAGGGAAGAAAAAGAAGGACGTTCGTTACCTCATTGTAACTAAGGGACAAAGTTACATCTGCTTGAAACATGGTTTCGGCGTATAAAACAGTGTTTTCCCTCTGGAATTAGGTAAGCTTTTTCACTCTGTTGCATTTCTGCCTTTTAAGAAATTGATAGCTATACTGCCTTGCATGAATTGTTATTGGGAATTCATAAATAATCAAAAGTGGTCTTCATTCATCTGATGTATTTATGTCAACTCTTATTCGAACTGAGTGTTCATTATGTCAAACGTTGTTACATAATATTGCCGTAAATGCTGCTGGGAAAGGTCTTGACTCGTATACGTGTACAGTTTATTAGTAACACGGGATTGTGAGTGATAAAAAGGAATTATTTGGAAGTGTTCCAGGATAAATAAGAAATTATTATTATTATTATTATTATTATTATTATTATTATTATTATTATTATTATTATTATTATTATCATTATTATTATTTGTGTGATAGCCATTACTTCTTTCTTGGAACTCATGATCCAGACTTTCTTTTACGTAATGTTATAAGCGGTATGCATTAAAGTTAAGATGCAAAAATTTTTGATATCATTATCCAGATAGTTTAAATAAACTGAAACAATTGTTATTAGAGTATATTAATTATTAACGGGCTATATTAAGGTATGAACAACCACATCATGTTTCATATCTAAAATTGTCATTTCTGTTCTGGTGCGCATAAGTTCCACTTGTCCAAACAAAAGGTATGTGGAAACGGTTGATATTTTTGTATCGTAGATTTTTGTTGGAAAGTTATGTTAAAACATACATATTTCCTTACAGTAATTAATTTCTTAAATTATGTTTAATCTTAAATAGTAATAAAACCTAAGCCCAATTGGTTTCAAATAATAATAAATTTATTGGTGTTATACTTTTTTATTAGACAGACTTGACCTATTGTAATTGGTATGGGGGAAACAATGATAGTAATTAATATTGCGTGATTCTCTCCGAGATGTATGTGTATTGCAAGTTTAATAACAAACACAGTTACATTACAACCTTCCTTTGGAGAACTTTTGATGATAAGCTGTTCGAGAGGTGGAGTGGCAGATAACGTCCCTATATATATAATTAATGTTGCGATTGCTTCTTAATCCTCCTTCTTTTCATTAAACTGGCCGCTTCTTGAAAACTTGTTTTTCTTTAACGAGGTTGTTACAATCCTATTTTTTATATACTGCCTCCAACACAAAAGAATTTGGCAGAAAGAAGATGGTGAAAATATTTCTTTCTTACAAGCAGGCTCCTCAAATTGTTTCTTCTGGTACCTGACATGATCAGGTTCACTGGTATTTTCAACAAGAGACTCGTTGTTACTCGAAATACTTGTTCACATTATGACGCCCACCTGGAGTCCGTGAGGACCCCAGATGTCACTATGTTCATATTGTTTCTCTGTTTGTTTCATATTCTTGTCCACGACTCATGGCATCTCTTTCTAAGAGGTTTTCAATTCACTCATAACAATTTTCTTGTTCCACACTTTTTTATTTAGTAACCATGAGAACATTTAAGAACCAAAACGTATTTAGCACATCTGGGGTCCGTGCAGACCTCACGGTTTCCCATGCTCTAATATGGCGCAGATGTATAAATGAAGCTTGGTTATTGGTAGTTCCGAACAATGATAATCTATATAAACGGTAATGACAACCATAGTTGTATAAACATGAATATTTATTCTTGTTTGTTGCATTGTTTGAAAATTGGCGGATGATGGCAGCACGATCTTTGTTTTAATATTCCTTTAGAATGGATTATTGTGTGTAGGATGTTATTATACACGTTTGAAAAAAATAAAATGACTTTAAGAAAAAGTGCACTCTCTGTATGACATTTGTGAGGAAATGTATTGTATCTATATATTACTATTCAAATATATAGAAAGCAATGCATTTGAGGTCACAATTACTTCTGTTACTTAGTTGCAATGTTTCATCAAGGACTGTCTGAAGAAAGAATTCTGCGGATGTTATAAAAAAAAACTGATAGCGAGACAACTGAGGTTGAATCGAATGACAATCATTACGAGTATGAAAGTGACTTGTCTAGGGAAGGGGAAATAGACCGAAGTACCGTAACTTCAGCAAAAGTTACGTGAACCTGTCTTCGGATGTTGAACCTCCGGAGCGTCGTAGAAACGTGTCCTCGCAGCATGGAACACAGGCTACAGAATTTACAGTCCAAGTGGAAGAAAGTGGAGTACAGAGGAGCCGACATAACACCAGATGTTGGCAGCAAATGTTAAGAAGTCCAAGGCTTGAAAACAACAACATTAACCATTCACAATGAATGAAGTATGTTCAAAGTTGTTCTAACTCCAGAACAACAAATCTAATTTTGCGGGAAAGAAAATAAAAAGCTCGAGTCTACATTCAGAAACTAAAGAAGCAGAACTTAGAAAGTGATCACTTAGTTGGATGGATACTGACGATACTGAAATATATATGTACTTTCATTGCACTGCATTAACTTCACCGGAGTGCTAACGTTGGCCGGAAAAAGGAAAGCTTGAATTAATTGTGGAAAAATGAAAATGGACGTCCAATGTTACGAGCATTGATGTCATTGATTCGTTTCAAGTGTCTTCTTAGCTTTTCTTGATTTGACAACATAAAAACCCGCCAAGAGAGACTGAAAACACACAAGATTGAACTCTGAGAAATGTTCGTTCTGAATTTGCAAGTCCTGGAACGTTCTTGATTGTGGATAAGCAGCTGAAACTTGTACGTGGCAGTTGTTCTTACCGTGCTTACATTGCGAGTAATTCCGAAAAATACTCTTTAAAAATGTGTGAAGTGTGTGTGTCGTGATATATATATAAAGTGTTTAACTATATTGTAGTAAATAGAAGTAAGCAACTGTATTTAACAACATAAGCAACATAAAAGCTAATGGGAAAGTGCCTACTAATAATATTATTGGTTTGGGTCCGTAAAACCCCAGTTTGGCATTAACGTAAACTTTGAAAGACTGGCATCATAATGTTAAACAACTTGCGACACGTAGCATCAGAAACTGGATCTTGATCCGTTCTCTCATTTATTTCTGTATATGCAAGATAAAAGAATATCTTCATATGACGATTCACTAATACTATCCTCAGTGAGGATACCTCCTTTGTACCATTCATTTTCTGGTGGTCAGTGGAATTTTACTGCTTTCTCAGGTTTAATCTGCTTGTCCCTTCCAACAATATATAATATGTTTAAAGATACAATGTTTTCTGTATCATTCTTCACCTAGAACATCCATCTGTTTTTGTAACTAGTACAAAAATTATTTTTCTCTTAAGCGGATTCTCTTTATTGACTGTAAAACGTCAGTAATGCGTGTTAATACATTTTGATAAACGCGGCAGGAACGAAAAGATAATCTCTCTTCAAAAAAGAATAGTGAAATTTCTGTCCTTTTTTCTTTCTTTCTTTTTTCTTTTTCCTTTTTTTGGTTGTTTTAATTGTGAAAGCTTGTTCATCGACGTTTCGTTGCGAGTATTTAGTACCATGCCTTTAGAGATACGTCGCACCTAGTGGAGCTTTTTACATTTTTTTATTATGATATAATGATGTAACTTGATTTACGTCAATATGTCAAGCCAACATACTTTAAATTTTGAGCCAAAAATTTCCTAAAGGGAAACTTCGTTATTATTTGGAATTGAGATTTGTCGTTTTGCCAGATGATAAAGGGGCTGCATAAAAATACCCGTAAGTCAATGCGTAGAAAAGTGGAAAAGTGAGATATGTCAGTATATCAGCCTACCGATGATATTTTACTTTTTGTTATGGATCCTTAATACCTGTGAACAAATGAAAACATAATAACATGAAATAACACATACCGAATATACAATGTTTTCGTGAATAACGAAATACAGTTCTTGTTTCACTCACAGGTTTCATTATATCCAAAACGTACTTCCCAACATAAAGCATACACAACAGCCACCCACTCCCCTCGACACACACACGTAAGAAGAACATACTAAACATAGGGTAATAATTTCCTCCAATTATCTACACAGTGCAGTCAGCATCTGCCAGAAATGAAGTGGTAAATTAACTCAAAAATATTTTCCGCAACAACTTCTGTTAAAAGAAGTATATTAAACCTTATGACATACGTTTCCAGACCTCACTCTCCCTACCTGGGGCGAAAAAATACTTGAGAATGAGAGAATGAACATACCTCCTCTACTACGTTTGAAAATATATTTAACGATGCCTCCAGTAATAATGTGTTTCTGACACAATATGGTCCATAAATTTATTGAATTTTTCATTCAATTCCTACTGCTTGCAGTTCAAGTCAGTGACAGATGACAACTTACTTTACATCTTCCCCTACGATTATAAGAAAATGAGTTCCACGATGACTTTCGAAGAAAATAAGTGGTGTAATTTTTTCTGAGGTTCCCCAATCCCTCTACTGCTTCGAGTTGAAATAGATCTACAATGGAAAAGTGGATTCCACTCCTGATTTTAAATAAAATACGTTGTGGAAATTTTGTAAAAATATACAAATTTTTATAGAACATAATATATGGTTTGTTCAGTATTAGAGACTTATTCGTATATTTTGAAGTTGCAATTATGGGGAGGAAAGACATAGAATCAATCACTTCTATACAGTACAGCTACATTAGTGTAATGAACGTTAAAGAATTTTTTTTCACAATCAACAAGGTTTCTTTCCTTATTAACAGGATTTTCTTCTCCGTTCTATTTATCTAACCATATTTCTTTCACATGTAAGAGAAAACCAATGAGTACTATGTGGAAATAATTAAGCATGAATCATTATGAACTTGTAAGCAAAGATTCATAAGTTCAAACCTCTGCAATTGTATATTGTAACTTTTAAAATTCGTTATTATGTATCTATTTCGTATGAATCAAGAATATCCAGCTGAGAGTGAAACAGTTGTATATACGCACAAAGCAGGTAAAGTATAATGAATATAAGGTGTAGTGAACTAATGCAATGATCGCCAAAGGCGATCGTGAGCTATTTGTAGCTCGCGGGGACATTTTCGGTGTATTGCGTTAATGGTTCGTTTGGCTAACCTTGATTTCTCCACTGATTCATCCATAAACAAACGTAATATTAAAAAAAAAAAAACAGTTGGTAGTTCTTTTGTTTGGTAGCTTCTAGCAGGATTTAGAAACGGAATGGTAGCTCAGAAGGTTCATAAGTTTGGCGAACACTGAAGAAAGTTCTTAAATGTAATGGAAGTTCACAATTACTGGAACTTGAGAATTGTGTGCCTGAAAACAATGGGACAACAACCAAAGAACATCCACAGCTGTTTTTACTAATCTTACAATAGTATTGGTGCCATTAAACGGTCCAGTCTTGTAGCAATATAATTCTTAACTTAATCTCTGAGTACTGATATTCCTATTCCACGAACGAGCAACAAAAAATGTCACTGCTGGTACTATCATTGCGCAACTTACTACATTTTTTTTTTTCAATTTATTGTCCAAACCAGTTGCCTTTCCTTTATTTGGATATCTCTACTATGGCCCGCCTCATATTATGTCATTGATTGGTTGAATGCCGAATTTCTTTTACCAAACTTCTCACCGAAAGGTAGAGTAATTTGATGTTTATATCTCGTATTCACTGCAGAATACTTAGCGTGCTAACTCTCTGTCGTATATAACAAGGATAAATGTGAAGGACTCTATCACTAATCATTGGTCAACAATTTGACGAAGGGTCGTATCTCAAAATCTAACTTTTTCAGATAAAAAAAATAATAATTACGTGGACAGAAAAGCGGTTGAATATGTAATAACTCGTCACCTACTCTAGATAATAATTATATGGAATACATGATCAATTACACATTTAACTTTTTTCTTCTGTATGGAATTACGTTTCTTTCTTTATGTCTGAAAACTTGAGATTTTGAGGTACGACCGTTTTTCAAACTGTTGACGATATGTACCTGCGTTGTATGAGTATGGTCTGTTTGTCTGGAAACTATTAATTACGTGTTAACTCATTATCTCGATGTGACCTCTGCGTTAACCGATTATTTACCCACATTCGTATGCAGTCAATGGGTTCTCAGTAGCATGTCGCCAAATTTATCGAATTAAGGAATTGTTTACCTTAAAACAATGTCACATCAATCAAGAAATTTCCACAGCTATTTATACTAAATCTTACATTACAATAGTTTTGACACAATCCTGTTCACAAAAACCTAGAAGCTCCTTCAGAGACTGTCCAAAAAAAAGTGAGCCTAGTAGTCAAAATTCACACAGATCTGTATAGAAAGAATTGGATTTTTCCTCCGTTTCCACATAGACACTGGCTGGAAGAAATACTTGTACTGACGGTAGCCAAACATGATGAAGTACTGAGTCTTTGTAAAGAACTTATTAAACTTGAAGATTGAGGTCACAAACAGTCTGAGATACATTTCCCGATTTACTTTTTAAACATAAAGTTATGGTGAAATAATTAAAAGTGTGGTATTTGTTAACATGTAGATTTCCAAAGTAATGCTTTGGTTTTAAAATTGGTGTTTACTCGTATATTGCTTTTAGTTCCCAAACAGATACTTATAATACTTCTCGGTTAAAATCTCTAGACTAATAAGTGACACTTGGATGGTTGTTAAATTAGACTGAAATTAATGTAAATAAGCATTGAATTAGAAATTTATACTCGAAACTAATTTTATGGCTGGTAAAGTACATTTCTACTTGCAAATATATCTGATAACCAATTAATCATACAATACTGACAAATGTAAATATATATATATATATATATATATATATATATATATATATATATATATATATATATATATATATATATATAGATAGATAGATAGATAGATAGATAGATAAAGTACACTCTGCAAATGAAGGTAACTTTGTTTTCTTTATTTTCACGAATATAGATATCCGTCACTTACCGTAAAACGAAGAGTTGTGCCCCCAGATTTATGAAGAATGCCCATAAACTTTTCGTCTCTTAGTAAATAATCGTCGATTGTGAATTTCTAAAATATGGGTAATTTGCTAATGAAAAGGGAAACGAAATTTCCACAAGTACGGAATAACATATCTGTGCTCTTGCGTAATGTGTGAATGAAACGTTTGAGACAAGCGTTTGATAATCTGATATTCAGATAGAAATTATCAACTGCTGTTTTTCGAAAAGAACTTCTGCCAAGATAAAGAAACCTAGGTCTTTTACGTTGAAATTCTCAAAGTTCACTCACTATTTCTTGAAGAGAGGTAGAGGAAATTGAAGAACTGAAGAAAATTAAGTAGGGGCATATATATATATATATATATTTAAAAAAATCATTCTAGTAAACATCCTTATAGAATCGGAATGTTATTTGTCTGGGGTGGTTAAGCATTAAGAAATGAAGCAATAACATTTTCTTTTTCGTACGTTTTAAATATTCTATGATATACGAGCCAGAGAGTCTAGTTTTGAAATAGCTTGTTTCAGGGCAGGGTGAGAACTAATAGGGGAAATAACCCGCACACCAAACGTGTTATTTTGCTATTGTAAATGCAATTATCATAATTAATGAAATGAAAGGTAAATATTCACAAAAACAGTTATAACATATTTAATAAATACCAGTTCTTGAAAAACGTGGCTATAAGAACGGGCTCTTCCATCCAGTGTTATAATGAAGAGCTGGACAGTCTTACAAACATTACTGTACTTTCACAATGCTTTTAGTACAATTATAATTATATCCATTATAATAAGGTTCGAGATGTAGATATGGAGAAGGGTGGAAAAATCAGCTTGAAAAAGGAAATAAGAAATAAAAGAAGTTCTGAGGAGAGTAAGTAAGAAAGAAGAATACTGCAGAACAGCAAAAAAGAAAAGAAATTGATTAGGACGTTGTCTAAGGGCGAATTGCCTTATTAGAGATAATTTGGAAGGATTAGTTTGTGCGAGGAGAAAGAGGGGGAGAAGAAGATGTCAGCTTCTGAATAATATTAGGATCGAAAATTCCGATCCCTTAACACAAAATAAAGCAGAGAAAAGAAATGAATGGAGAAACGTTGGTTTATTGTAAGGATCTGTCATTGTAGCAGAACAGTGATGATAGTAGGGTTATAGTTTTTCTCATAATAAAATACGTAGGATTTGTTGTCTTTATCGTGATACATAGTAATGCTTTTTCTTTAAGTAAAAGAATAACAATTATTTTATGAGTTATATTGATATTTTAAGAAAATATACATACGGATATACTGAAGAATTGTCCCGATTTACAAACTCTGATTGAACGGATATATACAACGTATTGAAGATGACGAATTGCATAAAACATTATTATCGTTATTTCTAGCAATAATAGTAGATAAAATAGAAATTAAGAACAATTCGAAATTGCTAGGAAGCATTAACGTTTGTTTTTGATCAGTTATATTTTTGACCTATACTAAGGATGTGTCCAGGGCCGGATTTAGGGGGCGAACCTTAGCACATACATCCCCTTCACTGTAAATATACATTATCTAAAACGAGAACCTAGCAGTGAAGAAAAACAATATTTTCCGAAACTTGTACTGTCATGTGTCCGCTTGATGCTTAAAAGAAAGCTTAGTTTTGCAAAGCAATAGTTTAAATCGATTTTCTGAAGGTTGAAAGAAAATGATTCATTGAACAAAGTAATATTCCTCATTCATACCACAGATACATAAGGGCATTTAAAAAATCAAAAAAATTAAATCAAAGTAGTGGTAAATCAATATAGTGGTAGTTACTGGTGCGCCCCCCTTCAAGAAATCCTGGATCCGGCCGTGGATGTAACTGATTTATTAATCAATTGTTTGCTAAACATGTTACATTCCACGACAGCATGAATCAAGGTTGTTACGGCTGACGTCGTTTTGTAGATATGTTGTTGGCATTCCTTTATTCTATAGCGCGTCTATTGATAAAATTCGTTCCAGCTCTAACACCGAGATAATTTAATATTTATTATATTTTACATTGGAAATATCAATATTGCAAATGATACAATTTTCCGTAATTAACTCAGCGGGAATCGGAAGCAGGACCCCCAACTTGTGAAACCGACGCTGAAGTCACTGCTCTAAGGCATCACTGTGAAGTAAGGGGAGAAACGTTTAGATGTAAAATGTATTTAGCAAATTGCACACTTTTATGATTATTCCAATGTTCTAATAATGAAATGACATACTCTGATTTCGGTCATAATAAATTACTGAAGTGTTATGTAGAAAAAATAGGCCAGAGAATTCAAGTTTAACTGCTGCGCAGAGTTGTAGTACTGTATACTTAACAGTTGTAGTACTTAGATAACTATTGTATATAAATGAATTATATATATGTAAGAAGAACAGTCAAAAATTTCCCGGAATGCTGTTGCAGTTTTGACATTCGTGATGTAATCACAATGAATCTGTAGAGTAAGTCCTTAGGTTGCTTAATTATGAAATTTACAAAAGTGAACAGGTCATAAGAGGCAGTGTACGAGTAATAATGTAATTGAATGGAGGAGTGTGTAGTGATCAGTCGGCGCAATTTCACAGTTCGAGCAACACGCAGATATTAAGTTCATGTGTAAAGTGGTGAAAATCTGATTCAGAGAGTTTGATAGCTTTAAAAACAGTTTAGCACCATCGGATGTTTGTCTCTTTCCAAAACTAAATATAGGCCGTTTCCGTTTCGACAATGTAGAAGAGGTCAAAACTAACGCGACGGCTGAACTTCGGAAGATACCGAAAGAGATCTTTCTTCGGTGGTTCCACCAATCGCAGGAGCAGTCGAACAGGTGTGTGTGTGTACCGAAGGTGCTAACTTTGAAGGCAATTAGGTAAATGTGTACTTACATTGTAGTAATAAATAGGAATGGCCAGAACCGGTTCCTGGTGGAACCGGTTTTCGGCTCTGAACGGGTCCGGTTCTAGAAGATCCGGTTCCGGAACCGGTTTCTCGGAACAAGGTCCGGAACCGGTTTTTCGGATCCAGGTCTGGAACCCTTTCCTAACATCCGGTTCTGAAAACCGGATCTCCAAGAACCGGTTCCTCGCCGAACCGGTTCTGCCCAAGCCAAAATTTTGTGGCCATCCCTACGCTAAACCCGAGCTGCTGGCAGTCTGTGAACAGTGTGCTAGATGAAATGATGGAAGCGACAGGCAGGCGCCCAGGCGGCGGCCGCTTGTCTCATTTGCCTAAACAAACTGGGTAACTGGGAAACTCATTGGCTTAACAGGCAAACTGCAAACTCATTTGGCTAAACACCCACTGACGGAGCAAAAACTTTTTTCTGGGGGGCACAAGCGGGCCTGGGCGGGAAAGGCACAAGCACGTGGCCTCTTTGTAGGGTTTTGAAGGTGAACTTTGTGCCTCCTTTACGGGTCTTTGGGAGCTTTCGGATCCAGGTCTGGAACCGGCTTCTAAGATCCGGTTCTGGAACTGGGTTTTCGGATCTAGGTTTGAAACCGATTCTGGAAACTAGATCTCCAAGACTGGTTCCTCGCGGAACCGATTCCGCCGCAACCGGAACTTTGTAGCCATCAATAGTAATAAAGAGCTACATGAGGATTATTGGAACTTTTTAACTGCCTCTCGTGTATATATATCCATATATAAAATTTTTCTTTACATGTAAGTTTTATGCAGCTTTAAAACAATCACCATTATTCCATTCATTCTTTCATTCACTTGGAGAGAACATCAAAAGTATTTTAAACTCTAGTCTAACTGTCACTAGCTAATCTAATTGTTTGCGTGAACGTGGAGCCCCGGGTTCAATTCCCGGTTGGGAGAATTTTCAAAGTTGAACTCGTTACGGTCGTTCCCGTTCCACATAAGACAGTATGTCTGTGTCTTACATAGCCTCGGTACTAGTAAGAAATCCTAACTTCAACGAACCAAAGGAACGATATTTTAAACAATTTAGAAAAAGAAAAAAAAGACTAATGGCCTGGTATCATTTCAGTTTAAAGACTATGCCTAACTCTTGATTTCTTTCTATATTTTCCACAAAGGAATTTTTAGGATGTTATATTTAGAATGTCATATGAAAGGTTTTCAATTTGCTGTTCAAACTTTTAGATGTGGTTTTATTGTTAAGAGTCATGTTATTGAATGGCAAAGTTGACGAGGATAAATAAAAGAGAGTAAAAGTTTAACGGATAAATGATCATTTTTCAGTGAATTGAAAAAAAAAACTAAAATTGTAGTGCATCAAGCACTGCAATTTACGTTGTTAAATTCTTGTTTTGTAAAAGAAAATAGAAAAATTCCCAACCAATTTATTTGTAAGTAACTGGACGAAAAATGTAGTCTTGTAGAAAATATTTGCAGGAGAATAGTATGCATTTTTAAATAGAAATAACTGAAGCATATATGCATCATACATACATACATATATACGTCTTTAAATCTACGGTTTTATGATGATATATTTATGTCTGACTTGTATTTTTCATTTTCAACGTTGCTTTTATGCTGTAGGTTTACTATAAACAACTTCTCGGATTTCTGTATCGTCTAGGGATTTTATAATCCCTGTACGGAGCAGTAAACCTTCAGAAGAGTCTATTTCAAGATAATCTTTAAGATTGGTATGTGGAATAAATACGTAATATGTAAAATAAGATTTTCTATTCACTATTGGGTTCAATGGTTCAGGTGCTCTCATCGTTGTCCACTGCCCAGCTACTGTGTGTGTCGTTGGTGCACATAGTCTTGGATTTGATTTCCAGTGAGAAAGTATTGACATTTGATTTCCACCTTTAATTGTCGGTCCACGTCTCGTATAGTCTCGGTGTAGAAAACGGATACTAAACTTATATAAACAAATTTGTTTTAGGTGTTATCATTGGATAGTGACTTCCTTTATTATTTTCTTTTTTTTCGTTTCAGTTAAGCCTGAAGCAATCACATCACTAAACTACCTGTTCATTAGTAACAGAGATTTCATAAATTCACACTAATACCACTTTAATTTTTAACAAAGACAACTTCAAAGGAACTTTGAAAGACCGCATCTTGGAAAAACCGCACATTTAATGATATTATCCTAGCATCCACACATGACTTGCAAAATAAAAATCCAAATTAACCTTAATATTAAACTTCAAAATTACGAAGCGGCAACATTAATCTTTACCCATACTCGCTTCTGGTTGTCAACATCATGTTTCAATGTTAGAAACATATTGAGAACAGAAACGTGTCAAAGTGTAGGTGGATTCCAATAACATTGTCAAAGTGGAACACTATATTCACTACTCTACAGGAGACCCCAGGAGGAATTCTCTACGTCAGTGATGGTCAAATAACAGCCTCCAAGTGTATTTCACTCGGCCTGCAAATAAAAATGAATAATGTATCGTTTATTCTCTCTTTAGATCAAGCGGTAACACACTGAGAAAAAATATAGGTGGCGTACTTAAAAAGGTAGGTTACATGAGTAATTCCTGTAGTTTTTGGACTTAACGTACAGCACACGTATAACTGAAAACACATGTTTTATAATACGTTCTGTATTAATGTTCCATCTATACGTATTTTCCGTATGAAACAATATAGGCGATCAGGATGTCACATACAAATGGACGTATATAACATATAGCCGGGGAATGTTAAATAAGTATATGCATGTGATATACGGAAAACTGTTAGATGTCAGACATCCTGCAACGGCATCATGTAATATCTAAGGGTAGTGCATATGTAGCATACGAATAGCGTATGCTCCGCACTGATTTCTGTAGTAAGCAAGAGAATTTCGTATATTTCCACAATATAGCGCTGTCCGGGGAACAGATTTTTAGCAGTGCACGAAGTGTGTAGTGAAAATACAGGATTACTCAGAAATCCGAACGCGTCAGAATTCAACAACGTGAAATACAAACGAAAAGTTTGAACAAATTTTGTCTCGAAATACGAACGCAGTTCTGGAATTCGAACGCCCAGCGCATATTTCGTGAAAGTTTCTTTACATTTCTCCTATGTACTCCCATGCGCAAAAAATATTGCGCGTATACTGTAACTCAGAATTTTTCGCAATTATTCCATTTTCCATATGTTTATTGGTAAAATTCAGTTATTAGTACGTGGAGATAATAGAAAGCAATCCATCTAAGGAGATATTTCCAAAAAATATAATAAAATAATAAAAATATAAGCAAAAAACAAAATTATGTTCGGTTTTGTGTATACTGGCAATAATGTTTTCGAGGGAATTTTTGGAGTAGCACAGCACGATTGCAGAGGGAATAACAAGATTAGTAGGAGAACACCTGAACCAAGGAATGGAAATTGGAGTAAAATATTGCATTTATTGGCTTAAATCTAGGGTGTAAATTGTCTGCCAAATATAAATTAGCTTCTGTAAGCAAGATGTTATGCGAAAATATATAAACAAAGAGAAAAACTGTTGTCTTAAGTTTGGAAGTGACATGCTCTATAGCCATGAGCATTTATTTCTTAAGAAAAAGATAGACAACAAAAGAAAATCTGTGTGGTCAAGTGGGTAGAGTGACGGATTAGTAATTCTTATATTGTTGTGACACCAGATCGAATCCCATCCGGTCCTGTTCAATTTTTTTTCTTTACAAAACATTGTAGAAAGTGTATAATTTTTATGTTAATAAGAAACGAAATAATATAATAATGAAATAACTTTTTGTTTTTCTGATGACGTATTTTTTCAGAATTAGCTTACTATTTATTACTAATAGCGATTGTTTTTAGTTTATGGTATGGTATGCTTAACCGTTCCCTCTCCGTTTTTACACAGCTTCAACTCACTGCGAGTGTCTGTGAGTCAGGAACAGGAAAAAACAAAACAATCTGCAGCTTTACACACAGCGTGAGGAACACAGTCACAGCGATAGCTCGTTGTCATGAAGAAAAAAACTGTTCTAGTGTTTCTGTGTGTGTGTTTCTTTTTAAAGTATTGACTCTCTCTCTCTCTCTCCTTTTGTTTCACATCCACAAGTGCAACGAATGCAAGTCTGTGTGAAAAAAAAATTAAGAGTGCTTTCTTTAAACAAAACTAAATTTTACAGCTTTGTGAGGAACGCGAATGCTTCCAAAAGATGCCATGAATATTAACTATAATCGTACCGAATTATACAGTAGCATGAAAAACTGATAATAAAATGATGTAACATGCATAAGCTTTTTTTTCTAGAGTAACCACACATTAAACATAACAAATTAAATTTTTGGGATTACAAATTATCACAGTACGTGTCGGTGTAGGCCTATTCGTTTTCACATTCGAGCGACGAAGGAAGAAAGTGTGGTGATAATTATAAAAACCGAATGCTAGATTTCAATAAATTCAAGTTACATGGCTCCTACATATCGAAAAAAATGATTTTTCGATGTCTGTCCATCTATTTGTCTCTCGGTTCATCACGCTTTTACACGCACTCAAATAGAGGCCATACTGTTCAACGTATCTGCACCGAATTCTAGACAACGTTTTAATAACATAATATCTTTCGAATTTTATGTCCTTCGACACCTAAAAGCAAGGGTAATTTACTGAAGGATTTAAATTTAAAATAATTCAATTTTCTCAAATAAAAAAAAAAAGCTGTGACGATTATATTTACTTTTGATAAATATATATTTTATTAACAAATCTCCACCACATATGAATAATTTTTCTGAAAAAATATATATGGTGTAATTTACTGTATGGTATGCGTTCTTTTAGCACAATTTTCTCAACCACATTTCATAAATAAACGTATCATTAATTACCTAACAATATGACAACTCGTTCGAAGGAGTAGCTTAATCTTAGGGTGAGCTTTCCCCCGATGGTTTTCCCATTAACGTTTCAGGCAATTTTGTTCATATTTCGTAAAGAAATATTTCATTAATAAACTAACATAGAGCATAAATAGTTTATTCCGATAACATACAGAAGAAGTGGTTTTCTCAAGGGTTGATTTTTTTTTTTTTTTTGGACAATTGTCTGAGTAATAACTGAGACAAATTTGTTCTAATTTCAGTAAAAATATTTTCTGTAATAATCTTACAATGTGGTATAACTCGCTTATTCCGAAAAGAAAAATCCAAAAGAGATAGTTTACTTTGACAGTGAAATTTTTCCCGACGATTTGCTTAAAAATTACTCGATATACTGTCAAAAGTACAGATAGAAGAGTTTACCTTTGGGGGTAAGCTTTTCCCGATGACCTTCCTAAAAACAACTCAGGAGATGTCTGTTGTTCATATTTTATAAATACGTGTTACATAAATAACCTAGCTATATGGTATAATTCCCTCATCCGGAAAATCTAGAAATGGTATATTACTTTTGACAGTAAGTTTTACCCTGCGATTTTCTCAAGAACGACTCAGGCGATTGTGCTCGTATTTCATAAATAAATGTTTTATGAAAACACTAACAATATAGCATAGCTCGTTTGTACTGAAAAGATCCACAAGGGATAATTTATTCTTGGGGATGACTTTTTGCATAATTTTCTCAGAAATTACTCAGACGCTTTTGCTTATAGTTCACATACAATTATATCCTTTATAATTCTAATATATGGATCAAGTTATTTCTAACGGAAATATGACCAATGGGTACTTTACTTTTGGGCCTGAAGTTTCTTCTAGCAAAGTTTTCCAAAACATTATTTTATTCGCAATTTCCCAATAAATGTTTCAATAACAGTTGCAGCCTAACGTAAGTCAGTGTAAAAAATTCGAGCGAGAAAGTACAGTGCGTTTACTCCGTACCCTTTCTTAAATACTATATTTTTAAATGTTACACCTAATCACAATTTTCCGAACAAAATCGAAACTTCTTTTTAAATGTGCCTTGTTGTGGTCAAATGGTTCAAGTGCATTGGTTCTGGATTAGATTTCCAGTGAGAGATAGTGTATCTTCATCCAAGGGTTGTGACACGTCGGTGCAAAGAAGAAAGTGTTTAAATAAGCCTAACCAAGCTAATCAACAAAAGAAATAATACAAGTTACGAAATTATCGTAGAAACGTTGTTAATATTAGGTAGGTTCGACTGGAATGTCCAAACAATTGTCAATTCCAAAAGTCTTTGTTTTCGTCCGGCGGGAGCTCATGTGGTTCGGATTTCACGTTAATCAGTAGGTCCACGTCTCATATAGCCTCGCTGCTGAAAGGGACGATAAACTCAAAATCACATCACACATCTTTGTTTTCGCGTTTGTTTTAGCTCATAAATGTCTCAGTCATAAGCTCTTTAGTGGTTAGCGTACGCGCCTTTGGCGTGGAAGACCCGGCTTCGATTCCTGGCGAGAGCTCACGTGGTTCGGAGTCCACGTTAATCAGTAGGCCGACGTCTCATATAGCTTCGTTGCTGAACGAGACGTTAAACTCAAACTCAATGTCTTTGTGTATGGTTTTGCATATACGTGGCATGGACATTAAATTTTGATTTCTACGCCATATGTATCTAATTATATACACACCTATAGAACGAACACAACAAACTTGGAATATCTACATTGTTTGCGTATGGAAAATAATCACGCTCTACTGTACAGGACAGCCGTGTGTATGGAATTCCATACACATGGCAATCAACGTATTAAGAAATGTATAATAATAAGAATTATTATTATTATTATTATTATTATTATTATTATTAATAATAATAATAATAATAATAATAATAATAATAATAATAATAATAATAATAATAATAATAATAATAATAATAATAATAATAATAAACAGAAAACGATACGATCACTTACACAATTTATAAATATAAGTTAACATTTAATAAGCATATAACTGCAATGGAATTAAGTTGTTTCTCTCTCTCCCTGAACGCTACAGCCCTTATTGTTCTAAGGCGTAGAAGAGAACTTGTGGCACCCACGATTTGGGGCGGTGTGTGGTCACAACTTGGTATCCCTTTGTTGTTAGTCCTAGCTTTCTAGACGGATGCAGTTATTACCG
The DNA here is from genome assembly GCF_964235325.1 of Thermobia domestica. Lineage (NCBI taxonomy): Eukaryota > Metazoa > Arthropoda > Insecta > Zygentoma > Lepismatidae > Thermobia > Thermobia domestica. The sequence goes on along the minus strand of NC_137462.1, from coordinate 211,820,561 downwards.
GTAGAATATACAAGCAAATAGACTTTTGTATTACTATTAAAGTAAATAATTACACTCATTCCTTCAATGTGATACTTGTGGTTGCTTAACCGTATACAGACAGCTGATCCATGAAAAAATCGTTAATAATAATAATAATAATAATAATAATAATAATAAATAACAGGAACTCGACAAATATTCTTGCAAATAATAGGAAAAAGTTTGCGTCACACTGTTCACTTTGCTGGACACACCAGTGTGGCGCGTTATACCGATTGTGGCACACTGGAATATAGGGTATGTTTTTTTTTTCAACTATTCCAACTGCTTCAATTGAAATGGATCTATAATAATAAGAGAATGAATTTAGTCTTCTTACCCTTCAATTTAATAATAAGGTTCGCGAGAATTTCATAAAAGAATAATATACTCAGAATTGTATATAGTAGTTTGTTTTATTCGAAATTACATACCGGTACTTCCTGCAACTGTTTTTTGATTGAAATTATTTGAAATGAAATTTTTAAGTTTTACGTCCCACGATTATGCCGGATAGGCTAAAAGAGACAGTGATGATAAGAAATGAATGAAATGGTGGAATGAAAAAAGTGGGATAAAACGGGAGAACCTCGAGAAAACCCACGCACACAGTGTTTGTCCAGCACAAGGTTCACTTGGCGCGAGCATAGATCGAACCAAGGACTTCATGCACCAAAGGTGAACGCTCTACCACTGAAATACCGTGGTCTCTGAAATTACTTATGGAACTACCGAGAACTATGCTGTAATATTTGAATGTGCTCCAAGTTTACAATAATTAGTTTAGTTAAATTCATTATTAACAATTAAATAATTGCATTCATTATTAACAGGTAAATGCTGCTGATGCAAAGACTTAAATCTAGCGATACCGCGAGCGTAAGTATTAAACAGAGGGATTTTAAAGAGCCCTCTGAGCTGGGGGCCCTGGGCTCCATTGGCTCTGCCCTTAATCCGCTAATGCCTATAGATTATAAATTAAAGGGGACGGGCCGGGTCCGTTCTAAAAATTCCGGCCCGTGCAGACCTCTAGCTCCTGTGTATATGCTATCTGAAAATACAGTAGAGTTTCGCTTATCCGACATAAAACAGGCAGGCAGAACGCCGGATAATATGGATGTGTTAAGGAAAGACCTATAAAAAGTCAAACTATGATATAATTTTACACATTACGCATCTAATTATCATCTTTGCAAGAAACAAATATAATGCATTGACTCAGTGATATCCAGCGTGAGGTCCTGGAAGCTGTCCCTTACCAAACCTCAAGCACTTTTTAATAAACCTACTTTTTCCCTTTTGAGTTTTTTTTTTTTATGTCAGATTACTTTGAGTCAGTGTCCAAACTGTGGACAATGCGTTGTTGTTATAATTCTAACAAGTAACACTTCCCAAGTGCAACACTCCGATTTTGATAAAATTTGGCAGGTAGATACTATACATAAAATAAACAAATAAGTGCTTTTTTATTTTTTTATTTTATTTATTTATTTATTTATTTATTTATTTTTATTTTTTTGCTGAAAAACGGTTTTAGGGGCAAAAGCCCTCACCCAAAATTTGAAAGTTGACGCTCGAAAGGCAAAAACAAGTGGACCAAAGTGAACGAAATTGTGAACAGATATTGCGGACATAAAATTAGGGAATACGTGTTTTGTATTTTCCTGGATAAAACGGTTAGGTGGGGCACAGATCCCTCCAAACCTTTGATCATGAAATATCAAAAGTGCTAATAACAGTATGTCAGAAGTGCCTAAATTTACATGAAGAATTGGAACAAAACTTTGTGTTAGGACAATAAGCAAAAAATAAACAAATTCGGCTTTTTTATTTCCTGCGAAAAAACGGTTTTAGAGGACAAAAGGTCCCCCCCCCCATGAATTTTGAAATTTGACGCAAGAAAGGCAAGAAAAAATGTACCGAACTGAATGAAATTGTTCACAAATGTTGTAGAGGTAAGATGAGGAAATACGTGCTTCGTATTTTCCTGAAAAGAGAAAAAAACCTTTTGAGTGGACCGAGGCGTTGAGTGTCGGAAGGATTAGACCGAAGCGAATGAAATTGTCTGTAGATATTGGATATGAAAAATAAAGCCTCTCGTGTTTCACAAGTGTCTCCATCAGATTTCTTCAAATTTGGCAGATCAACAACAAGCACAAACAGTATAGCGTATTTTGTAGTATTTCACGAGGCAACTTTAACCCTTACAATGTTTTTTCGCATAAACAAAAACACGTGCCGATTAATTTCCTGTTTGCTGTTGATGTGCCAAAATTGATAGGGACATCTTTAAAACACGAAAGTCCTTATTTTACATACAGTCTATACAATATCTACACACAATTTCATTTGCTTCGGTCCACTCCTTCCTGCACTTTTACGGTAATATTAACTTTTTTTTGGAGGGGCTCTAGGCCCAAACACTGTTTTTTCATACAAATTAAAATGCATTTCATTTATTGTTTTGCAAATTGTCCCTATACGAAGTTTCGTTGCAATTCTCCATACTCTTTAGGAACTTCTGACGTATACATACTTATTTGCACTTTTGATATTTCCTAATCAACAGCTTAGAAGGTCCGAGCCCCACTCAATCGCTTTTTTCCAGGAAAATACGAAACACAATTACCTCAATTTACGTCTAGAATATCTGTGCAAAATTTCAAAATTTGGTGGGGGGGAATTCTGCCCCCCTAAAACCAATTTTTCGCAGAAAATAAACCTTTTTTTTTTTTTTTTGCGTATTGTCCCTACACAATGTGTCGTTCCAATTCTTCATGTCCTTTAAGCACTTCTGACATTGTTTTGAAGGGGTCTGTGTCCCACCGAAACGTTTTTTTTTCAGGAAAATACGGAACCCATACTCCCTCATTTTTCGTCTACAATATCTGTGCACAATTTCATTCATTTCGGTTCACTTCTTCTTGCCTTTCGGGCGTCAACTTTCATCATTTTGGATAGGGGATTTTGTCCCCTAAAACAGGCATTCGTTTAGTTTTTGCGTATTGTCCATACACAAAGTGTCATCGGAATTCTTCGTCCATTACACACATCAGACATATTGTTACTAGCACTTTTGATATTTCATGATCAAAGGTTTGGAGGGGTCTGCGTCCCACCTAACCGTTTTTTTCCAGGAAAATACAAAACATGTATTCCTTCATTTTACGTCTGCCATATCTGTGCACAATTTCGTACACTTTGGTCCACTTGTTTTTGTCTTTCGGGCGTCAACTTTCAAAAATCGGAGTGTTACACTTGGGAAGTGTTACTTGTAAGAATATACCGTAATGCCATTGATACCAGGTGGAATTAAAGAACACTTTTAAATGGGATTACAATTTCGTTTCCGGTCTGTTTATAACATTACTGTATTAGAACGATACACTCATTGCCATTTGCTATTTTTGTTATGTGATATACGTAGCAGACAGTTTTCCTTACATGTCTCTAGAAAATATTTTTTGATTTCGTGTGAGTTAGAATTAAGTTTGACCGGTTCATAAATGACAAGTAAGAAACGTTTAAGAGAAATACAGAACTGTTGCATTATTATTATTATTATTATTATTATTATTATTATTATTATTATTATTATTATTATTATTATTATTATTATTATTATTATTATTATTATTATTGATATTTTTGAAACATTAGAATTACGTGCTTACGAGGATTCGTGTCGGGTCCCCTCCGAAAAGAAAAGCTGGATATGTTCCTGCACTGAATGATAGACGTATGAGTCAAGGTATAGACGAGCGTGCTAGGCGATCGAGTCCGGAGCAACAAAAACAGACTAAGACCACAACTTGCAGTTCTTCTTGCCGATTGATGCTGCTTTTTACCTGCTATGATATGTCGGATAGTAATGTGAAATAAAGAAGGTCAAGACCATGACGTATTGGTGTTTCATGCACCTAAACCTGTAAAATATTTGTGCCGAAAACATCTTTCACTCACTAGCTAAATTTGAGGGTATGATCGGTCATCTTGCCTTATAAAGTATAGTCTTATAAAGAATACATATAGCACAATAAAAACCTTAAGACCAAATTCAATGATTTTCTATAGTTTTCTTTTTTAATAACGGGAAACTTATTCATTTCATCACGATAAATCACGTTTAATACTAAGATGTCTGATTCTGACTATCAGTGGCGTATTTACGATTTTGTTTCGGGGAGGGCTTTGCTAACTTTCGGGGGGGGCTTTGCCTCAAAATGTGAAAATTCTGCAAGATATTTCATATATTTTACTATAGTAAGATTTCGGGGGGGGGCTTAAGCCCGGAAGCCCCCCCTCTAAATACGCCACTGCTGACTATATATATTTTTCATACTTTATTGGAGATATTTTTTTTTTAAGAAAAGAGGATGATAAAGGAAGCTATACAACACCATAAACTAAAAGCAATCGGTATTACTAATAGTACACTAATTCTAAATAAATACGTCATCAGAGGAAACAAAAAGTTATTTCCTAATTGTATTGTTTCAGTTTTATCAACATAAAAATTATACACTTTCTACAATGTTTTGTAAAGAAAAAAAATTGAACAGGACCGGATGGGATTCGATCTGGTGTCAAAACAGTATAAGAATTACTAGTCCGTCACACTACCCACTTGACCATACAAATTTTCTCTTGTTGTCTATCTTTTTCTTAAGAAATAAATGCTCATGGCTATAGAGCATGTCACTTCCAAACTTAAGACAACAGTTTTTCTCTTTGTTTATATATTTTCGCATAACATCTTACTTACAGAAGCTAATTTATATTTGGCAGACAATTTACACCCTAGATTTAAGCGGATAAATGCAATATTTTACTCCAATTTCCATTCCTTGGTTCAGGTCTTCTCCTACTAATCTTGTTATTCCCTCTGCAATCGTGCTGTGCTACTCCAAAAATTCCCTCGAAAACATTATTGCCAGTATACACAAAACCGAACATAATTTTGTTTTTTGCTTATATTTTTATTATTTTATTATATTTTTTGGAAATATCTCCTTAGATGGATTGCTTTCTATTATCTCCACTTACTAATAACTAAACTTTACCCATAAACATATGGAAAATGAAATAATTGCGAATAATCGTGAGTTACAGTATACGCGCAATATTTTTTGCGCATGGGAGTACCTATGTACTTCGTTATTCAGTTCTTCGGAAGCTGGAGTTAAAAGCATCTACTCTGCTTTTAGCTGCGAATGTTATGCTTTTGTACGCGTTCTGTTTTATTTTCTTGTCTAGTTTACTGTCATAACTGTTATCTGGAACTGAGATTTCTTTATAACTTTAGAAAATCAACTTTATTCTACTAATAACTTATAAGAAGTTGGAGTTAATCCATGGAAAAATACATTCAACCTAATAGATATATTTTCCAATAATACACAAGAGAGAAGTTGTTTTCCCTCGCTTCATCCTATCTTTATTATATTATTATTATTAGTAGTAATAGTAATCTTTACGTTAAACGTTCTAGCTATTGACAGGAACCACTTAACTAAACTTTCCATGTAGTATTGATGCTTTTGTGGGGCTTTAATGTGACAAGATCAATACCCCACATTATTTGCAAACCCAGTGAATTCAATTTTGAAATTATATGAAATGGTGGGTGGAACAGAAGGAGAATTGTAACATTGAAAGTTATGTTCAATGAATGAGTCGTTTCCAGTTTGATCCCAGAACAAGTGATCTTGTTTAGGTGACTCCGTGTCCGTGGTATTTCCTGAAGTTCCACCCACATTTTCGTTCCGTCATTTCTTTCATAATCACTCACTTTGACAAATCATTAATTTTATTTATCCTAAAGGAATAATCATAGGACGTAATACGAGAGATGTCATCTCATTTTAATTTCTATTCTTCTATAACTAACAAGGAGAAAAACGACTCTAGTAAATGAACTTCGCGGCAATCTTTCGCGAGGTAGTAGTGCACATTTAAAGTGTTATTATTACAATCTGGGAGAGCGCAATAGCCACAAATAGAATAGAAAAACTGTCTTAAAGTTTCCGACTCGCTGCATTAATGATACGACCCGTAACGTTATCAAGTGACGGCGTGGCAGAGTGAGGAGCATCTACGACTCACGTGCAAAAAGTCCCTGGTTCGATTCCGGCTCGAGTTAACTTCCTTCGTTTTTGCTTTAACCAACAAAGTAGTCATTTGTAACTAGAAGTAAAATATTAATTCGCCATATGTTTCTAGTGCATTAAACAATGGAAATGTTCAAACCAGTTGTAAGTCCTTTCAATGTTTCATGTTAACTAGCAACAAAATGTAATCTATTCTGTAAATATATTGATATCACGAGTTCTATTATGGTTACCACAGTCGTTATGTAAAACATGTTCTTGACGCTTCGTGTATATATCTGTGGAAATCCAATTTGAGAATACTGGATGTGTGCTATAGAAAAAGGAGATTCCCTCTTCATTCCCCTTGTAATTCGCACACTGTCCACAGATATAGACACGAAGTGTCAAGAACATTTTTACATAACGACTGTGGTAGGTATAATATAACTCGTGATATCAATATATTTACGGGATAGATTACACTCTGTTGCTAGTTAACATGGAGCACTGCAAGATTTTACAACCGATTTGAACATTTCTATTGTTTTATGCATTATAAACATAACGGCGAATTAATGTTTTGCTTGAAGTTATAAATGGGTACTTTGTTGCATAAAAAACAAGAAAGTTAACTAGAGCCGGAATCGAACCAGGGACCTTTTGCACGTGAGTCGTAGATGCTCCTCACTCTGCCACGCCGTCACTTCATAATATTACGCGTCGCATCATACGTGTGGCAAGTCGGAAACCTTAAGACCCTTTTTCTAGGCTGTTTTTTCTATTTCGCTCTCCCAGTTTGTAATATTAACACTTTAAATGTAACTACTACCTCGCGAAAGATGTCCCCGAAATTAATTTACCAAAGTCTGCTTTCTCCTTGTAAGATTTCTTCTGCTTTATAGAAATTCTTAGTCCTGGATCGTAGAAGAAATATGTGGCTGAATCGCTAGCCTTTTGCTTTTTCTTACCGCTGAGTGTTGAAATCCTATCATCTACAAATTGTAATCCAATTTTCCTTCTTCTTAGATAGTTTGTTCAGAATCAATTCCACACCATTTCACATATTTCCCTCATTACTCAAATAAAATATCCTGTAGTGTTCGAATCGTATTTCCCACATTCCTAACAAACTTTATATATTAATTATGAATCTAAATTATTTTGCTTGATTTCTTTTTTTCTAAGGTATCTGCGTGTAAAATGATACTTAAGCTTTATTTTGCTATTAGCAATGTTTTCCTTAGATTTATCTTTCTGTGTTGTTTCCTAATCTACATCGTGCACGGCAAGAGAAGCTTGAGTCATTGAAGCTGGTATTCTTGTGCAATTTAAAGCAAAATTTAAAAATGTGATGATAAGATATTTACACAAGTGCTTCAATGAGTTATTGGTAAAAGTGTAAAACCATAGGAAATAAGAATGAAAACTTTTTCTTTTTATGGAAGTGGTGGCCTTTTCTGATACCATCATATGATGAGCAGTGTATGGGAATATAATATCAAGGCAAAGAGTCGTGTACGTATATCGGTTAGCTGTCGAAGTTCAAATGCAAAGATTGGGCTGGAAAAGCAAACAATAATTCATGTCCGGTAGTTGAACGCAATGTAGGAATCCAGCGTGTCCGTCTTCATAGTGGCGAAAAGACAAACGACATTCCATGAACCTGAAGATGAAACATATCTCTCACATAGAAATCGCCAAATCATTATCTATTAGGGTTTTCAACTGACAATCGTACTTCTGCATTGGATTTCTCATTCTCTTATCACTGAGTAGAATGTGCAGAGTATGGAGAAATACCAAGATTTACTACAGCTATACGATGTGGATCCGTAGGTGTCCTTTCACCGTCTGTTCACATTCGGCAAATTATGATTCTAGTTCTGAACGAAGTAATCGGAAAAGAAACTCCGATTCAGCAAGTGAAAGAACAATTAGAGTCCCAGTTCCAAGACATCACAGCTGAAAATGGTTTTCCAGAGCAAATTACGACTTTGTTCTGAAATAAAGAGTTAACCCTGTGTTTACATTGAATGCCTATGTGAAAGGATCGAAGGTAACGATTGCTACAAATCTTTGGAGCTATTTCTTCAACTCATTCAATTACTTCATTACCTGGAGTGTGGGTGCAGTGTTCTTATCAAATGTAACAAATCGCGCCTACATCATATCGTTGCTATCATGCCGAATCCCGAGTATCGCGTGTTTGCTCATGTTCTATATTTGTCGAATCCCTCGTCGATGGACTTTGTTCTATCCGAAACAATGAAAGAGGAGGTTCACCTCTAACGCAAAAATGTTATTCTTCAGTGACTAGTTTCATTTGTCCGTCCAGGTTTAGTGTCAAAAGATCTCCAAAGAATGGTTTACTCCAGTTGTATGGAAATAGCTAGGGGATGTGAATGGAAAACTTTGTCTGAAGAAAATTTATCCCCAAAATTAAACTTCTTGTGGATTTCACTCTTGAAAAATTACTTATGCCATATGTTGCGGATATTAATTTAGCTGTTCAGATGCCAATCGATTAACTCCATCAAAAAAGATTTTTCAGTAGAGAGTATTTTAGTAACTTAGACACAATGCATTTAAATGAGAGTGACCAGAACGATTACGCATTCTAGTTGCAAATTGTTACACTATGGAGTTAATTGATATTGTCTCTGAAAAGAACGTATCTTTCCAAAGTCAGAAACGTGCAGAACTGGAAAACAAGGATAAATTACCTCTTGTGAATATTTTTATGAGAAGTGATATATGCAATTAAAAGGTTATTGACAGGGGCGTGCCCACGGGGGAGTCGGCTGTTTCCGAACCCACCCCAAAACTTCCTAATTCAACATACATTATTTGTACCCATCTCAATAAATCTGTACTTGTTTAACACTGTTAAATTAACAGAGAAATAATGTATGAAGCATGAACATTTGATCTTACACTTCATCCGTACGCTTTTTCTTATAAAAAATAATCTGACCTGTCTGAATATCTTTCTCAAAATATAGGTGAAAGTATTTTAAATTACTTATCGCCTTTTTGGGTACAGAATAATATCCGTTCAGTACTATATAGACGTAGTGACTTCTTGTATTGGACCCCTACGAAGTTTGGTGCCCTCCCAAGAAACATTTCTGGGTTGTTGCATGACTATTGATGTAAGATTTCTTTATGAAACACGAAAAATTCGCTTTTAAGTCATTTTTGAGAAAACCATGCGGAAAAAGTTCACCCCCATGAATAAACTACCCCTTGTGGAGTTTTCCAGGATAAATGAGTTCTACTATATGGTAAGATTATTGATGAAATACCATTTCTAATGAAACATTGACAAAATTGCATTAGTTACTTTTGAAAAAATCGTTCGAGAAAAATTCTCTCCAAAAGTAAACCCTTCTGGATTTTTGGATTTTATCTGAGAAATTACCTATACTACACTATAGAGTTCTTAATGAAATATTGTTGTATAAAATATAAACAGAATCGTTAGAGTCACTTTTGAGAAAATCGTATTTTTTTTCACCGTTTAGCAACCTACTGTTAATTTTGCGGTAGGAGAAAATTCAAAAATACTACAAGTAAATGTAATTTTAAAAAAAATAGGTTAAAAATTTGGCTCGGATACGGTGAACGGAACAGCTTCCAGTCGAGTGAACGTATTTACATCGAGACAAACAGACAAATAGACATCCAAAAATATCTCTTTCGGATGGAGAGAGCATGAAAATTGAATTCATTGAAAACTTGAATTTGAATTTTTTCAAGATTACATACATTGTTCTTGCCTCGAAAGTAAAAATGCAATTCCTCCACCACGAATATCATTTAAAGCCCCAGACACCACACTTTGAGTAGTTTTTTTCTTCTTGATCTGGTTAACGTTGCTTCAGTAGTCCTGCGAGATAGAACACTAAACATTTGCAGGGTAGTTCGATTAGCTGCAAGGGAATTTTTAACTATTAAGGTTGTTTCAAAGGGACAAGTTTTGTCGATAGATGGCAGTACAATCTTCGTATCTCTTCCATGTATTTTTTACCTTTCACGAAAATTCACGATTTCTGTTTCAAATTTCAACCTACAGACTTCAAATTTTTAGAAACGTAACTTCATAATCTTTCGAAGGCAATAATCCGTGCCGATTTTTATTTAGAATTTTCTTCATTGTTGAAAAGGCTTGATTGTTGAAATGGATATCCAAACCTTTAACAATGGAACTGTTTCAACAATGAAGAAAATTCTAAATAAAAAAATCGGCACGGATTGTTCTCTTTAATAGGTTATGAAGTTCCTTCTCTATAAATTTGAAGTCTCTACGTTGAAATTTGTAAAAGAAATTGTAAATTTTCGTGAAAGGTAAAAAATACATGGGAGAGATACGAAGACTGTAGTGACATCTATCGGCAAAACCTGTCCCTTTACACTAACCTTAAGAGAGAAACACACTGAATCAGAAAGCGTGTATCCCATAATTTCTTTTAATTTTTCTTATAAAAGAAAGGATATATGCATATTACATGGGCACACTTGCATCACAAAAACTTTATAAAGTAATGCAAGGAAACTGCTAACTTTTTTCTCTTGTCGCTAGTATAGTGGCTAGTGTGTGCTCCTTTAGTGCACTGGTCCTGAGTTCGATTCCGGTACGAGACATTGAAACTAATTTTCAGAATCATTCACTTTAATTAATCATCTGTCTCCTCCTAGCCTAAAGAATTTAAACGTAAGGCATTAAAATAAAAGAAAATAAATTTCACTTTACAAAGTTATAATAATAATAATAATAATAATAATAATAATAATAATAATAATAATAATAATAATAATAATAATAATAATTATTATTATTATTATTATTATTATTATTATTATTATTATTATTATTATTATTATTATTATTATTGGTAGTTGTAGTATTAGGCCTCTCGGTTGGTGCAGTGGCTAGCGCGCGTGCCTTTGTACTCATAGTCCCAAGTTTGATTTCTGATGTGAGAGATTTAAAAATTTGCACGTTGTGCTGGTTCGCATTCCACCTTAAACGGTTAGAATTCACGTTTCATATAGCCTCGCTGCATAAAACAAATAATAATAAACAAATAAACTAAGTAAAACCTTTCTTGTTGCTCAAGTTGCTAGTACGCGTACTTTCGATGCACAGGATCCCTTGTTCGATTTCCACTTAGAGCTCAGGTGGTTCTGATTTCACACTAAGTGGTAGTGTCATGTCTCATAACTTTGGTAATAATAGGGATCATGAAACCCAAACTAAAAATTCACAAGTGTTTTTTAAGGTATGATAGGTGAGGGTGAAAGGACAAAAACTATTAGCAACGCTTTTATCAAGAATAATACTCTTGTAGAATACATGTAACAAATCGTTTAATCCTAATTGTCTCTGAAGGAACCAATTGAAAATACAACTCGACAGGTATTTAAAAACATCTAGAAGTGTTATCATTAGAGAAATATGAGTTCATACATAGGCTATATAAAAGAAGTAATGTCATAACTTTTCGCAGTCAGAGAATAGAGCGTAAGCTTGAGGAGGATAAAAAAGTTCCGGTAAATAGTTTAATAACATCTTGCTAAAAAGTCGCTATTATAATCGCCTTTGGAAGAAGAGACTCGGGTTCGATTTCCGAAATAAGTCTATATGGTTAGGATCCCACATTTAATTATAGTTGTACGGCTCATATAGCCTCAGTGTAAAAAGGATCGCTGAACTCCAGAATAAACAATTAAATGTATATAATTTATATTTATCCACGTTACTCTCAAAGTTTGTATTCATCTTTCCAGGAAATTATCCATGGAATACCTATTACAATCATTAAGTTTCTTCATCGAAAATAATCTGGAAGATTTAACAGTGTTGTATAAACTCCATCTTTGGTTGGCCCAATACTCTAATACTTCGCGGGACGCCGTGGCTCAGGGGTAGAGTATACATCTCTGGTGCGTGGGGTCAGTGGTTCGATCCCAGCTCAAGCCAAGTGAGCTTTGCGGCGGACAAATACAGTGTGCGTAGGTTTCTGCAGGGGGCGCAGTGGCTCAGAGGTATTGCGTTCACCTCCGGTGCTTGGGTCCCTGGTTCAATTCCAGCTCGCGTCGTGTGGACTTTGTGGTGGACAAACACCGTGGGTTTTCTCGGGGCTCTCCCGTTTCCTCCCACTTTCTTCATTTCATTGATTTCTCATCATCACCGTTTCCTTTAGCCTAGACGGAATAACCGTGGAACGTAAAACTAAAATATTTCTTTTATTTTTTTAATACTTCCCATTTGGATGTAAAAAGTAAATGATAGTTTCCACACAGGTCAAGCTTCATGAGCTCTGGAGTGGTGTTAAGGTAAAAGGTTACACACATCTTTAACTTCGACACATATTAAAGGTGATACAGTCAGCATCACTCTCCACCATCTTCACTTACCCAGATTCCTCCAGATACTCATCTAACAAAGGCTGAATGAACCTTACAGGCGCATTGGAATGAGAGTAGAATGAGAAAATATTCCCATCCTCACTCGTATCGAACTCGGACCGACTTACTGCCTACGCTGCCGCTACACTTCACTTAACATGAGACTACTTAAAAAAGAAAAAGAAAAAGTAATATCTATATTTGAAATTAACACTCAAGATTGCAACTTGAATTATTTAGCATATGATATTTCAACTGTGTTTTGAAATATGTATGTTACCATTAAGATTTTTGAGTACGTGTACGCAAAAGTAAAATTTTTAGAAGTTGTTCTACAAGCCTAAAGTAATCAAAAGTTATATATTGCTACGATATTATTTTATTACATACATAAATTATTCGTTTAAAAAAATAATCATCGCAAACTTAGTATGCAACTAACCATTCAAACAATACTTCATAGTGTGGTATGTTAGCGTAAGTATCCTGCATTTCCGGTTACCAACATGAAAGTTCGCCATTTTGTTACATGTCCAATCAAGGTTGGAAAATTACCGGGAGACAGTTCGTAGGATCATCATGGCCGACACTGGACGCCATATTGGAAAATGGCTAACTTCTAGCAACTTAATCTAAATATTTACATGAAAGCTTTAGAAAACACTTTTCTTCTTCTCCAGTCTGCTGCCAAACAGAATAAGAAACAGTTAATAGCAAAACTTTTCCGATTTTAGTCATTTAACACTTTGGGGACCGATGGAACAGATCTGTACCATAGCGTCGACGTTTGGAATTTGCCTTATAAGTCTCTAGTTAAGCTTTCCACACCGTTTTTTTTTTTTTTTTTTTTTTGCATTTATTCAAGCGTGGAAGCATCAAAGAACGTGTTTCATGGCCATTTTCGAGTCACGCGTGCGATGCCTAAGGCTGGTGACGTCACAAACATTGAAGAAAAGAATGGGTAAATTTTAGAGCTTTTTCGGGATTTTTGGACACGTTCGTATTTATTCTAGGATAATGGTACGTGCCTCGTTGTGTTCGTAATGAAGCACTGTTTCCAACTGTACTATTACAATTTCCCTATTGTGTATCAGAAGTGAGAAAATAGCGTTCAAATTGAAAAATGTGATTTTTTCAGGAAAAATTCCCTTTTCCGGAATTTCTCCCCCTCAGGGACATAATAGGGACATGCGAGTGGTATTATTTGAAAGCTACCCTAATTTGACACGAAATTGTTTGCGAATTATGATCCTCGGATAAACAGGGACGTGTCAGGGAATTTTTGTTTTCCCCCTAAAGTAGTACGGGTTATGCTTTCCTCGTAGGAAAATTTTCTTTACCGCCCTTAGTTTTCAAGATATGAGATTGATATTTTCCACAGATATTACACGCACCATGTGTAGTATGTTTTAGGCGATTTTGAGATCCAAACGTTAACACAGGGGGGAGAGGGACCCAAACTTGAAAAACTGATTTTTTCTGACAAAATTTCCTTTCGGAAGTAATTTTCCGTTCACAGGCACATGGCACCCACATGCAAGTGGTACAGCTCGAAAGGTTGATTCATTCCAAAGACAACAAGGTACGATTCATGTTCCTGCAAACAATAGTCTTTATGCTGAAGCTTATTGAAAAACAATTAACTGACAATGTATTATTGGGGGAAATTGGTAAATCGGCTAGAGCATCTACACTCACTTTGGGGGGACCATTCTTCATACCTTATTCTATTTACTATAAAGCAAAGGTTTTTTTGGTACCACTTTCATGTTCGTGTCATGTACCACTTGCATGTTCGAAGGGAGATATTGGTGCCAATTTTTTATATAATTTCCGTTTTTCCCAATTTGGACGGGAATTTCCCGCCTTAGGTACAAAATAAGGAAATTTGACTAGTACAGTTGGAAACGCAGCTTCATTACAAAAAACGATGTATGATTCATGATCCTACGATAAATAGTCTCGTTGCAATAGTTGCTTGACTGAAAATCTAAAATTTACATACAAGGCAAGGTCCCATAAGGGTTAATTGCATGAATGGCCTTCCCGGTCACCCGACCTCACTGTGAGTTTTTATTGTAGATGTGTTGTATATCAAGTACAAACTAATACAGTTTATCATTCTACAACTTTAATACGTTTGCTACAATGTTACATATTTACATAACTCGTATACACTTTCACATTTAAAGAAAAAGTTCAGCTGCTGTGTTCATAGTAATATCACTGTGAGCATTGCCCTTCACATTCGCAAAACAACGCACAAACGAGGCCTATCTTAATACAAGTACATTTCCCAGTACAGCGCAATTTGCAACTGCATGTCACTAGTTGTCGATTGTTATCAGACATACTCCTCAACGTAGTCCACACAGGTTGGTAACCGAGTCTTTCATCTGTTTTCTTCCAACCCCAGTTCAGAGGTTCAACATCATGCACATACTTTTCGATGCACTGTTAACCAGATCTTGCACTGAAGAGTTGCTCTTCTTGTATGGAGATTCAATGCGTCTTCGGTTGGAGGTATTCTGTCTATTGTGCGATTTTCTTGCTGAATAGAATACGTCTGGTTTCGTTGACTTCCTCGCAAGTACTTGATCTGTCGTACATGAGCGTCACAAATCGCTGGATTAGCATGCGAGATTGGTAGCTTACATCATCGTGAGAATGAACGACTGACAGTTCCCGGAAAGCGTATCCACTTCGCTAAACGCATCCACGTATTCCATGCACTTGTCTTGCCTACGCCAAGGAAGGCTGACACTGTGTCACAGCCCGTAAACCTGTGTGAAAAAACTGCAGCAAATCTATCGTTCCAGAAGATAAGTTCGTGCACATGGTGTGTATAGGAATGAAACGTCGCATTTTTGCAGAACCAAAATCAATCCATAGTTTCTCCAGAGTGGGTGACAGATGCAGAAACGCAAGGAGACCGATAACAACAACATCGGAGTCAACTGTACGAACTGTAATATTTTTTCTGTTCCTTCTCGGCGGCATGACGGACGTGCAGAAGAATTCTTCCATCAGCTTCTATGGGGGATAAGGGAGAAATACCAGTAATATCTAAGTCTGAGGAAGAGAATTTCGAAATGCGAAAAAAAACACTTATTCACAACTGCGGCATATTCTGGAAATGTTTTCGCTGCTCTTGGTTGCAGTTGGTTTACCAGCATCGCTCCATCGACGAGAAGACAAGAGGAATGGGGGATGATAGTACTTGTACACCCCTCAAATTTTTTAAAACATTTAAAAATATCTGATTTAGAGGTAGGAAGTCTGAGATCTCCAAATTCAGATATTGATGGAGGATAAGTTGTGTTCTCCTGAGAAAAGCATTCTCTGATATCGCCCTCCCTTTCCTGACATGCTATCAACATCTTGCAGAACATGTTAGAATCTTTGATGCATTAGCAAGTTTCATCTTATCTTTGCAACGAACTTTCAACGAGCTATCTGCATATTAACTTTCTTTATAACATCGTGTATGAACTGCTTGAATGTCATTAGACGGTTATAAACGAAGTCCTCATACATTTAGGTTCCTGTGGTAACTGCGATGCGGACAGACTGACACGAATCTTCTGGCTTTATACGTCTGGTGAACGCAACTGTAGACAGATGCTCTTCTTCAAAAGGATTACCAGTATCACGAAGTACATCAATTAGGTTCTTCACATGTGTCCTGTACTTGCTTTGGAGTGCATTCGTGTCCTCGTGTTATGATCTCGATACGTGCAACTCAGCAGAATAACTGTCTTCATACTCAGCCAGTAAACGAGCGATTTCGGGACAACTGACTATTTTCTTCAAAAAAAAAAAAAAAAAAAAGGTTATCGGAAGCTCTCCATAGAGAAGTTTGTTGTTCTGTTCTTACTATGCCACCAGAGGGTGGCATCGTGAGCCAGGCTCGTAGCCATCGCAAAAATGTAGGGGGGCGGTAGAAGTTAGGGGGCCCGATCCAAAAATATTAACTGTAATATCTGCTCTTGCAAGCCTACCGTGAAAACTTTAGGGGGCAGTAGAAATTTAGAGGGTGCCCCCCATGACCCCGTGGATACGGGCCTGTCGTGAGCCCCTTCCTAGAGATGTTGACTTGATATATAGGTCAAGTAGCACAATAGTCTTATTTTAGGTGTATACAAAATAACTGCCCCCCCTAGAATACCTGTGCCCTTTCACTAGCCCCCCTCAAGAAATTAAAGCTATTGCCGCTATTGTCTAGCAGTTCACAGTCTTCTATAGTCATTTTGCCTGTGAATTTGAGCCCAAAGACGGTGTAAATTGGACAAAATTTGGGGTACTTGTGGAAAGTAGGCCATTTTTCAAGATGGCGCCCAGAGTCACACGAAACATATTGAGAAGCTGTCTCCCGGATTTTTTCTCATTTACATGTCGAGTTAAACACTCTGACCAAATTTCGTGCTGGTAACCGGAAATGCACGATCCATACAAATTATTGCACTTACGGACCGCACTATCA
This sequence comes from Thermobia domestica, assembly GCF_964235325.1. NCBI lineage: Eukaryota > Metazoa > Arthropoda > Insecta > Zygentoma > Lepismatidae > Thermobia > Thermobia domestica. Next base: position 211,803,554 of record NC_137462.1, on the reverse strand, counting down.
AGCAAAACAAAATGAAATTAATAGTGAATACATTTTATATATCTGAATGTGATTTTATATTATCGCGTTCGCATCGTCCAACTGAAACACCAATGTGGATTACCCGTGGTTCACGGACTATTGTTTGAGAAACATAATTCTATATATTGAAATTAAATTTGAAAATTGTGTAGTAAAGAATTGCGATGTTACTGCTTATTCTCCAACTATCAGAATAGGTTTAAAAGCCATAGTTTACGATTTATAATTTGCTTTTGCATAATAATAACGCTTTTGCGTTATGACTCCAGTTCGAATTAACTGCTGTTTAACTATTGAACCAGTCCAGTTCAGTCGAACGACTTGATATGGTCTGACAAATATCGAAATAGAAACATTGATGTTATTTCAGTGGCTTTCAAATACTCTCAAGCTGTTTGCGTGATCAAATCCACTCACGAGCAGAAATCTTAGGGTTCCTGATTTAAATCTCTCCAAAATAAAATAAATAAAATAAAATAAAGGCAGGTTTAAGTTCTCTTTGAATAATAAAGTTCAAAGTTAGTTTATATTGAAGATTTAACGATTAAGAATAATTTCAATGTCAGTGCAGGAAAGATATGTCTAACTCACTATCCTAATTAGGCCAAACCATCATAAATTGTTCGGATTTTATGATATATGTATCATATTTTAATCCTGGCATTTTTTTCCATATAGGGTAAGTTTGGCTGAATACGGACAGTTTTGATGTTTCTTTCTTTCACTGCTACCCCGCTAAACAAAAATATCCAATACTTCGTCATATTATTTAATGATATGTTGGTAAGCATGTACAACTGAAATAGTTTTCCTGGAATGACATGTTAAGAAATAAAAATAATTTTCTGAAAGTTGACAAAATCTTCGATTTGCAAATTTGGAATGGTGAATCCGGACAGTAGTTTGGCGATTCCAGACACTGAACTTAGAAGGAAGATATATACATGATAGGTATATTTTAGTTTACTATCTTGCTACACTAACTTTCTAACATATTAAGTACAGAATATAAATACAAATATGTGATAAATACATACTGACATGTGATAAATTACTAACATAGCAATTTCTATACTAATTACTGTTGAAATTTTATTCTAAATGCACAGTAGCAAATGTAGTAGCAAATGTGGTTACTAATAATCTAGTCGTTACTGGCAAAAAATAGTAGTATAATGTAGCTTTTAATCATTAAACATAGTAATCACATTTGTTTCCATTAGAACTTCATCATACTACTATTTTTTGCTAGTAACAATAGATTATTAGTAAAATGTATAATATGTGTACACTTGAGACTAGCATTTAGTTTTCTTGCGTTAATGATGTCTGCCAGTTTTGTGAAGCACAAGTCATAATTCAGACACATCGTGAACAGATAAAATACAGTTCCTTAACAAACCCACACACCTTTCATGAAACCAGGTCTTACACACAGTACAGGACACCCAGAAACAGTATTTGCTTAATGATGGTGCATAATAATTCTTCCCACAAAATCCACAGTTGTTCTCATCCATATCTTCGATTGTGTTTGAGGAGGCAGTTTGAAACAAACTACGTTTCGTAATACTTGATCTTTTAGCAACGCGCGAGCTTAGGGATGTGGGTTTGCGAGAAGCAACAGCAGGAAAAGATAGGAGCTGTTTAACTGAGGACTCTGAAGACGATTGAGACGTGTTTGGAGATGAGTCTGACAACACAGAAGAGGAATTGTTTCCAGCTGCTGGCGGATTATGTTCATTCGACAAAAGAAATTCAGTTTGTTGCAGATCAAATGGGAATATACCAGATGATGTAACCATTCACTACTACAGAATTTCTGAGCACCTTATGATTAGCATTTTGAAAGTTAGTTGTGTTGGTAGATCCTAAGATATAATTTTATATCTTTTTCTGGTGATCCCTCGGAGTCCATTTATGGGGAAAATGAATACACGCTAGACACAAGCAATAGACCTCACGTACTATTTCACACTCATAAACGTGAAAAGCGAGAGAAGAGAGAGTGTTCTGAATCCTCTTAGTTCATTAATTACATTGTCCGGATTCACCTTAACGTAATAAACGTGTCCGAATTCACCCTTTCCTAAACGTCCGGATTCGCCCGTTTTGAGCACTGTAAATTTGTGCACGCGTTGAGCAGGCGCGCGCAAAGTAATAGAATTCTTCCAATATGCAACGAGTAAAGTAGGATCTTCGCTTCGATAAATATAAATATCTAAACTTAACTATTTGCTGACAACCACCTCTGTGTAAAACCTTAACATATTACACTTAAAAGTTACATTAGGTCAAAAAAATGAATGAACTTTCCTGTTTCTTCTTCTTTTTCCCACCTTTCGAAACTAAGTATAACACTCTTTGCACTTCCTACCAAGCACTGAAGTGTACGAAGGTACGGTGCTTCAAATAGGCGTCACAACAAGTCTTCATATTACACACGAGAAGAACAGTAATATCATAAGCTTAGGATGTCCGGATTCAGCGACTGTCTGGAATCACTCGTCCGGATTCAGCGACTGTCCGGAATCATCCAAACTTACTATATACTTAAATAGAGTTGTTACTTTTCTGAACAGGAAAATACAATTTTTATTAGTCATATAAATGCGTATTTGAATCATAGTTTAGCTTTAGGTGATACTTTTGGACCTGAATTGAAAAACATTAAAAGTCCACTTTTTAGTATTTTCAGTTGTGTTTTATTCATCGGCGTCTATGTTCCAAAGATAATTCACTTCTGTCATACTACAGATTAAGTCCAATTCAAAATTATATTTCTAATACAAAATAGTTTCAGCTAAATAGAATAACATCCTTTTACTCAGGATGTTGTTCAATTCAGTTGAAGGATTTAGGAAGTTCTTGCATTTTGGCGAATCGCACTACTGCAGTGAAAGAGTTAAATGACTGACAAAAAATCTTCGGCTATAATAATACTTTATTTGATATTAGCTGCAAGTAACAAGTAACCAAAGTTAGACACCGCACATATATTTAAGGACAATATTATTGGACTCTTAGCCAGCGTTTTGAAGCCGGAGCGGCAATAGGTTTCTTTAAACTATTTTATGTCGATATTACTGTACGTAATATCAGGACAATCACAATAATGAAATACTTAATAATATTATAACATAACACTGGATTTATTTCGCGATTTTCTTGGAAAAAGGAGAACAAGACTTCAGGGGCAGACCAAGGACGACTGCCCGGGATGCTACAGTGAAGGGGCGCCAAAACGAGCCTCAAAAAGTAAACTTTTTAATGTGTTTTCTTCTGATTTTTTGGTTCATATTTTTGTAAAGTAGCGCCAATTATATCATCTTTTTCTATTCAACCATGGACGAAGAGAGTTTCATAGTAGAGGGGAGCTATATCGACAAATGGAAACATGACATGTAGAAGAAAAAGTGGAGGGGCATTTGGTATTGTTTGTAGCGGGCCATGTTCTCTGTGAACTTTTCGCAGGCAATGAATGTTATTCAATCTTATATATGTTATTCTTTTAAAGTGGTAGTGGAAGGGGAACAGTATATACAGCACTTGCTTTTGATTTCTTAGAAACGACATTGTTTTGCTAAACTGTCGGTCTTTGAAGTGTCTAGTAGATGTTATTGTTTCGTTATGTACAGTTCTTGCCAAATCATTCATTTCGACAGTGTTTGTGAAATCGAATATACCACTCTGCAACAACATAGAAGGGGGGAAGGGAAAAGCGACACTACGAAAAAAATCAGCGACCACATACGAATCCCTCCTCCCGCCTCGTAAAACACGTTCAACATAGGTGAAATGGATTTATTGGTGTTTCACGTTAGAATAGATTGTTACATAGTCGGATATATGGTAGAATGGCTTCTGATGTTATTGATATAACAAAGCAATTTCCAATATAGCAGTAAGGATATCATCATTAGTAGTATTCAATAAATGCTGTTCCATATTGTTTTTGTTTATACATATCGGTACATAAATAATAATAATAATAATAATAATAATAATAATAATAATAATAATAATAACCCCAATGTAATTGATGCCATACGTGTATTTTTAAGTACTAAATATACGTAATGTATTTGAATATTAACTTTTCTTCATGAAAAATGAATTTAAAACATTAAAATCACTGTAATAAAATGTGAAATATAGGCTAAGATTAGGGGCACCAAAAATCTCTTTGCCCAGGTGAAAATTTTGTCTTGGTCCGCCCCAGCAAGACTTTCCGTTGTAAGTGGTGCTTCGTGTTTTTCATCAGAATATTAAAATGTGTAACTACTTAACAACATGTATATTTGAACTGAGAACTTGAATTGAAAAGCATGTCTGTACAGACACACACACACACACACCCCTGTTTGTCTACCCTACAAAAGGCGTATGCGAGCTGGGCCATAGGAAAACCGAGAATGCATTCATATCTACTTTAGTATTGAAGCTACTTTCCTGATACGTTTCCAAAAGTTGCGCCGGCAATAGAGCTACGTTCCCAGAGGCATCAGAATGCAATATCTCGTCCATGACTGGATGCGTACAAATGAGCACCCAAACCAACTGGGTATTTGCAAAACGAGTAACTGTAACAAACGAAGACACTAACAAACAAACAAATATAATGTGTGTAAAATGTGTAAAATGTGAGTTCAGTGAGTAAACGTGAGCAGTGCGATTAGAGCAATTGCTTTAAACACTAGTTAACTTTGTAGCAAATGAATCACATGGATTAATGCTGTTGACTTTCTTGGGTCTTCCAGTTTCTTTCCACATTTCCTTTCCACCAATTATTTAATAATCATTCAGTCTCATTAATCACCCGTCTGTTATAAGCTATAAAGTATAATCAAGGGATTTAAAACTAGAAATTTCATTTGATTTCAAATGAAATAGCACATTGATTCAATCCCCGGAGAAGTTAGTTTGTGGTGGACAACATCGTTTCCATGGGTTTTCTCGGAGTACTCCCATTTCCTTCCACATTCTCATTCCACTAATTCTTCCATCGTCATTCACTTATCTTAATCACCGCCTCCCTTAACCTAACGGCATAACGTGGGACGTTAAACTGTAAGATTTCATTTCATATTGAAATGGAATGGCGAGACTAAAGTAGGGTTATATTTGTTTGTTTGTTCGATGAAGGTTAGTGTTTCTTTTCAGCACCGAGGCTGTAATAGACGAAGACTTATAGGTGAAGGTGGAATCAGAACCACAATAATAGTTCATATTTTATTAATGCTACCATGAGACTATGTGACCAAAGAAGGTCATGCTAGCTACAAGACCAGCGGGAGAACAATATTATATGCCTACAAGAAATACGAAACAAGATACATTCTTCATACCAGGTGGGAGACCCGGATTCAATTCCCGGCGGGAGCTCATGTGGTTTGGATTCAATGTTAATGAGTCGGTCAAGTCTCATATAGCCTTGCTGCTGAAAGGGACGTTAAATTCAAAATCAACTCAATTATTCGTACCATCGAATTAAATATTTTTGTTATAACGTGGAAAATGAAGTACTAAACGACAAGAATACTGCAAAACAAGATAGAATATAAAACAATAAAAGGCAGTAAGTTTAAAATTGTCAAGGAAAGGATTTTAGAAGGTTAAGACATTATCATGTTACTTGCGTTAACACTTAGCAACAACACACAAATATACTATTATACTATTGAACTAATATACTATTAGTTCATATACTATGACTAATATACTATTGAACGTCGTAATCTTGTATCACTTAAAAATTCTGTTTCTCTGAAATATTATAACATATTTGACTAATCCAATCAATTTATCTATTTTACTGTTTTAGCCGTAGTAACTATGAAACAAACCATAGCTTATACTAATATGCAATGTTGTCAATTTTAATGCGAATGGTTAGCAATAATCTGTGCCTTCACTTTTTTTGATAACTTTTTCATCCGTTTGTATTGACATACTTACAGTACTCTTACAGAATTTTTCTACTTCGATCTCTCCATAAAATCCATACATTTGCTCCCAAAGGATTCAACTGTTAATTTAATGAGAGAATAGCGGGACGATTTGAATCCAAAATTAGTGACTAACAAAACTTGATCCGTGCCTTCTACGTGTGCACCACTCTTCTCTCGGTTTTCTGTCTTACCGGCATGCTTCAAAGAATCACTGACCTTACCAGGTATTGCGGAACTCAAATGCTACACAATGCTTCATATAAGCATTATATAACTACCTATGAAATTTCGTAGTTGACTTTCCCAACTTCAGGGAACAAAACCTAACTGTAACATTCTATTCAATAATAATAATAATAATAATAATAATAATAATAATAATAATAATAATAATAATAATAATAATGATAATAATAATAATAATGTGTAACTCTGTTACTGCTCGACCACTGACATTTGCGCTATGCACTTGATAGACATATACTTTCATTTGAGTTGATTTAGAGTTCAGCAGCGAGGATATATGAGACGGAACCTACTGCTTAACGTGGAATCCGAACCACATGTTCTCCTGCCGGGAATCGGACCCGGGTCTCCAACTCCAAAGGCGCGCGCAATAACCGCTTAGCCACGAAGAAACTCATAGACATATTTGCTTTCGGTGCAGTTTTCATTTCTCTTTTGCAAAAACTTCAATTCCGTATATTATTGTCGCACTGTACTTGTGTATACATAAATATATTAGCTCAGTCTCTTGAATAATTACAGGAGGAAAAGTACGGCAACGGTGGATCTTGTGGCATGTCGGGACTAATATTTTGCAACAATGGAAGCGAGTTCTATAGAAGGATAAATGTACAGAAAAGGAGAAGGTTGACAATTCTTTGAAGTATAGATAAAAAATTAGATTGGTGTTTTTGATATCCTAATTTAGACCACTCGCAGAAACAGGCCATTCACGAGTTATTATACAAATATAAAAATATTTTATACACTCCGAAGAGCATTGGATATTACAGGGGCTACAATCACAAAATAAGAATTCCTAAATCGGCAGTGTTCCAGAACAAATCTCCATGTTCCAATGCATGTTCGAGATCAGGCAGACAAATTCAAGAACTCATTAATACTAGAATTATACGACCCACAGTTGATAATAACTTCACCTCGCCACAGAATATTTTCAAGAAACTAAATACGAACGCCTTTAGAATTTTTTGAATTTACAGCAGCGTAAAACATACATATCTATGGGTGCCATGCCAAACTGAATATGTGTTAAACACTTTGAAAGGCAAAAACACATAACGACCTTAGATCTCTTCTCGAGCTACCACCAAATCTTGCTCCATCCGGAAAGCCCCTGATACATGACCTTCGAGGTCAATCACACAAGAAAATCTTACAAAATTCTCATATGTGTGATGGGTCATAAAACTAGCACGCAAGTTCTCTTAATTGCAACTAGGATGATTTTACGTTGATTAACGAATAAGATCTTGTTGTCGATAACATCGTGTTAAGAGGCTACAGTTTTCAACAATAGCTATCGGAATTTTATTTTAAAAATTAAGAAATATTTGTGCTTCACTTAAGACAAATTTATTTTAGTCAGAGCTGAATGCTCTCGGATATTTAGTATCAGGCAATTCTATTAAAATCTCTCCAAGAAACCAAAAAACAGCATTCCATATTCCACCAAAAGAGAATTTTGCAAAGTTTTACGGGCTTATGCTCCTACTTACTGGCACATAAGGATTTTGCCATGAAAATAGAATCTTTTTAACAAATGTTTCCATAGCAATATTTGTATTTTTCAAATGATCTTATGGATTCTGTTCCTGGTGTTGGAGCTGTAAGGTTCCGTGCCTCAGGTGTAGGCAACTACCATAAAGCATGCTTCATTAACGACCACGTGTTTCCTGTTGAAAACATAATCACCAACAGACGGTGGAAAGAGGATACAAGAAAGACGCGAAGTTGTTCCGAAGGAAATCGAAGATGGTCAACCCTCTCCTCCCGAACTTCCCCTTCAGAGGACAGCCATAAAAGAAGATTTCAAATGGACAGAAGAATAAATTCCAGTGCTTGTCGCTAATCTTCTTAAACTATTCCTGAGATCGTTTTGTGTTACGGAGATTTCCTCAAATCCAACTTCTGAAGCCGTAATAGGCAAAGGAGTATTTCTTTAACTACCTACCCTAGAGGCTGCAATAAACAAAGAGATACAACTACACTATCTCCTGAAACTACGATAAGTAAGAAAGATATCCTTTAAATCACCACCCTAGGCCGTTGTGGGATAGAAGATTTTATCTTTTAATGTTAAGCTACTTATCACCATCGATTTCGGTAGAGGCAAAAACATTACTTTCGTTGCAACCATAGCACTGATCTGAGAATAAGCTAGCAATTATTTATTTCAAACTAATGTACGGCTTTAAACTTGTTTCAGAGGCATATTGAAACGTGGGTCGCATGGACACTGCTCTCAATAGATTTGCGTGCACCGGAATATATTTACTTAACCCTCAGATATTTACAGACACAACTATCTGTCCAGACACTTGATTCGTGTCGTAAGGTGATATACTAGACCTACCTGTGAACACTCACAATGTTCAACTTCGGTAGGGGTTGAGGAAAAGGGGTTTACTTCTTGTTTATCGCCTGCAGGGAATCTATGTTCTCCACATATGCCCGAGAAATCAGAATCTTATCGTTCATCAACTAGTAAAGTGCTCTCCATTAGTGAACAGTTATAACCATTGCCGGTAAATCGCAAGAGGCATTTAGCGTCACGCACCAGAACTGGGTAGATTTCGATACCATATGAGGCAAATTGAAAGAAAAAGTGACTTCAGCAAACGAAGTAGCAAAGTAACGTAACAAGAAGCTAATGAACCACCACACGGACTACGAGAAAATATTAACAGGAAAGCATCACTGAATTCATAATTTGTGGTGAAACGTTCAATGAAGGCTGGGTGTAGTGTGAATTCTGCGATGGCTGGGTACATGAAACGGCACCTCAATTAAATCAACAGATATCATTACACACGTTACCATTGCTAGCATCGTGGGTAGGTTTTCTTATTGTTCCTTCTATGTGTAGAATATGATGTTTTTCAATTATCTTACGTGTTCGTTAGTGCTCGCCAATATTCCAAATATGTTAAATTTAGCGATCTGTGTTGTCATTTGTTTATTTCATTATTTTGGCATTTATGTCGATATCTTCAGTTTGTTAATAAAGTTCACATTCCATATTTCAGGGTTATTTCGTGGCAATTTTATATCTTTTTACCAAGAGGCACTTCAATGTGTTAAAATGTCTGGGGCTACCTCCTTTCCCATAAAAATGTAAACTAATACATGTTTATCTTGCCAGGTTTACTTTCAGAAAATGCTTAGCACTCTTGAGTTAGGTACTAATTTGTGCAAAACAAAAAGTTGGACACCAGTCAACTCCCCTCCTGAAATTGGAGGAGGCAGTGCTCCCTTACATCACTCTTCCGTCTTTTACGCCACTACGAATTTTATGATTCCTGATGCAGGGACGACCATGTTTTCAAAGATTTTGTATCCATTTAACACAGGCTGCTAGTATAGAACAGATAATTAGGCCCAAATGAAGATCAATAATAGAGTGAGAGCAGCTAGATTCATTTTTTCTACTCTTGGATAAAATTCACAAAACAAGGTTACTTCCCTTTCCAGCAATGCTACATGATTTGCTATATCTATGCGATGTGCATTGTTAAATCAGTGTACAAAAGCATTTTTTTCGCTACAACTGAATGCCGCAACAGATCAACGAAAGGTACAAAAATCTACCAAGACAAACTACATAAAATCAATAGGTTTCGTTCTGAAACAATCACAGGAAAATATGGATGTTATCAATATGGTTGACTAGTATGTGGGAAACATTTTGAATATCAATGTTCAGCTAGGAGCGCACAATGTAGAAATTGCAACGAATATAATCATTTTGCACAATATTGTCCAAAAGGTATACAAATAGGTACATAAGAAGAATCAATGAGTTGCCTGATGAAGATATTCAGAAGGAAGACAAGATCTTCATCCTTACTGAATTACAGAAGAATTAGATGACAGAAGCAAATACGAATGTAGAAGATGAACGAAATTTTAGTTCAGTGGAGATTTTATGTTAAGCTCCATTCAGGTAGCCAATACAGAGAAGAAAATATGTTCACTAGTAATTAATCGAATTTAATTGGTAAAACGAAATTCAGAGGTTAAACACGAGAATCTTGAACCAGAAAATCGATAACAGAGGAATCAGGTCTGTAGACACACCGACAAACAGGTAGTAGAAATGGAATACCTTAGTATGAGTCAGGGAATACGTACAAGGTCAACAATAATAGAAGGAAAGAATACAAATAATATAAGTCCAAAACAAATATGGTAAACAGGTGAGAACAGAAAATAAAGTTACGAAAGAAAGAAACAGAAGAAAACAATACAGAAATGTAGATAGTAAAATAATAAGAATGTGTAAAAATAAAAGAGAAGGCGAAGATATAAAGGGATTAGTCAAGAAAAAAGATGTAGAGGATAAGTATAAAGAAATGATACAAAAAGATGATGGATGGAAGTCTGAAGAATTAAAGCAAACCGTTGAGACACAGGTGAAAAAGAGAGTCAGAGAGAAAAGGAATGCGTACAAGTTTACTTTCGGCGCACCACTAGAAACAATTGTTAAAACTTATAATTCTTTTACTAATTTCCTAAAAGGTTTCCCTTGGCGACATGAAAATGTCTCACTTGGCATAGATAAAATACAGGGATGAATAATTAAATATTATAGTGCAAAAACTCAAACCAACCTGCCTTAGGTGGCCATTAAAACACAAATGCTATCCACTCAGGTCAGGGAAGAATAAAGCTGGTGGGTCCGTACGCTAGCGCGGGAGTGCGTCCGAAAGGAACAAGTCTGTCAGCAGTCGGGGATATGTGCGCAAGCCAAGATGAAAAGGAATGGGTTTTGTCAATGGTACGAATTTCAATAGCACTTGTAATTTTTTTTTTCAGTAACGTTGCACTTGAACATATAAAATACAGGTTTTTTACATTGTGCAAAAATATGCTGCCAGTGGAAAATAATATCTAATAGTGCCATCTTTTATATACACTCACTTATTATATCCGGCGTAAATCACTTGTGATCATTTTATACTAGAACACTACACTTGTAAACCTATAATACAGAGTATTACTTTGTATTTCATTCTGTCGCCATTTGTTCCTTATAAACATGCCTATCCATACAAAGAATTGAATTTTACATGTAAATAGTTCAGTGTCGTGCGCCAAAGCTACACCTGCACATAAGAAAAATGAAATGAAATCTTTAAGTTTTACGTCCCACGGTTATACCAGCACATAAGAATGAGATACAGGTGAAGACGGGGGTTAAGAGGGAAAGAAGCTGCAAAAAGGAGTGAAAAGGGAGAAATTTTTGTATGATGGTTATTAGTAGCGAAAAATACATTAATGAAGTGCAATCTGACAAAGTAGAAGAAGAGAAGAAAACGGAAAAAAAGTTCTGATATAAAACAGTTGAATATTTGTTGTTTGTAGTTGAAAGATAAAGTGTTGAATGTTTGTTGATTTCGGCTCCTATTGCCTATTATTTCGTGTGCTTGTGGGAACTCAAACGATGTTTTCGAATATCGTAGCTTTTGATATGTTAATAGTATTGAGTGAAGTCGGGAGAATTATCGCGAGGCTGCGCGGCTATATGATCAACGTTTTCTCAATCGTGCTGGGCAGTCGAGGAAAGCGTTTCGTCTTGCACTTGGTGTGCAGAGGACTGGGCATGTCCCTTCTCAACACAAAAGACGTGAGCAGATCAGGCGCTGTGTTTAGGATAAACGGTCTCCCGGCATCCTTGCTGCAGTCCATGTGGTTCCCCAAATCTCGAAAACACGATTCGCCAGGGATGCTGCGATAAGCAACATGACGGTTTGGAGGATTCTGCTCAACAACGTGCTCCATTTTGACCATGTTCATCTGAATCAGGAACTCCGAGAACAAGATTTACATATCCGTCTAGTTTTATCAGTGGATGAGTGCCAGGAAACCCATGTTTCCACCGGGACATTCTGTGGACGGATGTAGCAACCTTCAAGAGTAATGGAGATGTCAGCATACACAACGCACACTACTGGTCCAGTTTGAATCCTTTTTTTTGAAGTGTCTACGTGCACTACGAACAGAGAAAAATGCCTGTGCCGGTGGACTGATAGTAGCAATTCAACTTCAAATAACAGACGTAGATTCCAAACCGCAGAATTTAACGATAAGTGTTTCCCGTTAAAGTTGTTTCTATTTCAATAATACTTCCAAAGAAATCGAAATTGATACCAATTTCCATTTGAAATTTTGGAGTTGACCACCGTGGATGTATCCCCGCTACGCCAATTGATATAGAAGCATCACCATTGATTCTTCACGTACGATTTGGTCATTCAGTTTTTTGTTGTTTGAAGTGTCTGCGTGTACTACGAACAGAGGAAAATGACTGAGATGGCAATTGGTCTGAAGTGGCAATTCAACAAATAACATAAGTAGATACCAAACCGTAGAATATGACGAAAAGTGTTTCCCGTAAAAGTTGTTTCTTTATCAGTAATACTTTCAAAGAAGTCGAAATTGATACCAGTTTCCATTAAAAATTTTGGAGTTAATCCCTTTGATGCATTCCCGCTACGCCACTGGATATGGGAGTATCACCATTTTATTATTCAGATACGATTTAGTCATTCATTTTCTGTTTGAAGTGTCTCCGTGCACTATGAACAGAAAAATGAGTTTACCGGGTTGTCTGATAGTAGCAATACAACAAATAATAGACGTAGATCCGAAACCGTAGAATTTAACGAAAAGTGTTTCCCGTAAAAGTTAATTCTTTTTCAATATTACTTCTAAAAAATAGAAATTGATACCATTTTCCATTAAAAATTTTGGTGTTGACCCCCTTGGTGTATTCCCGCTACGCCACTGGATATGGAAGTATCACCATTTGATTCTTCATGTACCATTTGGTCATTCATTTTTTGTTTCCAGCGTCTACGTGCACTAGAAGCTGAGAAAAATGTCTAAGACTGGTGGTCTGATACACCCTCTTCCCCTCCCTACATTGGACCGTCAAACTAAAATGATAAAAGTCATCCCAGGTCCGAACTTCATCCATGTTGAAAATTTGAATGAGATCGGTTTGGTGATTCCAAAGTTATGAGGTTTTACTAGTATATACCCGCTTCGCTGGGTGAAATGAAAATTTAAATGCACAATTCCGTGTCTCATGTGTTCTGTACCCGTGAAATATGCTGTTTTCGTTTTTAATGGCATCGAATTAAACGGCATCGGAAAGATTATTGATCACCTCGGCGATCCCGAATACCACGTATTCGACGCTAATTTTAATCATTTTCAATCATTTCATTATCTCCCAAGCTACGGGGCTGAGTTTGGTTTCAAACGGGATCGGAAGTGTCATTCTTCATCTCAGCGACCCTAAAAACTACGGATCAGACACTAGTGTCGGATAATTTTGAACATTTATATATATATATATATATATATATATATATATATATATATATATCCCCCTCCTCTTCTTTCGACCATTTTTAAACGTTTTACTCCCCCTCAACCAAGTTGAAGGTTTGAATCTGAATTTAAACGGGATCGAAAGTATCACTGCTCATCTAAGCGACCCAGAAAACTATAAATTCTACTGATAGTGGACATATTCGACCATTTTTAATATATCTCTTTCTCCCCCTTCTTCAACTTGTGGAGCTGATTTTGGATTTAAACCGGATCGGAAATGTCTCTGTTCATCATAATGATCCCGAAAACTATGGATTAGACACTAATATTGGTCATTTTCAATCATTATTATATACAACTCCTCCTCCCCTCAACCGTGCTGCGGCACACGGCGTCAAAATTGTCATGTTAATCTCAGCAAATCCTAAAACTATGGATTCGACACTAATATTAGCCATTTCCGATCATTTTTAATGTTTATTCCCCTCCCCTACGTTGCAACTTCCCCCTCCTCAACTATCAGGGCTGAACTTGGATTGTTACAGCATCAGAAGTGTCACTGTTTCTCTCATCGATCCCGAAAACTATGGATTCAACACTAATATTGGTCATTTTGATCATTTTTAAATTTCTCCTCCTTCCCCCTCCCCTACTGTCATTGTCAAAGTGAGTGTCCTTAATCCCTGCCCGAAAACTCATGTATGTTGAAAATTTGATTGAGATCGGTCGGATGGTTCAAGAGTGATAAAGTCACAAAGGCAGTCATTTTTATTTTTTACATATATCTCCCCCTCCCTCTCCCCTATGGTGGCTCGTCATAGTGAAACGATAAAAAACACCCAAGGTCTGACCCTGATACATGTTTAAAATTTGATCGAGATTGGTTGGGTGGTTCAAAAGTTATTAGTTTTTATTCATACGTTCCCCTCCTTTCCCTCTTCCCTAGGACCTACCGTTAAAGTGAAATTACAAAAATGTTTCCACATCCGAACCTTATGCATGTTGAAAATTTGATTGAGATTGGTCGGGTGGTTCAAGAGTGATGAAGTCACAAAGACAGTCATTTTTATTTTTTTTTTACATATATCTCCCCCTCCCCCTCCTCTATACTGGCTCGTCATAGTGAAACGATAAAAAGCACCCAAGGCCAAACCCTCATACATGTTGAAAATTTGATCAAGATTGGTTGTGTGGTTCAAAAGTTATTAGTTTTATTAATTTTTATTCATGTCCCCCACCCCCTTCCCTAGATTCTACCGTTAAAGTGAAATTACAAAAATATTTCCAGATCCGAATCTCATGTATGTTGAAACTCTGAATGAGATCGGTCGGATAGTTCAAGATTTATTAAGTTACAAAAATAGTCACTTTCAGTCTTATATAAATTGATTTTTATATACCTTCCCCTCCTTCTCCTCCCATACGTTGCTCAGTCAATTTAAAATTATAGAAAAAATCCCAGGCCTAAACCTAATCTATGTTGAAAATTTGATCAAGATCGGTTGAGTGGTTCGGGAGTTATTAAGTTTTATTTATTTTTATACCCATTCCCCCTCCCCCCTCACTTTTACCATCCAAGTGAATAGCCTAAAACCAGCCCGGCCTTGAACCTCATCCATGTTACAAATTTGATCGAGATCGATCAAGCGGTTCAGCAGATTTAAAGTCATAAACATAGTGATTTTCAATTTTATATATATAGATATATTTTTATATACACACGTCTCCCCCCCCCTCTCCCTCTCCTCAGCTCTAGTAAAAAAAGCATTTTAGGCATAGGGTTATTTTTACGTAATATTCATATCCGAGTTCTTACTGTGAAAAATTCCTTGCTATAGTTGCTATTTTTCTTTAACGTTTCAACAAATACTTGATTGGCAACAATGGTGAACGCAGCCGTTGGGAGTTTGAATTGCTCTAGTTCCTGCTTGGAATACACACGTAGATGGCACTGCGTCGGAATACACACCGATCGAGAAACGAAATTTTTCAGTCTGAGCACACACTTTACACACACAAACCGGCTGTATCCGTATAAACGAGCGGAGGCAAAAGAACTCGCGGGGGGGCCCCTATAATGGTCCTGCACGCGTTAAAAGTAAAAAACTTTTCGAGCAACCACTAAAAAATGCTCGCTTTGCAAAAATTGCTCAGAGTGCTGCTCTGTAGCCGATCGACCTACAAAGATTGGCGGGTTCACCAACGCACACACACACACACACATATATATATATATATATATATATATATATATATATATATATATATATATATATATATATATATATATATATATATATATATATATATAATGTTTCAAGCTGATATATCTTTTCGTGCAGTTGGAACTTAAATAAGGAGCATAACTAATACGACAAAATCACAAGAAAGTGCTTTCAAATAAAAGTACCGAACATTATATTATTTTTGATCCCCCTGAAAGAAGTACACCGGTAGATTTGACACGTTTCTCAATTTATATCTTCATATGGGCCCTACGTAATATAAAGGCAAACCTTTGGTCATATTTTAGGCGAGTTTCACTTCCTGCTCAAAAATATATATTACAATGTTGGCAGTGAGATGATTTGGAATTTCTTTCTTAGGAATATTTGGCTTTGTGTAATGGGATTTGAAGGTATACTGTTGAGTGTGAGGTGTAGTTGTTTCCGACATGACGTAATATCAATCATTTCGAAAACAAAAATTGCCATTTCTGTCTGTCTGTCTGTGTCTGTCCCTGTCCCCTCCTTTACAATGATACCTCAAGGTCAGTTATTTGTTCCGCATTGGTGTTTTCTTGTCAAGGAACCTCAAATCCCTGTGTGTAACTTCAAATTGCGTAAGTCAAGGTTCCTAGTAGTGTGAAGTTACTTGGTTTTAAAGTTATTTTGCCATTTTTAAGGCAAAATTGCAAGCATATTTACGAAAATATTAGATCATAGAAATTCGAGTCTTGTCATCAGTGTACAATAGTGGGAGCCGCACAAAAAATAAAAATACATTATATTTTCTTACTTAGTAATGCATTTGAAAAGTAGGTAATAAATAAAAATTTTACCTAATACTGTAGATAATAGGTAAAATTTTATTACTTACTTACTTTCAGGAGGAACAAAACCAATATAATGTTGGGTGCTTTTATTTGAAAGCACTTTCTTGTGATTTTGTCGTATTAGCTATGTTCCTTGTTGTTCCTTCTTTAAGTTTCAACTGCACGAAATGATATATCAACGTGAAACATATAATGTGTATATATATGTCTGTACAGACATGCTTTTCAATTCAAGTTGTTAGTTCAAATATACAAATTGTTAAGTAGTTACAACTGTACTGTAGTTATTAATACTGTAGATATTTAAAATATATATATATATATATAGTGAACACAACGAAGTCTCATGGATAGCTATTTTTTCTTTCTTTCATCGACAACTAACATTTTCTGCTATGAACAGTTTTCTAATGGATGTCTGGAGTCGTTCTGCTACATTAGCGATTTTGGGAACGTAGCTCAAATAAATGTTTGTTTGCTAATCTGTATCTCACTGGAAACTTGTTCCTTGTATAAGTAATTAAAACTATTCACAATGATATATATATATATATATATATATATATATATATATATATAGAGTTAATTTACGGCACGAACCGAAAACCATAGAAAAATTAATCTAGGGCCGCATACAGTCTCGAGTTTGACATGCCAGATCTGGTACTTACTTACTTCTATTTAGGCTGTAAGAAATGTAGTTTATGGTTGCATCCTTTTCCCCGTGTCATCATTCTATTTTGCTGTAATTTAATTTGTTTCTCAATCAGTTGGTTTACATAGTAATGTTATCATAAAGGGACGTTATTAATTAATTGATTTTCTATGATAGAAGAACTCTTAAATAAGAATTCAGTGCTATTAGTAAGTAAGAAAGAATGAATTATGAGGAAGAAGAAAACATTAAATTTTCTTGTTTGCATAGTATTCAAACGATTTCTAAGGAGATGCTGAAACCCAGAAGATATATTTGACAAAAGAAATGAATTTGCTGTTTGCTAGGAACAAAGTCTAGATTACATATTCGTACGGAGTTAGTTACTCAAACGAAGCTACTTTCTTTGCTTAGTGGAATTAACAATCCCCCAAGGAATGTTTCAGCCCAAGTGAGGCAGTGAATGGAAGAGGGACCAGAGGAGTTGCATTAAAACTTCTGCGACAGTTTTCTCCAGACAAGTAGGTCTAAGGAACAACAGAAAACTTAAAAAGTGATGACTCAAGAAGAGCAATTGTCAGGAAAAAAGACTCTTCTAGAATCGTCTTTCCCATTAGCATCTTTTCAATGTCAAGAATTTTAGAGAGGGAGGTATTTAACTTTTCTTTGTCAAAATAAAAATTGACTTATTCATTTTCTACAATCATATTCAATATGGAATTACAAGACTGTTGCATTTACTTAATCTTCAAAAATTTTGTTTAACAGTGAACGTAGACTCGATTAACTTACTTTAAGAAAGTTCATATATATATATATTCTTTCCATGACCTTGTTGAAACTTCATCGGGCTGAAAAATACAATGTCAAAAACAGCACTATTGAAAAAAAATGAAATCTTTGAGTTTTACGTCCCACGATTATGCCAGTTAGGCTAAAGGAGACGGTGATAATGAGTAATGAATGAAATGGTGGGATGAAGAAAGTGGGAGGAAACGGGAGAATCCCGAGAAAACCCACGCACACGGTGTTTGAACAGCACTATTGAATCAGATATGCTGGTTCGGAAACGCCTCCCTGAAAAATTAAACCACTAATACTTGTAATAAGTGACCGAATGTTACGTGATCCTTCCGTACATTTTGTCCTGGGATGACGATAAAGTTAGAGTACATAGACGTAAAAAATAAAATTCAATGCTTATGTAAATAAACACAATTTGCCTTCTATCCACAATTAAGATCCTACGTCAAGTATATATAGCAAAGCCTACATTTAGCTTGAAATGCACACAAAATAAATGTTCCTATATATATGTTCATATATATATATATATATATATATATATATATATATATATATATATATATATATATATATATATAGGCTATATGTAAAGTTTAAAACCAATTAGCACGTTTAGAATGAAATTTAACACCGTATTTATATAAAACGGATCTATCATTTAAGGTGAAATACAAGCCACCGTTATATCCAATACGCTCCCCCAAAATTAAACCAAAGTCACCGTGCTCTAAAGTTTCGTGCCGTAGCTACTAGTCCAATGGTCAAAGATAGGTGTCCGTAACTTCATGTTACCGGTAGACCATTACATACACACTAGTTCGAAGTGATATTTCAAGAATGAGGTTATTTGTCTCTATTTTGATTATCTCTATGATAAGTGTCATAAAAATTCTTAAAATAGTACACAAACAGTACGTATATAATTGCAAACTAGATACTGCCATGCATAGAATTTCTGAAATAGGTACTGTATTCTAGAATAGGCGCATTTTGAAATTTCTGAAACGATTCAAATAGTAGATACTGGAAATATGTACATATACTCTTTCAAATAGCCTCAAATAATACATACTTCTATAACTTCCGAGTTAGACGATGGTTCAGTGGTAGAGTACTCATTTACGGGGTTGCGTATCAAAATTATAAACTATAGCATATAGACTCGTGGTCAGTAATCATGTTGTTTGTTTGTTTATTTTGACGGTCACACCCAGTCCTAATGTTACGTTAATAGAGGTGTTATCAACTACCATTCAGACTGTTCAATGCCAGCGGTAAAATTAAAGATAGAAACGTATATGCATATATCTTTATTTTCTTACCTATTTAACTATTAAGCGTGTTTGCTACAACTCGTATAAATAAAAATTGTTCTTTTACAGTTCAGGAAATTCCGAAGGGTGATTCACTACTGGGAATTATTTTCTCCAAAACGAATGGAACTAATGGTTTTGTTTGTTTGTTTGTTTTCACATTTCGTAAAAACAATATTTACTTGATAACAATACCATCTAACATGTTTGTCTTGGAAACATTCTAAAGAAGTAGATTATGAATGAGGTGTGTTCTTTCGGATAAACTTTTAGAAAACGGTTCAAGATATTTGATTCATATTTCACAAATGTGTGTAATATACAGGATCCTATAATATGAGCATCACTTTTTCATGCTCAAGAACATAAGCGATAAAAACAACATTGTCGTGTTTTTCTTGTCCGATTTCCTGAAAAAGACTCTAGTGTTTTTCTTTCATATTTAACTGTAATTCTATAGTGCCACAATTCTTTGTTGAAATATTTTATCAAAAGTCTCTAATACTTTTCTTCACATTTCATAAATAATCACTTCATTAAGATTTCTACAAATTGGCATTTTTCTTTTAGAAAATACTAAAGTAGATGAATCTATCTTAAACAACACTGTTGGAAAGTACCTACAACTATTTTGTACACTCTGCATAATGTGTATTCAATTAAATATGCTATAATATAATATAATCCTATTTCATTTTCTGTCTATTTTCTTCTAAAGAAGATGTGTGTTACAAGAACAATAAAAGACATCACTGTTCTATGTAGAGAGATCGTATCTTATACTTACGGTTTAATGAGATTTGGTAGAAAATTTCCAATTTACCGCGTACATGCAAATATAAGGTCAGTTTGCTGGAGAGTAGAAGTTGTAAAATAATTTACTACAGTAAGAATAAAGTGTGTAACGATTATGTTAATATTTCATTAACATTCCTATAATATAATAACATCCAATTCACTTTTCCTGAGTTCCAAATGTTACTCTATCAATCACGACTCTGGAACTGACTAAAGGAATAATTAACACTTCTGGCGAAGGTATATACACTTATTTATTAAAAACTAAAATACAGTGTAATACTAACTTTAACACATCAGAGTTAGTGTCTAATGAAGATAATGTTAAGTTGTCGAAACCGTTACACTGTATTTTAGTTTCCTATAAATAAGGTATATACTCTGGTCAGAAATGTTAATTATTCCTTCAGAATGTTATATGAGACGTTCAATGCACAAGGAAACCAAGTTCACTTTGTGGTTATTTCGGATATATTTATTCTCTAAGATCTTTATCCGAATCTCCTTTCAGAGCTCGAAACTTTCATGTCCAGATATTGTAAATAACTTTTATAAAGTTTTAACAAAACCTGTGTAAATGTTTCCTCTACTTAAGTGCATCAATATAAATTTTATGTCTGGAGGTTAGAGTCTATCTGTTATTCTAGTGCAGATGTTGGAGGTTGAAATTTCCACCATGCAATCTATGCTTGGTAGGTCTACAAAATAAAGGATTCCTTGCTCGTTAGTAAGAGTTCGGATTTCCAGAACCTTGGTAATGTGAATTGAATCCGTTGTGTTCTGGGCGCCCTATGCTATTAGTGTGGCTGTTTGTTCTTATAATTTTATCGAAAACGATTGCTAATTTTCTTGTTAATTTATGAATAAACTAGCAGCGTTCACCCCGCTTCGCTGCGGTCACCCCGGAACGCAATAAACCTTGTTAATTAGATAATTTTTACTTTTTCGCTTTCAAGTGATATGATAAAAACCATAGTAGATTCCAGTAAATGTTAACATTATATCGCCTGTCATTTATGTTAACCCGCCGAGTCACATGGTCATGCGGGTTGCATATAAATACGTTTATTTTTACCTATGATGAACTAATAACAAAGGATTTGTACGTATGGACACTTGAATGGTCAATTATCTCAAGACACTGGTAATTAAAAATTAAAGTGATATGATAAAAACCATCTAGGGTCCAAATCCTAATAACCCCCCAAAAATGAAAGAAATTGGTTCAGCCGTATTAGCGTGATGAGTTCACAAAGGATTTGTGCGTTCTCTTTTATATATATAGATTATTAAAATTAAAAAACGGCCCTAAAATATTGCATAATTTGTCCTTCTAAATAATTCCCTCAAAAAAGAATTATTTTTTTTATCTTACGTTTGTTACGGGTAAATGTTTGAAAATATCTATTGCAATTTTGTACGTATTTCATAAATATACATTTTAGTAAAAACTCAACAATGTGGTATTATTTATGAGTTCTAAAGAATGGAAGCGAAAACGTTGAGTGTGGAGACTTATTCCTCTTATACATGTTAAACAAATCAAATCTTTCAAAATATTTTTCCATGCATGTCAATGAATTTTATACTAAATATGTAATAATAGGCTTCTTGTGTATTATATAATAAACAATGCAATAAATATAACATTCTGAGTAGGAATTTAATTTACCATAAAGTTGGTAAGAACAAAGAAAAAATATATTCAGAGTGTAATAATTGTCAGGTAACACTAATTACTTTCCACACTAATTAAGCTCAGTTCTTTTGTTACTGAACCCAGTATGTGGTTAAGGGAGAAGTTTTCCAGAAAATGATTTTCTTTGTTCTTATGTCCCCATCACCAATATAGCAGCCTCACATGACACACACACACACGGTGGGGAACTGAGAACGAGTTCGACGAGGGAGAACTGAATAGATTTCGAGCTAAAGTCAGTATGCGACAAGTGCTTGACTATTTTCCCCATATGCTAATAAGCTTTCACACCTTCTTCCTCAACATTTCATCAAATAGCATGCCGTCAAGGCAATCTAGAACTCATGACTACCACTACGGTTTTGTTACCTCACCTTGGCGTACTAACTTCATCTTGTACTTCCGGCACATTTTATCTCTCTCTACCTATTTACCTTTCTGGCTTTCCTTGATATTTTTATCGCGTTTCCTCTGTGACACGAACTTCTCTGTTCGCGTTCTCTACGCCCATTTCTAGCTGTCTGCAGTGACTCTAAATTAGAAGCCAAATTCAAGTTGAATTTACTCGCTGTGGACTGCAAGCGTCACCGCTACTTGAATACATCCCAGGAAGAGAGAGACAAAATGCAAATCGATCTCTCGCTCTTTCCACTAATACGCACACACTCTCACACTGTCACAGGGAAAGAGGAAAAGAGCACGAAAAGTCAGAAGTATTCATCCCAACTTCTTTCTAGTGCAGATGTTGGAGGTTGAAATTTCCACCATGCAATCTATGGTTAGTAGGTCTACAAAACAAAGGATTTCTTTCTCGTTAGTAAGAGTTCGGATTTCCAGTTCGCTTATCTTCATTAAATTGTGGCAATCATATTTTCTTCAGATTTATACAACTTCTAAATAACTAAAACGCACTTTTCAATGCAACCAAAATATGTTATGAAAGTTATGATTGTATTCTAGATAATAGTTACCAACATACCTTTCAAATGGACAAAGAGGCCGCAGATATGATTTAGGATGTATCATAAAATACAGCATTTTAAAACTTTATACACGGAATTACTTTTTCTTTATAGTTCACATTTCTGTAAAGATGATAATGAAAATGCTTTTACGTTATTAAGATGGGCTAAAAGGATTATATTATTATTAATTTTATATGATTAAAAACCTGTTGAAGTATAATATCTTATCGTTGTCCCTAAAGCCATATTGCTACCTGTTAACAAGTCAAACTGACAAACAATCATAGTCATACGTCTTGCAAATATAATCAGAAAAATAAAAACACAGTGCTGAACAATAATGCACCTATTTGGGGATACGGACAAAATCTCGCGGCCGAAACATCGCCGCCCAAAATCTCGCCGGCCAAAACCTCGCGTGGCCAAAACTTCACCGGGCCAAAATCTCGCGTGGGCAAGACCTCGCCGCCCAAAACCTCGCGGGACAAAATCTCGCCGGACCTAAACCTCGCCGCCCAAAACCTCGCGTGGCCAAAACTTCACCGCCCAAAACCTCGCGGGCCAAAATCTCGCCGGGCCAAAACCTCGCCACCCAAAACTTCGCGTGGTCAAAACCTCGCCGCCAAAACCTCTCCTGCAGCTTAATAAAAATTCAGTGTAGTATAACAATATTTGCTGCTTTTCATATAAGTAAAAAGAAAAAAAGGAAGGAAGAGCTTGGTGTGGTGAGAGTAGGGGTGCCGAATTCTACTTCGCCCCGGGCGTCGAAATCTCTAGCTACGGCTCTGTATATATATATATATATATATATATATATATATATATATATATATATATATATATATCCCACTCCCTTTTGTTGTGCCGACAAAGTGAAATTATAAAAGACATCCTAGGCTCGAACCTCATCTATGTTGAAAATTTGATTGAGATCGGTAGGATGGCTCAAGAGGTATAATGTAACAAACATAGTCATTTAATTTATATATATATATAGATTTCCAAAGCATGCATTAGAATTTTTCTTGTCATTATTTTAATGTAATTATGTGTTATTACTAAATATATACATATAGTAATATATAGAACATTCCACATTGAAGAAATCGACGTGAAGAGGTTTTATCCTGACGACATTTCTTCCCAGGCGACAATACGTCTCGCTTAGTTTAGATCAGGCGAGATTCTGTGTCGCGAGATCATTACAACGAGGTGTTGGTCAGGCGAGATTTTCGGTATAGCGATATCTTGGGGCGCGAGGTTTTGGAAGACGAGGTTTTGGCCCGGCGAGATTTTGGCCCGCGAGGTTTTGGGTGGCGAGGTTTTGGGTGGCGAGGTTTTGGCCAGGCGAGGTTTTGACCCCGCGAGGTTTTGGCCAGGCGGGGTTTTGGCCAGGCGGGGTTTTGGCCAGGCGAGATTTTGTCCCGCGAGGCTTTGGGCAGCGAGGTTTTGGCCAGGCGAGATTTTGGCCCGCGAGGTTTTGGCCAGGCGAGGTTTTTGTCCGCGAGGTTGTCGCCGCGAGGTTTTGTACCCAAACCCTTATTTGATATAAAAACACATTTACACGTGACGTTTCGATCTTCTAGCCAAGATCCTAATCAGACGCACACTCTGAGGAGGATCTTGGCTAGAAGATCGAAACGTCACGTGTAAATGTGTTTTTATATTAAATAGGTGCAGTCTTGTTCAGCAGTGTGTTTTTATTTTTCTGGGTAATAAGTCATGACAATATTGCTGTGTTACTATTAGGCTTCCACGAAAATTAATTTCAGGTAATGATGATGGTAGTTTCCAGAATCAGGCAGTTTGATGTTGATAAACCTATTTCCTTGAATTAACTTTGAAGGGAAGATTTCATATAATGATTCATAAATCATAGAAGATGTCATGCGAATTTCTCATGCTGTTTGCGTGATACCACCAAAATGGTCGAAGTGAGACGGTATGGGTGGTATGCCATACTATCTCTGCTTTTTCAATGATTAAAGAATGCTGTCACTGAAAAGTAGACGCTAAATATATTTAATAAATCCATTTTTATACACAATAATTGACTTAAGACTTTCGCTCGTAAAAAGATTTCATTTCTTATGTAAAAACAATTTCAAAGTTCACAACACTGACAATTTTATCTTTTTTCCTACCTTTTGTTTTTAAAATGAGGTGTCTTCAAAGAAGTTCTCGAAGTTTATATTTTGATGTGTCATATTGAGTTGTTTCTTTGTTATGTATGTGTGTGTGTGTCTTATTGCCTTGATGCATATAAATTGCCGTGTTTTGAGCATGGGCAGATTTAGGCGTTGTCTGCTGTAGGGAACGGACCTTCCGGGTGTGTGGAATACCCCACTCTCGAATGGGGAACCAAGAGTTTTCCCGCAGGAAATTGTTAATATCTTCATTCGGTTTTTGAGCATTTTTGTGTATAATTCTCTATAATAAAGCATAAGGAGATATTTTTGTTACTTTTTCAGAAAGTTTCTGGTGGGGATCAAAGGTTCTCCATATCCCCCCCTCCGTTACTACAAAGAAACTCTCCAATGGTTTTCAGTCATTGTGTAAATAGAAATGCAGTCTTTCAGTGAACATACCCACACTACATTTCAGCATTTAGATAGCCAGTATGTTGAGTCAAAATCGTAATAAAACATACCGCCTCTGCTTGTTTTCCACTTCGAACGCTGACCAAAACCTTGCGAAAATGCAATATAGAGGGGAAACAAGTGAACGTTGGTCATTTTAGACATACGGCTTTGAGTGTTTGGGTACGTAGTGAACACTATTGAGAAACCTGTAAGAAATTGTCAATATCTCTGTCATCTGTTGGTAATTCTTCGAGGGAAAATAGATCTACCGGCGTCAAGCAGCATAGGCTGTTTCACTCGTTTTTCACGATTTTGAGGGTTATCATTATATTCCCCCGAGGTCTTCATCTTTAGATCTCTTTCTGAAGCTCTTTACACAGCCTAAAAAAGTCATGTTTAGATATTGTAGAAACTCTTATAATGAAAAAACAATGCTAATGTTTCCTTGTACTTAAGGGCACTTACTGTACAGTCAACAGTAAAATTATCGCCCTCCTAACTGCTACATATTCATTAAGTCGGGTCCAATACTTTTTCCGGTATCACAAACGCCTCGACACATTCAACCCAACTTACACCTAACATTTAAATCGGGATATGAAAGTTGGTAAGACTATGGAGTAAGAAAAAAGTCTCCAATCTAAGATTAATATGCATTGTTTGGAGTGCGGAGGTCCAACAGTGCTATATATCAATAACATTATAATTTGTGGTTTCATAATGTGTTATTTCATTACATATTGTATGTAAGAAGAAAGGAAAAGCACTGATCACATATGAACTAGACAATTGTTGAAATAAAATGAAAATATCAAATCTGGAATAATTGAAGGAAAAAAATTGTAAATCTTTGACAGGGAATAATTTAAGTAGATCCATGAATGAAGACAATCTCGTCATTCGAAAATCTTTTTCTATTTCCATAGGAGATCTTGCATATCATATTGAGAATAAAATAAATTGAAGTTGAACCATGTTAAAATCTTCAGACCTATAGGAATTCGAACTCGGGATACCTGGTTAGGAATCCAATGCGATAACTACTTATTGAAGCCGATCACTCACTTGATACTGCACAAAAGCTGTTAGCTAGTTGAAAACCTCTCATGCAAGACTAGTCCAGATATTAACTTGTATAAAGAGACAATCAATAGTTGAGTTATCATCATTTCCTTCTTCAACTCAGAAACAGATTAATCGACCTTCCTGAATGAGGGAAATGTCTCGAATCGCTCATCAAGTTGAAGCAGAAATTTTAATGTTGATCCCGCTGCGTAGAAAGAAGAAGACAGATGTAATTTTCCAATTCCTTAAATTGTATCAAAACTTGCTAGGTTATTAGATTTCGAGATATTTAAAATTCAATATATTTAGCAAACATATGCCTTGTGTAATTAATAGTTTATTTTTTCAGCTTTATATTAAGGGCCCTTAGCGCAGTGGCATCGTCTCGAACTGCCAACTAAAAGGACAGGGTTCGAATCCTGTCATATCAATTAATTCTCTTCATCAGATTTCATTGTTTAGATAACTGTTCTTGTAATTCTATTATTGCCATATTATTAGATTTCCAAATTATGCTATGCATAAATATAGGAAGTCTTATGGAATGGCTTTGTCCGTCCGTTAGTCGACAGATATAAGAGGAAAAAAGATAAGAGATATCGAGAATTGGCTTCCTGCAATGCAAAAAATAGGTTCCATTATCTCAGTTAACTCTCTACTCAAATCTAACTGGTTCAAAATAGTCATTTCCGGTTTCAACGTTCCATAGAGTAAAAACGGTAACAGATAGCAAGCAATTATTTCTAGGCGATTCAGCGTCTCAAGACAACATAACACAACTATACACAACATCCTACCAAAACCGAAAATGGTTTAAAATGTGTTGTTATTTCCGTCTTAAATACTAATTTCCGCAAATCAAAAACGGTAAATGGTATCTATGTGCGGTCTCTTGTGATCGACTCGGATTCCAAAGAATATGTTCCATGTGCTCTGCTAACTTTCTGTTGAAGCCGGAAGTGGCAATTTCACATTGTTACCGGTAGAAAGTTGTAATCTTTGTTTCTGCTGTATTCGTCCGGGTAAGTGATCATTGTCTACCAAGCTCATTATCTCCACGTTAGATTTAGTTAATAAATTGTTATTGACTATGGCAACATCAGTGCGGTATTACTTTCTAACACTACTACTCTGGTATTACTGGAGTTGATGTTGTAGAGGGATTCAAGATCTGTGGTTAGTTTGAGAGGAAGTTCTGGAATCTTTGTTGCTGTGCTGCTGTTTGATACACTCTTAAAAATTTCCTTCCTCAGAAATGAGAAAAATGCAAGTTCAAAACAAAATAAGTAATGTTTACTCATATTTGAGGGAAAATGTCTCATTATTTCCAACTGTATTTTCATTTCTGAGGTTCCCATTTATGAGATGTTCTCCCTTCTTAAAAATGACAATGGCATAGTGCGTGATTAGCAATGTTATAGATGATTAAAAAATAACGGTAACAATCTTACCGAAACAATATTACTATGTTTTACTAGGGAGTAATATTGCTAGGGCTCAATTACTGTTCAGGAAATTAGATAAAGGATTTCAGCTGTACCAGAGTGCGAATGGATATGAGTACGCAGTAAGTGATGCAGCTGAAGTGGCGTATGGATACATGTCATGTGACAGCGGCGCGGAGCAGCATACATATCAACATTCGAACGTAAGTTTGGGTGAATTGTAAACATACTACCATAGACTAAAAGTTACTGTAGTACATTCGTTGGGGTGTAGAACGCTGACCTCCCTCATACAGGTTATATAGGCTATAGCAGTAAGCTTGGTTCCTTTATTAAAGCTCAGTACTCAATTCACATAATAACGAGTACAGCAATAACAAGTGAAGACGGGTTAGAGCCCCGTAGGGCACGTTGTTTTCTATATTACAATAGAACGGGGAGGCACGTCAATGTTTTACACCCTTCGCCATTCGTTATAATGTGCAAAATAGCTTATGTACGGAAACAAAGAATACATAAGTCATCTGTGTTGTTAGAAACAGCGTTACAAAACAACGTACGATTTATTATGGAATTGTAATACAAAGGTACTTTGTACTGATCACTGAGAATAGATTGGCGCCTCCTTTTTTTCACAACCAGTAACCTTTTAAATGACACACGTTTGCAGGTTATTTGTGGCATAGTACTGTACGCATTTGCTCTTAATTTAACGTAGAGGCTGCGGTAGCTCAGTGATAGAGCATCGCACTCTTGTGCGATGGAGCCCTTGCTTTGACCCAGGATTCTCAGCTCGCGGCAAGTGGGCTTTCTGGTGGATAAACATAGTGTGCATGGGTTTTCTCGCGATTCTCTTACTTCTTCCCATTTCCTTCATTCCACTATCTTTTTCATTCTCATCATCATCGTCTCCTTTAGCCTAACCAATACAACTAGGGGAAGTAAAACTCAAAGATTTCATTTATTTTTTAATCCAATATCCCACGATTGTGCTCCAAGGCTGAGAGAGATAGTGATAGAGATGGATAATAATGGTGTAATGAAAATGTGGACTACGTTTCTTGGCAGTTTTTGCATCGGTTTGTGACCTTATTTCCAATCTGAATTGAATCCTTAGCAGTGGAGTTTCAGCACATTTATGAGGGGCAGAAACTGTCGCATGCCCCTGCCGTAATGAAGAAATTTGAAGGTAGGGGCTGAGTCTTGGAACTCCGGACCTTTCCCCGAAATCGCTACCTTTCTGTAAATTTTATCTAATTTTAGGGGCACTTTTACATATTTTAATATAATTTGTCCTCGTATTGAACTTGGAACCCCTCCGAAATAACTTCCTGTGTACGTTTCTTGTAGTAGGAAACTGGAGAATCGTGGAAAAGACCACAAACAAGGTGTTTTCTCATGTATGCAACTTTTATCGTAGGGAAGTAGGCATATTGGACTGCGATGACTCAGTGGTATGTAGAACTAGCCTCCGATGCATAGGGTCCCTAGTTTGATTCTACCCCCGTCAAGTGGGCAGTGTGAGTAAACATCTTATGTCTGTTTTCTCGGGATTACCTCAATTTCTTCATTACAGCATTTTCGCTCATTATCATCATAACGTCTCCCTGAGCTTCGTAGCACAAGCGTGAGACGTTACACTCCAGCAGAAATTGTTGCCGTTAGGCTGAAGTAGACGGATAATTCTTGAATCTGAATTATCAAGAAGTTGATATAATGTTGGAGGAAACGGGAGAAAACCACGTTGATGAAAAAGAAAAGTCTTGAGAAAGTGGACAGTAATAAAAAGGAAAATGTTCAACTGTCTGATGCAGTAGGAATAAGTAACGCACTTAAAGTCAAGCCGTCGTGATATTCGTGGAATTTTCTTGAGTTGAAGTGAAGATTTAAATGTGTTATGTTTTAAACAATATCTATAACTATAGGTGTTTCTTTAATATAAATTCTGGGTGTACTAATATTTTGAATTTTTTTGCATGTTTATATTTTCTTTATATCCTTTAAATCTTCTTGTATTTGAGAACCCTGTTTCTGTGCACCGTTTCTTGCATTTGAGGAAGATATTTCACAAATCTTTTTGAGAAATGTGTTTCTCAAAATTGTGGTTATAGTCTCATTTCCTGAAATGTTACTTTCTCAATTTTAAGAAAAAATACATATTTTCTCAAATTTGAGAAAGCATTTGCACCCTCAGAAATGAGACATTTGAGTCATTATTTCTCAAAATGATTTGAGAAAATTGAAATCTCACTTTTAAGAATGTATTACTCGGTGCACAGGTAAGAAACGGATGTTCTCAAATACGAGGATTTTGTTCTCGAATTTAAGAAACCATTTTTAACAGTGTAATGGTAAGTAATGTCTGCTTAAACAACAGAGGTTTTAAAATTAAGATCCAGGTATATAAGAAAAAGATAAGCTAAAGGCAGAGTGGGGCGAAAATAAACAGTTGTCTAAGTCAAAGTAAGTGCTGCAGATAGTCTGTTGCGATGACGTGTTAAGAATATTGAGCAATGAATGGTAGTATGATAGGACGACGAAGTAATGAGTTTCGAATGGTAATAACAGCTCCAGAACGAGCAATACTGTGAAAAAGATCAGATAGAGCAGTTAGTAATTTGGGAAATAAAAACGGTCTGATGTTTATAAGAAAGTTTCGTTAAGTGCAATGTAATCGACTTCGTGCAATGATGCCTACGTTTCGAGCAAAGCTATATTAGCTTTAAGTGAGCAGATATGAGTAATTATCAGATTAACCATTTTCTATTCTTGCTCCTGTCCATTCAGTTCATGATTATTCGATTTAGAGTGAAAATTGAAATGTAAATAAAGAAATGAATAGATGGCTGCCTTATGAAGATGAAAAGTGTCGTGCGCAGCTTTTCAGTATGCATAAGAATAACATCATGGTGAAACGGAAACACATTTAATAGCACTAGTATGATAAATTGTAAGATGTTTTCCATTGTTGGAGAAGGTAGAAACAAGGTTTGAGTTCCTGTTGAGATATTCGTAGATGTGAAGGACGTATAAAGACGTAGTGAAACAACAATCTTGGGTTTGTCAAGTAGAGGTTTAGTCTTGTTGTTGCATTGGTAGGAGTAAGTTGGATATTTTCCAATCATGTGTTCCAGACAGCACGTTGATTTAGTAATGTGAGGTTTTAAATTATGTGGTCCTTTTCAGTGAGAACAAACTGATAGAAGAATGTACTTTTCTGCTTGATAATATTTATATTGCAAGCAATAATCACAGCGTAAAGAGAGGTGGTGGCATGCTAGAAATTTCAATGGCAGCAATCAATGGTAACCCCGTTTTGAAGTAGATCATCGATGATAATTTTGTCGTCGAGAAATAAACAAAGCATGTATGTAGGTTCAGTGCCTCTTTTAATACTTATTGCGTGAGTAAGAGGAATTTCATCTGCCTTGAGTTTCTCAAAATTTCTTGCTCTATGATCACGGGATAGATGCCACTAGCACTACGGAAGGCAGTGGAGTGTGCTAAGGTGGATATCGTGTTTTATGACACGAAGGTTTTAGTAATTGGGCGTTTGTATTAGTGTTAAACATGGCTGGACACAATTTACAGTATAGATTGGATTAGTTGTTTTAAGGATAATGGTATTCTGAGTTTTGTTGAGTTGATGCATCCAGGCGATTATAATATCGTACCACCTTAAAACAGAGAAGTTTAATGTTATGCGTATTAGGTTCTAGCTGAATAAAGAGGATGAAGGTGATTCGGAATTTGAAGAAATTTCTTCCATAGGAGTTACAGCAGAGGTGCTGCCTGTTGAAGTAGAGTGGGAAGGGACGGGTGTAGCTTTCGGAGGCCAAAACCTCAAAAAAGGTTTAAAACATAGTTTTGTCAGACCTCTAAAGAGTGTACTTGCAATTTTCTCGATAGTACGTCTGCTATTCTTCTTCACTGATAGTATAATAATGACACTGAGAGAGATTAGGCTCTATCCAGAAGAAGACTATTATTAGACATTTCTATTCCTTTATATAGGTAACTTTAACAGTAACTTTTTTGAACATGTAGGTACAAAGATATTTCTCAGAATCTGTTTCGTAAACCTAAAAAAGCAATCTTATATAATATTGTTTTATTTTATAATAAAATAATCATACTTTACCAAGCATAAAAGTAGTCATTCAGACATTATTTCTAGCAAATCTTTAATTATTAGTGCAAAGTTTTTACAGATCTTCAGGCTGTGACTGCAATATCATTATGTTCTGCATCGATTACCCGGAACTGTGCTGTGAATCCATGGACTACTTTTGGATAAATACAATTCCATAGATTCAAATTAAATTTGAGAATTGTTTAACGTACTACGACATTAATGCGTATTTTCAACTGTCAAGAGAAATTTAAAATCCAAAGTTACGATTGATAATAATAATAATTGTTTTAGTTACTTAAATTTGTTAACATCACATTTTCGTTTATGCAGCAACCTGGTCTCTCCCTTGTAATTCAAACTGAATCATACTCACTGGCATGATAAGTAACGTTACTTGATGTTCAACTTGTCTGGACAACCATTAACTTTTATAACATATTAAATATTTATTGTTATTCTGGCCTGTACGGGGAAAATACAATTCCCCCCAAGAGGTGTTAAATGAACTTGGGATTGGTGACTTACATTTTGTTTCATGCGGTTCTTAGTTTTACTTTGTGTTATTCGTCCAGTCCAAGTTAACTGCTGAAGCAGACTGTCTCACTCGAACTACTTGATATAGCGTCACAAGTATTGAAATGTGAACACTGAGCAGACAATCTATCTTTACTGATGACTAGCCTTAGGAATTTTAGGCACGAAAATTTTATTTTTAGGCGCCTAAAATAGACCCTCAAAATACGAGAATAGGCGCTAAAATTTTAAAAAATAGGCTCTAAAATTTCAACTGTAAATTTCCCAAACATCTTTATTTGTGTCTCTCAACAATAGATATAAATTACATATCACAATAGAAAGATTTTGTTCATAATTTACGGAAGAGTAAATGACCAAAGGTAACCCAATACATCAAATTCTCGGTTTTTTCAATCATAATTTCCCACTTATAACTTTTCTCATAGCACTTTGAAGTTTTCTTCTTTTTCCTTTACCACTGTCACCTGCTCAACAAATGTTCCTTCCTTATCTTCCAATTTGGCGTTGTTACAGGCAACAATGAAAAATTTTGCCTTTATGTAGACATGATACCTCTTCACAAGCACCTTCAAAGCTGTGAGACACGCACTAGTACCCTCACTAGGAAATTCTTGAACAACAGAAGCAACAGCATCCAAGCAGTAGCAATAGTACAGAGCTGCCTCTATCCATGTTCCCCAGCGTGTTTATAACAGGTTTTGGAGGAAGAGGGATGTTGAGAAGTTTTTCCCTGAAAAAGGCAATTCTGGATGGAGCTTTACAGAAGGTTTTCTTCATGTTTGAAATGAGATTATTTACTTCAGAGAATTCACTTCTGAATTCTAATGGTTTCAGAAATCTTGTGAAAAGCAAGTGCCATACAGATAATATGAATTGAGTTGGGGTAGAAGGCTTTCAGATGTTTAAAGGCAGCAATCATGCAGGAAGTAGCGTCGGTACAGAGAAGGAGAACTTTGGAATCATTTACAACACCGTCTTCTGTTGCATGTATCTGTTGGTTTGTCGACGCCTACCCTAATTCAGGAATAGCCAATGTCCTCCCTAATCTTAGTGAGTGCACTATTGTATTCGGACTCAACATACGTCTTTCTGAGCGTTGCTTCACACAGAATCGTCTGCTTGCACCACTTCTGTAGAAATGGTCGAAACACATTGTTTTGAAGAACATTCCATGGGACGTTGGCAGGAACTGAAACTTTGGTAAGTTCTGCTCTAAATGTGCTCGTGGCAAAAAATGTGTTCTAAATGTAGTTGAAAATGTAGAAGGCTGGGTTAACAGTGTCTGTTTTTGTTTATTACTTTTACGAGTTTTAGCCTTGTGTTTTGCGTCATCTACATGCCGCTTTAAGTGGCTCTTCTACTCTGACAAGCTTCTGACGAAGTATTGAACAGAAATTAGATGAATTATTTTATGTTGCATTTGCTACAGCTTTCACAAAAGCTGTTCTGTAAATAAAATATTTGTTTATTTTTTAGTTAAGAAAACACGTGAAAAAATGCTATTTTCTGGTTTTAGGTTATTTTAGGCTTTTAAAGAACAAAAAGGTCAAATTAGATGCTAACACTTCTTTTAGGACATTTTAGGTCACTAAAACATTGTTTCAATGGGCATGAAGTTTAGTAATTCGTAAAAATCCAAAGTTTTATTGCCATACTGTAAAAATAAAAAATAGACATATACATTAGAATCCGAAGTCTACGTATAACAACTGCTATCATAATACAAGTAAATTCGATCAGACATTCTTAACGGAGGAGCAAGATTCTAGAATTGTCTGTTTTAGATACACGAGAAGGATGACTAAATAACGATAAGCAAGAACATGTGTATAGCATGTAGCATTGATGCAAAATTTAAAAATAATTTGAAGAGACACGTTGCTAAACTCTTGGTCTTTGATTGGAATGAATCGGATCGGGATGCTTTGCAAATTTTCTAAATACAACTTTATATTCTGACAAGATTTTGTCACTTTGCCTATTTTTGTACTTGAAGTGAGAAAAGTCCTTTACAATATTATAATCGGAAACTGTGATTTTTTTTCCTAATGCATATTCTACAAGGATCAAGCCTATAGCAATGAGTCTCCAGCAGGACCGTTACTTATATAACAAGTTAGTAAAACCATTACTTTGACACTGTTCGATTGAAGATATTTTGATTCGCATTTGACAATATCTAGCGTACCTATTAAGTTTTCTACTATTCTTCAATATTGTTCTTGAATAGCAAAAGCAAATGTAAATAAACAAATATAAAGTTGATGTATGCAAACTTCATACTCTAATGTGCAGCATTTATCAACTTGTTAACCACCAGAGTAAGGCGAGGAGTGATAAAACCTATTCACTTTAATGATTTTCACTTCACTCTCTATTCTTGCCTTTATTCTTTGATGATCAATTTGATTAATTCACTGTGGTATTCTATGGTTTGTATGCTTGAAATATTTTAATGTAAGAAATATGTTGTATTATTTTGGAAGCAATTCCATCGCGATATTCTTCAAAAATTTATTGAAATATAATATTATATTCTGAAAACGCTGTTGAGTCAGTGTACATATTTTATACTTGTGGTCTTTGGAACTTCTTTCGTCAGAAACTATTATTGTCCAACTATAATTCAAAGCATTAGCAATAAATCTCCTGTTTGTTAAGCTTATCTTACGTAGATTTTGTTCATCACTGTGCTGTTCTCTTGTCTACGTTATAAAGTAGCGTGGTGTCACTGAAAAATTAAAATTACCTACCGCAGGCACGTAGCCATGATTTCGTAAAGGGTCCGTGACATGAAGTACTATAGTCGTCATACCAGGGGCTCGATCATTCTAAACTATTTTACTGAAATATATATTGATTCGTTAAACCAGAATTTAGTAATGAGGAGTAACATGAAATACTGAAAGCCCAGGAGCACAATCAATCTAAACTACTTTATTGGCAACATATGTTGTTTTGTTACGACAATAAAATAGGAATATATTAGTAAGTATTTTAATAAAATAAATATGAGGAAATCTCGAGTAAAAGAATAAGAAAAGGTATTGAAAAAGATTTTCCAATATTTGAGTTCCTTCCTCTGTTCATACAAATATAACAATTTTCCTTTCGTTATGACCTCAACTATTATAAAAAGTACGTATTCAATAATGTCTTGCAAAATATTTTACAATATATCCGTTCCTTTCTCTGCTGAATCAAATGTTAACAGAACTTTTTTTTTCATATAACTTTTTTGTTTTCGTTATTCCGTCAACTACTGTCTGCTCCAAATGACAGGTTAAAGGAGCAGTAGAAAACTGTTTCTGAAATAACATGTTTGATACGTACTGCAGAGAAGTAATGACAAAAAATCGTGATTAAAAATGTCCAGACTGTTACAGAACAGTACTATACTTTCGAAAGCTTGAAATTTTCCTGACTGGTAGCAGAAATTCTGAAACTTACGTAACTTTTCTAGAAATTTCAAATTCCCTGACTTTTCCAGAATATCCCGCTCATTGGCCACCATATATTGCAAGAAATACAAATCTTCTCCTAAGAAAGAGTAACCAAAAGCTTGCTCTATCTTTTTATTTCTAACGCTGATTCTTCTTTTTCTTGTTTCTTTTCGTTTCATCCTTCTTTAATTTTTCCATTTCTGGCTTTGGTGGGGGGATATCAGGACCCCTTGGACCCCCTTGGCTACGTAAGATCAACAGTAAGCACAAACAGTACAGCGTATTTTACAGTATTTCAAGGAGCGCCTTTAACCCATACAATGTTTTCCCGCATAAACAAAAACATGTGTCGATTAATTTCCTGTTTGCTGTTGAAGTGCCAAATTTGAAGCAAATTGGATAAGGACTCTTGAGAAACACGAATGGCCTTATTTTACATACACAATATCTACGCACAATTTTATTTGCTTCGGTCCACTCTTTCCTGCGCTATTACGGTTATATTTTTTTTTCGGAGGGGCCCTTCTCCCCAACACTGTCTATCCGCACAAATTAAAACACGTTTTGTTTATTTTTATTTTTATTTTTATTTTTTTAATTTTATTTATTTATTATTTTTTGCAAATTGTCCCTACATGAAGTTTCGTTACAATTTCCAATATCCTTTAAAAATTTCTGACGTATACTTATTTGCACTTTTGATATTTCGTAATCAACGGTTTAGAAGGTCTAGAGCCCGCTCAACTTTTTTTTATTTTTTTTTATTTTTATTTTTTATTTTTTATTTTTATTTTTATTTTTTTTTTGAGGGAAAGTACGAAACACATATTCAATTATATTTCGTCTGTACACAATTTCATTCACTTTGGTTAATTTCTTCTTCCCTTTCGGGCGTCAAATTTAAAAATTTTGTGTGGGAGCTTTTGCCCCTAAAACTGTTTTTCCGGAGAAAATATAAAAACCGTATTCGTATATTTTTTGCGTATTGTCACTACACAGTTTCATTGCAATTCTTCATGTCCTTTAAGCACTTCTTATATACTGTTATTAGGAATTTTGATATTTCTTGATGAAGGGTTGAAGGGGTCCGTGCCCCACCCAACTTTTTTTCCAGGAAAATACGAAACACTTATTCCCTCATTTTACGTTTACAATATCTGTGCAGAATTTTGTGCACTTCGGTCCACTTGTTTTTGCCTTTCGGGTGTCAAATTCCAAAATTTTGGATGGGAAGTTTTGCCCCATAAAACAGTTTTTCCACAAAAAATTAAAGAAACCCGTATTCATTTATTTCTTGCGTGTTGTCCATACACAAAGCTTCGTTGCAATTCTTCATGTCCTTTAGACACATCTGACATAAAGGCTTGGAGGGGTCCGTGCCCCACCTAACCATTTTTTCCAGAAAAGTACGAAACACGTATTCCTTCATTTTACTTGTACAATATTTGTGCACAATTTAGTTCACTTCGGTCCACTTGTTTTTGCCTTTCGGACGTGAGTTTCCAAAATTTTGGGTGGGGGTTTTTGTTCCCTAAAACCGTTTTCCCGCGGAAAGTAGAAGACAGGTATTCGTTTATGTCATGTGTGGTATCTAGCTGCCAAATTTTGTCAAAATCGGAGTGTTACACTTAGGAATGAGAATTTTCTGCCTATAAACAGTTATTTATATGCTCTGGGTGTTCTTGATTTAATTCATTGCTTTTCAATAGAAATTTAAAAACATTGTTGAAAATGAACATATTTGACTAACCTCTTTCTGAATCGCAGCTTCTGTCTCTCCTACCTGTATCGCTATCTTCTGTTCTTTGTACAGAGTATATATTAATGTTTCCTTATAATTTATTTCTGCTTCGTTCAGAATCTTTAACATTTTGTGTCATTCTACCTTATCTGTACATTATCAAACGCTTTATCTAGAACCACAAATGCTAAGTAAGTTGCTTTGATTACTCAAAGTTTCCTTCTAGCAATCCTGTTAATGGAAATATTACTTCTCTCGTTCTGCTTTCCTATCTGCATTAGAACTATTCATCTGCTAATACTTCTATGTTGGATTCAATTCTTACACACATTATTTTTGTAAAGATTTTTGAAGCGATTGCCAACTGTCTTATCGTCATGTGATTCTCGCACTTCTCAGCACCTGCTGTTATTGGTACTGCCAGTCTTATTCGTCTGCAAGTCTGGAGGTACCTGCCCTTCTTCGTAAAATTTGGCAACTCCTACATTCTGTCTTTAATTTCCTGTTTCGCACTTTATATCTCATCTACCCCTGAAGCGTTCCTATGTTTTATGTCTTGCAATGCTTGCCGTACTCGAATCTGAGTATTTAATCTTCTCTCGCCTTTTCTTCTACTTTCTCCGTGTTTTCTACATCTTCTGATTGCTTGTGACTTCCATGCGGCCTTTGTAAAAAATTCTTCCATATTTCTGCTTTGTCTCCAGTTTCAGTTATAGATCTTCCTTCTTTATGATTTAATACATTGGTCTTCGGTCTCAGTGGCTTTGGAGTTTCTCTTAATCTTTTTTATAAACCACATTTACTCTTCCTGTGTCCATATCCTTGTCTGTTGTTTCACATTATTTTCTTTTATCCACTTCTCTTGGAAGACTGCTTTTTCGAATGATTTGATTTTTTATTCTTTTATACTTCGTCTCAGCCACATTGTTATTAATATGCTTCAAGTTCTATTTCTCCGCTGTTAAATCAAGAATTTTCTTGGTGAACCATGCTTTCATTACTACTTTTTCTTTACTGTATATAGGCTATGGTAGTAAGGAGGCTAGTTTTTATGAATGAAAATTCATTGTTAACTGCTTCCTTCGTTGGTTCGTGTGGAATTTTATCTACTGCCTTTCTTTCGTACGTTTCTTGAATTTCCTTGTTCTTCAGCTTGTTTATGTCAAGTCTTTCTTTCTTTTTTTCTAATTTCCTAAATTTTAACTCATTGGCTAAATTGCGGTCACTATCTACATCCTCTCCTGTGTGCCTTTTGCAGTTCTTAATTTGGTTTGTGAGCCTCTGATTAAGGAACAAATAATCTATTTGGTATCTTAGTAGATCTTCTGCCATTTTCCACGTGTGTTCCTTGAACAAAGTATGTGCTACTAATAGCTTGTTACTCGTGCAAAACGCTTTCGCTCTTTCTCTTTTTTGTTGTGCTTTTCTAGTCAATGTTTACCTACTACCTTTTTGAGTATTGTGGTACGACCACATTACATTTTCCTACTGGAATATTTTTTTCATCTTTTATATTTTTATAACATCTTGGATAGATTCATAGACTTGCTGCTCTTCTTCATCATTAAGTGCTGTCGTTGGCATGTATACCTGAATGACAGATATATGCATTGGTTTGGCACCTACTTTTAGTACTATGACTGTCGATTACTATGTTGTAGCTTTTTACTCGTCGTCCTATGTTCTTACGAATTATGAATCCAACTCTAGCGACGTCGTTTTCCTTACTCTTGTTGATATTTCTATATTCTCCTCACCAGAAATCATCTTGTCCTTTCCATTTTCTTTCTCTGATTCCCACGATTTCCACTTTCAATTGTTTTCCTTAGTATTTTTAATTGAGTTCTCTTTAGTTTTAGTTATCTCTCTTTTAGTTTTCCTTAGTATTTTTAATTGAGTTCTCTTTAGTTTTAGTTATCTCTCTTTTAGTTATCTATAAAGCTTAAGTGCTATGCTTCGACTCCTGATGCTCTATCCTCAACTTTGTATTACCTCTCCATAACTTAGCGATTTTTCACTTCCCTAAAATCTGTGGAGCTGTTTGCTTTTGTATATTGCAGGTTCTGAGTCTATTGATCTACCAATTTGGGTTAATTCAGTTTTAAAATTGCCATTTCCATGATGCAGGTTCTTGGGAAAGACAAAGTGAGTCTGTGCCGCTGTTATTCACAGTTAGGAATGTACTTTTTTGCCGTTACCTACTGTTATCATAGATACCCCTGTACCTTTTCTGTAGACTGGGAGCTTCACCGTGAGAACTGTTGTATAGGCCAAAATATCGTTGTCAAGGACTCGCCCCAAAAAAGAATGTGTAGTATCCTAACTCACCCGAGCCCGTTTCTGTATACAGAAAAATTTATCAAACAATAGAAAGTTAAGTTAACCCTTAAAAGATCCTGGCTTTTTGGGCTATTTTTTAGACTTTCAGTCAAGCAGCTACTGTATCGTCACTATTTATCCTAGGATCATGGTTCATACCTCATTCTCTTCAGAATAGAGCTGGCTTTCAAATGGTACCACTTGCATGCTCATACCATATACCAGACGCGGGAAAAATGTCAAACTGAAAATTTCAGGGGGATTTTTTTTTATCGAACTTTGGCCCCCCTGGACCCCCCTGTGTGATCGTAGTCATCTAAAAAAATCTGATAAATAGTACTTGGTATACTGAATGTGTGTGCCAAATTTCAAGTTTCTATCTTGAATAGTAAGTTCGAGAGAATTTGTACCAAAAATTCCCACAATGCCCCAAATTACCTTAAAACATTATGATCTCAGGGAAAAAAATTCCTGAGACATCCCTAATTACTCTAGGACTATAATCCGCCAATCATTCTCTTCAGAATAGAACTGTCTTTCAGGCGGTACCATTCACATGTCTCCATCATGTATCTAAGGCGGGAAATTCCTGAAAAAAGGGATTTTTGGGCAAAATTTCCCTTTTTTCAAATTTTGCCCCTCTGGACTCCTCCTGTTTTTACGCAGAAATCGGAAAAAGAACTTCTGGTAAATACTACTCGGTGGACTGAATGTTTGTGCAAAATTTCAATCTTCTACGTGAAAAAATAGGCCCGCCAGAAAAAAATTCCCTACCATGCCCCACTTTTACCCTATACAGAAGTATATTTGGATAAAAATTCACTGAGACGGCCCTAATTACCCTAGAATAATAATTCGACTGTCGTTCTCCTCAGAATGGAACTGCCTTTCAGACGGTATGACTCACGTGGTCCTATCATGTATGTGAGGCGGGAAAATGACGAAAAACGGGATTTTTGGGGTAAAAAATCCCTTTTTTAACCCTTTGCCCCTCTGGTTTCCCCCCCTGTTTTAACACTGACATCGGAACAAAAAATCTGGTAAATACTACTCGGTGGACTGAATGTTTGTGCAAAATTTCAATCTTCTACGTAGAAAAATAAGCCCGCCAAAAAATATTGAACATAGGCTTAGAAAATGAGAAAAGAAATTTTTGACTTATGACGTCCTCACCTCCTATGTCTGGACGCAGGACTGTCTGAAACCATACGTAATGTCTTCTACAAGGCCTCTGGACTTGGAAAACAAAAACAAAAACAAAAAAAACGGACGAAAAAGCTCAAATAGAAGAGAAATAACGCAATGTACCATGAAAAACGCCTATGGTACAAATTGCACCATAGGATCCCCAAAGGGTTAATTCAGATTTGGATTGAATACTATCAAATATTTGCCTTAAATAGCAACTGCATATGAAAATAATAATTATGGTGATTCTTCAGATTGTTTGGTAAAGCTGGAAATATCAGGTATTTCAGGCATCATGGTCTTCGTGCAAAATCTTTACTGTAGTTTTTCAGTTATTTTTAGGTGTTGTTGAATACTAATGATGAGATAATATAGGGAAAGACATGAAGGAGATTGATTAAAAGCATCCATGTCAATTAGCTAGAATATTCGATTTTGAAACATTACATACATATAAGTTGTTTAAGTGAGTTGGAAGAGAATATAGTAACTTTACATTACAATGGATTTTGATAATGAGAACAAAAACCAAGATAGCTTAAACCATAATAAGCCTGCAAATAATCGCATAAAATATATTTTTCGCGACACCGCTGATGGCTTGCCGATTTCGAATTGCATAAGAGTTTCTTTCAGCTAATTTTCCCAATACATCACAACAAAAATGGTACAATGAAAAATTATGAAATAAAGAGACTACCTAGGAGTCTCACAAGGGAACACCTTATATTGATAGTAGCATTGCCAAATCAAACAATGCGCAATCAATAGTGGAGTGAAGAAAAGTGAGAAATCCAAACTTTAACGGGCCGACACCCAGAAACACAGAAGATACAAAGGGAAGAAGGATCTAGAACCATGTGAAAATAGCAATACAAAAGACACACTGACACAGAAAGAACTTCAAAATGATTAAAGTAATCAAAATAACATTTACAAAACAGTATAGTAAGCAAACATTGTACCCACAGGCATGCTCAATAACATCATATGTAATGCAGTTTTGCCAACTGAGCACAAAATGAAGTTTTGTCAAATGGCACTGCATACAAATTATAACGTCTAGAAAATCTAATTATGAGTAGAAATATACCTGTAAGATCGTAATGTACAGTATTGTCAATGTTTGAGGATAGGCCTATATGAATCCATTCTCGTATATGAAATTTTGTGTGTTGTGTTTGATACTATTCTCATTTTCCACTTGGGCAAAACTACTTCGATGTTGTGCTTTGTCCCTTATTTCCGTACTTCAGTAATTATATTCTTGTTTCTGGTCTCATATTTTGGTTTTAACTAATTCGAATCGTGTATTCTATGTATTCTTCTACATCCAAGATTCATATAGGAATTCATATAGGCCTATCCTCAAACGTTGGCTACACTGTATATCAAGACGTCAAAGGTATAATTCTACTCATAATTAGATTTGTTAGATGTTATAATTAGTGTTCCGTGCCATTTAATAAAACTACATTTTGTGCCCAGTTGGCAACACTGTGTTACATATGATGTTATTGAGCGTGTCTGTGGGTAAAATGTGTGCTTACTATACTGTTATGTAAATGTCAGTTTGATTACTTTAATCATTTTGAAGTTCTTCCTTTGTCAGTGTATCTTTCGCGTTGCTATTTTCACATGATTCTAGATCCTTCTTTCCTCTGTATCTCCCGTGTTTCTGGATGTCGGCCCGTAAAATTTGGATTTCTCACTTTTCTTCACTCCTTTATCGATTGCCCATTGTTTTATTAGGGCAATGCTACTATCAATATAAGATGTTCCCTTGTCAGGCCCAGTTCACGATTTAAATTTATCTCCCAAAATAAAATCAAGTTTCTTGTTGATTCTATCAAAGCCTTAAAAATTTGAGCTTGTTACAATGAGAGCCTAATTTACGACACACCACTGGCGCAAATCCCGGGGGGACGAGGGGGACATGTCCCCTCCAATCTTCGACCTGGGGGGGACTGTCCCCCCCAATAATCTGATTTAAAAAGTGCTTTTTCGGATAAGTGGCATGATTTGTGTCCGACTGCCCCAAAGGAATGTAAGATGAAATTGATTTCTCTTGGCTTTTCCATTTTTTTTTTAAAAAAAAAGAATCGTATTCTGTAGTATTTCAAACTGAACTTCGTGCTGTAGTGAGTTTAGTAGTCTCATCAGTATGTATTAATTCCACTTCCGCTATTTGGGTACAAATTGCAATAAATGCCAGAGGAGGATATGCCCCTCTCCTCATGCTGGAAAGTTGTCTCAGCTGTAGGTACGGGCACAAATTCCGGGGAAATGGGGAGACATGTCCCCCCCAACATTGGAACTGGAGACTCTCCCAATAATCCGATTTGAAAAGTGCTTTTTGCAGATAACTGTGATGAGTTGTGTCCGACTGCCACAAAGGAAAGTGAGATGAAATTTGTTTCTCTTGGCTTTTCCATTTTTAATGAAAATGAAGGCGTGCGACTGTGCGTGACGTAACCTGATATGAAATCTTATCTTCTCCTCTCCCCTAGGCCCTAGCAGACGAAGAGTATATAGACTATCCAATGTCAGTAGAACCCATCTTTTCAGTAAATGCGCATTTAATCTATTTGTAGTATCAGCCTAGGCATCTACTCATGCTTCGTAAGCTAACTAACTCTATAGCCTATGGAACCCGGAGGTTCAATGCCGCATTCACAAAAGCTCTCCACTGACTTCTATTCTTAGCCAACTGGATCCAGTTTCTACTTTGTATTCCTATCTCTGTGAGATCCATCTTAATATTGTCTTCCCATCTGCGCCTAGGTCTTCTTAATAGTCGTTTTCCGATTGGTCTTACCGCTAAAACTTTGAAAGCGTTCCTACTTTCTTCCATCCTGGCTACATGTCCTGCCCACCTAAGCCTCCTAGACTTGATGACCTTAACAATGTTTGGTAAGCCGTATAATTTACGTAGTTCGTCGTTATGAAGTTTCCACCATTCCCCATTCCCCATTCCCGTTCCTCTTGGTCCGAATATTTCTCTCGGGATCTTGTTCTCAAATACTTTAAGTCTATGTTCTGCACTCAGTAAGCGACCATGTTTCGAAACCATACAGAACAACAGGTATGATTATCGTTTTATACATTTTAAGCTTCAAATTCCTCGACAGAATTTGCGACGACAAGAGATTTTGAACTGAGTAATAACTCGACAGCTTTTAATCGGCATTTAATTTCTTCGTGAATATGATTTTCGTCTGTTAATATTGATCCTAGATATTTGAAAGTATCCACTTTATCAAAAGTATTATTTAATATTTTAAAACATACA
The DNA here is from genome assembly GCF_964235325.1 of Thermobia domestica. Lineage (NCBI taxonomy): Eukaryota > Metazoa > Arthropoda > Insecta > Zygentoma > Lepismatidae > Thermobia > Thermobia domestica. Next base: position 211,758,953 of record NC_137462.1, on the reverse strand, counting down.
TAATTTGCCGTATTACGGTCCCGACGCACTTCCATGTATTTAGTTTTCTCTAGATTTACTTCTAAACCCATGTCCATGCAAGCGCGTCTAATAAGACCTCTGCATTTCTTTCTATTTTTCTCCTATCATCCCCTACTAAATTTACATAATCAGCGTACGCATAACCTGGTGAACACCGTTCAGCTCTAGGCCCTGGTTGTTATCTTTGATTTTCCTTATAGCGTATTCCAGGACAAAGTTGAATAATAATGGCGACAACGCATCTTCTTGTTTCAGGCCATTCTTAACGTGAAAGCTCGTGGCCAAAAATTTTCCTACCCGGACTTTACTTTAGGATTCATTTAAACATGCCTTAATTGATCTAATTAGCTTTTTCGGTATTCCAAATTCTGTAAGAACGTTGTACAATGTTTCTCTCCTAACCGAGTTATAAGCCTTTCTAAAATCAATAAATAGTTGATGTACCGGACTACTGTATTCCCGCTTGTTTTCGAGTATTTGGCGAATGGTAAATATTTGGTCGATAGTTGATCGATTTCGTCTAAATCCACACTGATAATCTCCAAAAATTTCATCTGCGTATGGGGTCAATTTTGCTAATAGAATGTTTGAAAGGATTTTATAAGATGTTAACAGAAGAGGGATGCCTCGATAATTATTACAGTCAGTTTTGTTGCCTTTCTTGTGGATTGGAACAATGATTGATTCTTCCCACTCTTGTGGCAATTATTCCTTGTTGTAGATAAGGAGAATGAGTTTATGTATCTTGTTCCACAATTTTTTGCCTCCATCTAAAATTAACTCAGCCGGAATTTCGTTTACACCCGAGATTTGTGTTTCTTTAATTTCTTTATAGCGATTTTTACTTCTATTCGATTGGGTTCTGGAATATATGGTTCTGCGGTGTGTATCTTCCTTTCTCCACGCACATTAGTTTTTGGCTGCATTTTAAGCAAATCGTCAAAGAAATCTTTCCATCTATTTAAAATGCTATCTGTATCAGTGAGAACTATTCCATCAGCTTTCTTTCATATATAAGAACGAGGTTGATAGCCTTTCTTAAATTCGTTGATCCCTTTATACATGTCCCGAATGTTTTTATTTTTACTATTATCTTCAAGTTCCTAAATTTTAGCTTTCAAAATATCGCGTTTCTTTGTTCTAAAAGTTTTGGAAGTTCCTCGCCTGATGTCTACGAAATTTTGTGTAGTTATTTCATTCGGATTTTGTAGCCAACGTAATTTTGCCTGTTTTCTCTTCTCTGCTAGTTCGAAGCATGGTTTTTCCTACGTATTTCCGCGTGTCCCAATTTTTCGTTTGAGAGAGGATGTTTCGTAAGCAAAGAAAATAATTCAATTGCTGAAATATTTTTCTCTATAATCTTAAGGTGAAATCTGTTAAGTAAAGAGTATGACATGCGTCAGATTTCTGAAACGATTCCTGTAATGTTATTGAGATTATAATCATTTTGCTCAAAGAGTATTGTTGCGTCATACATATGATATGATATTCTTTCTTCATAGTTTTGGGGAAGTCGTCATTTATATTATTATATTACTATAAAACAATTTTAACGTGGATCTTTGTGGATGCCTAATTAGAAACATACCAATTATAGATATGCATGTATTCAGATTTCAGAATGTGTTCACGGCAGTGATTTGTAATACTGATATGTACTACTACTTCATCTACATCACCTAATATATAATATACTCTACAACAGTTGATCAGATTCATCTACCGTAATATGAGTTTCATCTCCCTTGTATAGAATAAGCCTCAAATCTGCCCACCTTCCAGTGTTGAAGACAACCAATGGCGTATTTAGGATTTTGTTTCGAGGGCTATGCCCAACACAAGGAAGAAAGTGGGCAATTGCCCACCTGAGTTTGAGAATTAAATATATTTTAATTTATGCATAAATTGAAGTTATAATGGCAAGAATTACAGATCGATAAATCCTATATGATATGATACAAAAATTTAGAAGTGAATCTAACCCTTTATTCTATTCATACAAGAAAAAGAAAGCATCCTCTTGGCCTTCCTAATTTCCCGGGCTAATTATTCCCCCCGTTTTGATTTTCTTTAATTCAAACATTTCCTTCTTTTAAAAATAACTAAACGATATAATTTTTCCTTTGTTACAATAACTAAAGTCCTGTCATGTTGATATCCGCGCATATTGGTGTGGAACACAAGTTTCGCTTATCAACTCCTCTTAGTTTTGGTGTTACTGATGACGGCCAACTTGAATCACAACTGACAACGGTCGATAAAGTATGATAGGCGAAATGAAAGTAGTAACGTCAAGAAAAAGAAACAGAAAAATAGAAAGGATGACAGAAAGAACAATTAAGGACGCAGTTCTTACATGGAATGAAATTTGACAAATACAGTATTATTTCTGAACAAAAAGCATAAGAAAATGGAAAGTCAATGACATTCTTAGAAATGGTAAGAAGGATTATTGTTGTACGTGGAATGCGTAAAACTAACAAATTATTTCGAGGGGAGAATGAGCCCGATAGCCTCCTAAATACGTCACTGAAGACAATTCTGCTCCCCTGATCCTTCACAGCATTGTTTTTCAACTTCATAAATATTTTGAACATCGCTTATATATATATATATATATATATATATATATATATATATATATATATATATATATATATGGGAACGTCTTACCCGTCCCCCTCAATGTTGAAGACAGATTTGCGCCTACGGAAGTATCTCAGAAGTAAAGGCCAATATTATAATTATTCTATGAAAGCGGTAAGAAGTAGATTTCATAATGTACTGCTGTATACGTTCAGTTGTGAGAAGGTATGGAATTATTGTTAGTTTTTGCTTTCAAAGAGCCGTACGAGCCAACTTAATATAATAATGTCGAAATACTTAGGTATGAATGGATTTAGTCTCTTTTCTGTTTGAGTTCAATGACTATTTCTGGAACCAATGATACATAGATACACACACACACACACACACACACACACACACATATATATATATATATATATTAAGACGAATAACTTTTGTAAAAATATAAAATTAATGGAACATATGACTATTCATTTATCTTAGGGAATCCAGAAAAGGTAGTTTATTGATGAAATTCTGTTTGGGTTTCAGTACTTGGCTATAATAGATCTGTTCCCCATCTCTAAATTGACTTCTACTTATCTTCTACATTTAGTATGACATACTTACGTTAGATCACCTCTTCAACATCAATGCGGCAAAGAAACACCTCAGACGGTACAAAGCCGTATTTATTCTATTGTTCTTTGTATTACGTTAGCATTGTAAAAACTTCTAGTTATCTCAAGTTTTCCTGAGTTCCAAAGTGACTTCATGTATAGTGGTCAAAGAAAATTAGACATTCCCATAGGGATGAAAACATTAGATTTTTTTTTTTTTTTTTTTGAAGTATGCATAGTCTGAAGTACGTATTTCTTATGAAGTACATACTTCTTATTACATCATTTTGAGTTTTTCTACTTTCAAAACATACTCAAATACGCAGAAATTATTTGACTTTCCTCTCTCCTTTAGACAATCTTCAACTTTAAGAATTCTTTTCCTGTTTGTCTAAACTCATTGAAAACCACGGATAATCTTCTCGTTAAATTGGTGTTTATGTGCCTATGAAGAATAAGAGAGAAGCAGAGGTTACATGATGCATAAACTACATTGATTTTTACATACACAGATGAATTTATGCTCCAGTAATCTTATTTAATTTCAGATATCTTAGCAACAAATTTGTTTTGAATTTCCTTTTGTGTTTATCTAATATATATTTTTTCTGAATTCGAATGACTTCTTTCTTTTTATCTTACCTAAGTTTCCATGTATTAACTTTTTCTTTGTTTTTCCTCGTATTGAAGGAGCTTATAAAACATTCACTTATGAAGAACCAACTTTTCCATCTAAGCAAAAACTTTATAGTCTCCAGAATGATAAACACATTTAAAGAGTACTTTTGTTGAAGCAAAGCGGAAAAATATTTATCTTAATATTGCGCATCATAATCTTGATTTTTATCTCAGAGTATATTGCTTAACTTGTGGACGAGAGCTTCAAACAAACAAACAAACAAAAAAAAGAGGAAAGCAGTAGTTTGCAATTCGATATTCGAATATTACATATTTAAATGATATCTTCAAATCTTCAATAAAATATGTTTCATAATTGTCTTCTTCCTGAAATCACTTGACGTGCATGTATTAGCACAACCCGTATACTTATATATACACAGAAAATATCAGAAACTGAATCTCTTTAAATATTTGCACTATCTGAAAACTGTATAAAGCAATTTTGTGCTATAAGCATAGTTAATACTAGTAATATGGTTACTCAGATGATTTCAGCCTCTCAAAGTTTCAACAGTTTTACTGGAATGATTATTTTCTTTTTTAAAACTATGTAAGAGAGGTCATTAGACCAACTATTACATTTCCAAGTTAGGTTGGATAGGTTCACTGTACAAGTTAATCTGACTCTGTACATATCAGATTTTTTTTTTTGGTTTATTGAAGTTCGGCGTTCCTTTTCAGTATCAAAGCAATATGAGACCTGAACCTACTGTTTAAGATATAATCCAAACCACAGTAATACTTTCAAGCCTCAATGCTCTTCCAACGGGTATCGGACCTTGCGATCACGTGCATTCTAACTACTATACCACCGATGAGACATCTATAGACATTTGAATTGTTGAGTTGATTTTGAGTTTAACTACCCTTTTAACAGTGAGGCTATATGGGACGGAAACTACTGACTAACGTGGAATCTGAACCACATGAGTTCCTGTCGGGAATCAAATCTGGGTCTCCCATGCTAAAGGTGCGTACGCTAACCGCTTACTCGCGAAAGCTAACCGCTTAGTCGCGAAGGAGCTAGCTCTATTCACATTCGAGGTTTAGCATATGATTTATGGGAAGAGAGAAAATTTCAAGCAACATACAAAAGCAACTGTAGTAAAATTTCCATACATACTCTAACAAATACATTCATCATAGTTATATAAATAATTTTGTACAAACGGGAAGCTAAATTTGAAGTGATAAATAATATTGTTTTATTACAATCGATTATATGGGAATTTTTCAAAATATGATATAGATCAACTAATGAATATTATCTAAAAGTTTCAGATTTGAACAGTACTATTTTTATTGCACAGTATGACACTACATTGATTAAGGTATAACGTTTATTTTAAGTTCTCAATCACTTTGTACGTTTTCAGTTAGTACAGAATTAAAAATAATCTTCCCACATTACGACTACAAGACGTTTGTAATAAATTAGATAAATGTATCTTGCATCCAATGTTATAGCTAGTAAGTAAATAACATATTCGCAATTAATTAATCCTGGAACAAGTTATTAGATTAGAGAGAGAAGATGCGAAAGATAATCCACTAATTTGTGCTTATACGCTTTAGAAACTGGAGTCTTTACCACATTCTGTTTATTTCAGAAAACTGTTCACCTAACCGCATTGAATTCTAATTACCAATCAAAATCATACTGTGAATAGCTTATATGCTTACTTCCAACATATATTCCAACATGTAAGCTGTGAATACGCTTACTTCATATATGTACTATATTTATGAGGTTTTCACTCTCGTCTGCGTGTTGTAGTCTGTTCTTAAGTGGTGCTACAACGGATATATGCAGTGTATTTTATGGTTCTGGTCAAATGAAAACTAATATTCGGAGAATTTAACTAAACTGATATATATATATATATATATATATATATATATATATATATATATATATATATATATATATATATATATATATATATATATATATATATATTGCAACAGGACAGTAATTGGACTGTAATAACTTCCATATTTTGTTTTTGTTTACGTTTTATTTTCCTCATTCGAGAATGGATTCTATCCGTAATGATATTTAATGTAAGTTTGTGAAAGCAAGCGTTCTAACCAAATGTTGATCCAGGAACAAAACATCATGCGATGCACAAACATCGTCTTTAGACGGTTCTAAATTTAATGAAGTGAATATCTTAGTTCAACGTTCAATGTTAAAATAAACAATGGCAAAAATAAGTGAATTACTATTAAGAAATGGGTGGAGTGAGAAAGTGGGAAACTGTATGTCAAAGTAAACGCTCAGATACGATGTTGTCCACCACAAACTGGCATGTCCTTGGATCAGCAGTCTCGTTTCAGATTTTGCTTTGAGAGGGGAAGTAAGGTTCTTCACTGACATACTGGTTTTTATTAGTATACATTCGATTAAAATATACGTTTATTATACGAACTCAAAGGGGCCACTACCACCCTCTCCTCTTAAGTTACAACCCTGTCTTGGATCAGAGCCATCTTTCTCACAACAGGTGATTACTCTTTTCACTCACTTCATTTGGATTAGTTAATTTTGAAGGTTTGCATCATTTTTTTCCCCCCAAACCGTCATGTATTCTACAAAACATTTCTGATCTTCAAAAATTTCGAAGTAACTATACGAGTATCTGATACATGATGGCAAAATGCAAAATATGTGTTCGTGCAATTTCGCTAAGTCACAAAATTAGATTCTACGTTGCGTTTACTTAAACCGATAAATGAACCCCAGTTAGTGTTACATATAACGTATCCCCATCAGGAGACAACAGTCAGGCATTGTTAAAGTCGGTAAAGGTTTATGCCCTTCCAAATCTTTTGCTTAAGAAAATATAAAATGAATCAATATCCTTGAAATATTTACATTATTTTTCTACCATAATATACAAAATAATTCATTTGATGGTTGCATTGGAGTTTTGCGTCCTTTTTAGTAAAGAGGCTATGAGATTTGGACCTACAGCTTAAGGTAGAATTCCTATCACAAGTTCTCACCGGGAATTAAACCAGGATCTCACCCACCAAAGGTGCATAAGCTATGAATATAGACACGAGAGAACTCTCAAGAAATAATTAGTGTACCGTATGTTAACAATCTTTGTCGTGTAAGTAATCAACGTGCGCGTAAAGTTGGCCAATCTTAAGTTACAGCTATCATATATTGCCGAGGTACCAGGCAATATAACCAATCTATATTTGCCTTCCTTAATATATATTTGTCTTCTGCAATAAAATATCGAACTAAAACATCACTTTCCTTTGAAGTCTTTTTTTATTTGGAAATTTTGTCTTATGCTATAATTGAAAAATCTAGTGGCGGTTACAGGTAATATGATGTATCTATAGTAACAAACATCTATAAATAATATAGTACATACTGCTCCGAGAATTAGTATATCACTTTCACAATATCTGTATCACTACACTTTCCATAACGCTTTCCTATTGTGTATCATTGCCCTTTTCATGAAACCAATTCACTCCTAGTTGGAAGTACAATTAGGTAATTTAGAATTTTAATATTTAGTCACGTACATAGATACTTGTGTGAGCTGATATGGAGAGTTTCTGTAGACAAATACATATTAGTGGTATCTCAGAAGGAGATTATTAAATTTGTTTATTGAGATTGGGCACTAAGGAGATAATTAAGAAATAATAATGGTTGTCAGTAGAATTAAGTAACAAAAGTATAAACTGAGTTTTCTGTTAGTTTATTGAGCGACTTTCTGTAATATCAGCATCTGTGCATGTCAACCGTATTTTGCTGAATACATTTCACATTTAACAGTATCACTTTCTGGGTTTATAACACACAGTGAGTTGAATAAGTTCCGAGACTACCTAGAATTAATATACTTCACATACGAGAAAAATTTATTACCACTCTAGTTTTCCACACACGTCTCTTCCTACGCCATACATTCGTGGGACCGGTCATAGAGATTCTGGAAAGCCTAAGAAAAGTCGTGCAGTAAAAAGCAGTTCAGCACCATACCATATTCTTTTGAATCGATACAATACATTCGAAACGCTTCTCCTAAAGCAGATTTAAATGCAAGAAAGAACATGGACTCCATTAGAAGCAAGTCAGGCGAATACGGGAATGTTCAAGGACGGTGAACCTACACAGTGTTGTATAAAACATATCATTTACCAAACTTATAATGTTCGAATCAGATACGACAAATTCTGGCAACCATGCAAGTAAGGACAACAATGTAGAATCTAGTCTAGTTAGGAGAGATGAGTTGTCTATTATATTCTTTGAGAATAGAAAAATGAGGCAAGCATGGTTTTGATTTTAGATTTTGACTCTCGTATTTTTGTTGGTCACCTTCTTTTGGTCCGATTGTTCTTTTGTGAACAGATCACAGTGCGAACACCATGCTTCATTACGCATTGTGATGTTTAACAAAAACGTTTACCCATGTCAGTCGTTTCAAGAAAATTCTAGGTTGATTGCACTTGTTGCTAGGTTTGTTTGTGTGTTAACGAATGAGATACAAATTTCGCACACAGTTTCTGCATGTGTAAAATCCTCGTTCACGACATTACGAAAGATGTGCGTAGCAATGCTGAGTTTACCTGCGATGTCGCTGGAGCTCCTTCGTATTTTAGCTTTAAGCAGCACGAGCAGACGTTTCACATTTTCCTCACTTCGGCTGCTTACAGATCTACTGACACGAGGATCGACTTATAAGGTGACAGGAGAGTTCTCGAACCGCGAATATTATTCGAAAACTTTTCTCCGACTAAGACAATTATGTTCATACACGTTAAAGTCATTCAGAAAATTTGAGTCACTGTTCTACCGCATTTGACATAAAACTTGATATCAAAACGTGGTCCGTCATCTTAACACTGACAACTAATGAAGAAACACATCGTAAAAAGAATTTGACATTGATGCTGAACACTAGCTCAATGGAAGACTTACTCCAGGCGTTCCAGAGCTGTTAAGACCAGCCCCATGAGTGTGAGGGTCAGGAAGGGAAGTATGTAGAAAACGAACGTCGTAACATTTTTTTCTGGCATCGTCTAGTATTGTATTTCGAAGCAGTACCAGAACTTATTGAGTGCACTGTGTATATACAAGACGAGTCAATTAATATATATTTGGAACTTTACAGAATAACAGCTTTTTTGTACCTAGGTAAAATACTTGTACTTCGATTTTAATGAAAATCCTCACAAGTTGTTTGTTCGACAACAAAAGAGTTTTGCATCACACAGGTTAAATACGCAAACCTGCTTCCTGCAATACAGTTAATACAACGTGAGTTCTGTAGCAGGGTTGGCAAAAACTATTGTTTTTATCGAAAAAATCAAAAACACTGGTTTTTGGTTAAAACCTTTGTTTGTTTGTTTGTTTAAATAATTTGCTCTATGTATTTATAACACATAAAGCTAAAATTAAGGAACTTGAAGATAATAGTAAAAATAAAAACATCCGGGACATGTATAAGGGAATCAACGAATTTAAGAAAGGCTATCAACCTCGTGCTTACATATTAAATAAATCTGACGGTACAGTTCTCACTGACACGGATAGCATCTTAAATAGATGGAAAGATTTCTTTGACGATTTGCTTAACACGCAACCAAAAACTAGAGTGCGTGGAGAAAAGGAGATACACACCGCAGAACCGTATATTCCAGAACCCAACCGAATAGAAGTAGAAACCGCTATAAAGAAATTAAAGAAACACAAATCTCCGGGTGTAGATGAAATTCCGGCTGAGTTAATTTTAGCTGGAGGTGAAACATTGTGGAACAAGATACACAAGCTCATTCTCCTTATCTGGAACAAGGAAGAATTCCCACAAGAGTGGAAAGAATCAATCATTGTTCCAATTCACAAGAAAGGCGACAAAACTGACTGTAATAATTATCGAGGCATTTCTCTTCTGTCAACATCCTATAAAATCCTTTCAAATATTCTATTAGCAAGACTGACCCCATACGCAGATGAAATTATTGGAGATTATCAGTGCGGATTTAGACGAAATCGATCAACTATCGACCACATATTTACCATTCGCCAAATACTCGAAAAAAAGTGGGAATACAATACCCCGGTACATCAACTATTTATTGACTTTAGAAAGGCGTACGACTCGGTTAGGAGAGAAACGGTATACAACGATCTTACAGAACTTGGAATACCGAGAAAGCAAATGAGATTAATTAAGATATGTTTAAATGAATCCCAAAGTAAAGTCCGGGTAGGAAAATTTTTGTCCACGAGCTTTCACGTCGAAAAAGACCTGAAACAAGGAGATGCGTTGTCGCCATTATTTTTTAACTTCGTTCTGGAATACGCTATAAGGAAAATCAAAGATAGCAACCAGGGCCTACAGTTGAACGGTATTCACCAGGTTATGGCATATGCTGATGATGTAAATTTAACAGGGGATGATAGGAGAACAATAGAAAGAAATGCAGAGATCTTATTAAACGCTTGCAGGGACATGGGTTTAGAAGTAAATGCAGAGAAAACTAAATACATGGAAGTGCGTCGGCACCGGAATACAGAAATTATGGATGTGTTAAAATATTAAATAATACTTTTGATAAAGTGGATAATTTCAAATATCTAGGATCAATATTAACAGAGGGAAATAATATTCACGCAGAAATTAAATGTCGACTAAAAGCAGGGAATTCGTGTTACTATTCGGTTCAAAATCTCTTGTCGTCACGAATTCTGTCGAGGAATTTGAAGCTTAAAATATACAAAACGATAATCATGCCTGTTGTTCTGTATGGCTGCGAAACATGGTCACTTACTCTGAGGGAAGAACATAGACTTAAAGTATTTGAGAACAAGATCCGGAGACGAATATTCGGACCCAAGAGGAACGGGAATGGGGAATGGCGAAAACTTCATAACGAGGAACTACATAATTTATATGGTTTACCCAACATTGTTAGGGTCGTCAAGTCTAGGAGGCTTAGGTGGGCGGGTCATGTAGCTAGAATGGAAGAAAGTAGAAACGCTTTCAAAGTCTTGACTGGAAGACCAATCGGAAAACGACCATTAGGAAGACCTAGGCGCAGATGGGAGGACAATGTTAAGATGGATCTCGCAGAGATTGGAATACAAAGTAGAAACTGGATACAGTTAGCTAAGGATAGAAGTCAGTGGAGAGCTTTTGTGAACGCGGCATTGAACCTCCGGGTTTCATAGGCCATAGAGTTAGTTAGTTATAACACATATGGATAGAAAGAAGTTTGTTTCGCCTTGATGTTATTATGCAACAACCAGGTTATGCTGGAAGAGGTCACGTAAGCTTAAAGCGGAATCCAAACTGCTTCTCGGCTTACATTCGAGAGAAATTTTCCTCCATTTGAACTCGAAACCGGGACTAATTGGCCACAAATGCAATACGTCTGCCGACTCACTCACGAAGGACTCCTAATAAAAATACGTTGTACTAATCTTTACATACTTGTCAATATAATTGTCAAGAGTCATTTCAGAAGGACAAAAAGATAAACAGTTGCATAAGCGAAACTATTATACAGAATTACATATGGAAAATTTCAAAATACTGCAGAGTACAGAAAAACTAATTTAATCCAAGTTAGTTCACTATGACTTTTTTTAGTCCAAGTTAAAGAAATCCAACGACTTAATTTGCATATCAGTAAGGAAAGTGAATAAAGATACGAATTATTTGAGTCCACTTTGACTGTGACCTATTTATACATGAATAGATACAAAAAAAAAAAAACTTCTGATTTCAATAAATGTCTCTCGTGGGGTTTGTATGACCCCCTTACCCCCAAAATACGGCATTTCGATGTATTTTATCAATAATAAAGATTATTAAAACGAAACAATATTTAGAATTTCTTTGATTGAATTTATGCCTGAATATAATACGAATAATATATGGGGGTGAAACGTAATAACCCACAAATGTGTGTTCATCAAGATTTTACGAACACTTACACTTTTACGAACATTTTTCGTTTTTTGGTTTACACCATTTCTTTTAAGGTTTAAACCACCTTGGTTTAAACCAGCCAACCTTGTTCTGTAGTATAGAATATGCAGGATATAGTAAGTGAACAGCATGTATTTGCGATGACCAAAATATGAATTTCAAAGCTTCTACAGAATCAAAATCTTGTTTTTGCTTCTCTCTTGAGAATAAAATGATATAAAAATGTTTCTCATAAAATACAGCTTATTGCTTTATGATAGGAAACAACTTTCCATTACAGCGAAAAATTATCTTTAGTTCTTTCTAAATAACAGCGTTCCTTTAGAGAACGTTACTGAAGGTTATATCTTTCTCAAGAACCACTTCGTCTGTAGACTCATAAAAATTATCTTTGCTGAGAATGCCTCTTTATCATCTTTCCATTTGAGCACGTTTCACATGTCTTCTATATATGTATTTTCTTTATTGTATCTCTATTTTTAATTTCCGTTTGCATTTCCTACTTGTACGTCAGAATAGCCTAAACCAAATCAACATAACATTAACTATTTAAATATAAATATATTCAGATATTTATAAAACGACTGTATTATAATTTATGACCAACATAGTTTCATCGTTCATATCACACTTATTTTTGTTTTACTCAAATAATTTCTTTTCCAGTTATAATATATATATTCCTTTATAATTCTTTACTCATTTTTATTATTCAATGAAATATAATTAATTTTTTAATTCAAATAGGTACTGCAAACTAATTGGTCCATGTCATTACTATCATAATTCGTATAATCAGCTTTTGTTTCTAATCTCTGTTAATTTGCTGGTATAATTGCTGTAGATGACAAAACAGGAATACTGTATTTACCAGCAATTTTATTGGTATCGTTAAAATTTAAATCAGTTTCTGAAGGAAATGTATTACGTAACTTTATTTATGGCATTCCCAAGTTTGATTGTTGCTTGCATGTGAATATTGTGGATATTTCTGAAAGGAAAGAATCAATTTAAAAAAATGTTTTAAAATCATTAATGATGCAATAAAAACACATAAAAGATAGGAATAAACTAGTCAGTCAAATTGGTCTATTGATTAATATAAAGGAAAAAGATACGAGTGTGATGCCTTCAGCAATATATTGGTGAGTAAGTAGGTGAAGTTACTTACTTTGTTGAAAACAGTTTGTTCATATGTTCGTTCGAAATGTATTGCTTTGCTTTTTCTTATTAGGATCTACTTCTATAGTTAGTCCCCATAGGGACACATAACAAGAATAGATTAAAATGGAGAAGATTAGAGTAAGTAGATTAGAGTAGAGACCACTAATTATAGAATAGAAACTTAGTAGGTTTCAAATATTTATTTTATAGAAAACGGAAAGGAAGTGTTAATAACTAGACACGTTTAGTACATAATTCCTCTTTCAAGAACACGTGGCAAATACATATGGTTTCCTTGTGAATGGCCCTGGTGTATATTAAGCATTGAACAAAAGCTGAAAGTAGTCCAGAATTAAATTTTAATCTGTAGATTCTGTCTCCTATAGATCAATTTTAAAATAAGGTTTCTGATTATGTGTACCAAGTACGCAACATCCTTTCTTACTTTACCTTTTTTTCAACTCAATATTCCTATTAGTGTGACTTACTTAAGTGACAAATCTGTTGTCAAATCACTTTTAATTGTTATATAGACTTCCAGTGTAAGAGGTGTAGAGAGTGACGTAAATTGAAACATTATTACTTTCGAAAGTTTGTATTATAAAACACCGAAAGAGTTACTAATTAGACTCATTTCGCAGACAATTTCCCTTTCGTGAACATATGACTAATGTATATGGTTTCTTAGATCTTGGCACTGGGTTGGATTACCAAAGCATCGGATAAAAACTCAAAAAGTTTCAAAACTAAATTTGATTTATAGATTACGACTCTTATAGCTCCGGTGCTCAAAAGAGACATTAAACTTAAACCTTGTCAACATATTTTAGGTGATAGTACAGTATTGTTGGTACTGAAGTAATGTAGCAACCAAAAAGGAAGATATATTACTGTCAATTCGTTTAAACTTATAACTAGATACACCGTATAATAACACTGAAGCGTATTTATAAATTATTTTTCCGTAGTTACATAGTATTACTAACTAGAAGATCGAACAGTAATAAATGAATAGTTTCATCAGCAATTTATAAAATGTTCTTGTAAATTGTAGGTTCATAATTGAGTAATACTTTCTGTCACCAGTGGTAATCATTTGCCTTACACGTTTAAACGTTTCCTTACATTCCATGACAAAATTGCTTTGTCGTGACACATTCTCTTATTGGTTGTTAGATATAAATCGCTATACGGTTTTTCTCTTTTTCTTGGCCCAAAATTTCTACCATGACCCTCAAAATACAATTCTTCTCAAAGGATGCTCTAATTACTCTCTTCCATTTGTATTTTTCTCTTTTTATATTTCTTATTATTTAAAAAAATGTTCTCATCCCTTGTACATTTTAAAATACTTTTTTCTTTATGTTTTCTTAACCTCCCTGATTTTACCTGTATTCAAAATTTAAATCTCTGGTCCTTCCTAATTGCTAATTTATTTGAAGTATATTGCAATACTTAGCTGAAAATACGCATTCTTCGCATGAAGACTGTATTTGGAAGTCAACGCCTGTGGGGGTATCTCCATTCACCTCAGCGACCGCGAAAACGATGGATTTGACATTAATATAGGTCATTTTGGATTATTTTTACATGTCTCTGTAACCCTCCCCTTTGGTGAGCCCCGGCTCGCTTACAATGGTGGCTGAATTTGAAAGTCATCGTTAATGAAATCTCAGCGAATGATATCAGCGACCGCAAAAACTATTGATTTGACACTAATATCGGTCATTTTGGATTACTTTTACGTCTCGGTATTCTCCCGGTAATCCGCAGCCCGCTACCGTATTGGGTTAATTTGGAAGTTAATGCGATCCGAGTTTCACCATTAATCTCATCAACTGCGAAAACTATGAATTTGAGTTTTAATTTCTGTGATTTAAGCATTCGTCAGAATGACATTTTAGTAGCTCTCTTAATTTGCGTCGGAAGATGATTTCTTCAACTTCTGGAAAAGCATTACTTACAGCGGCTATTTTCACAACATGTTGCCAAGGAATATTGATATCAATTTTGTCAAGTTCCATCTATATGTACTTTTAGGAGAGAAAGGGTTACTGCATTGTTTAAACAAAACTTCAAATCTAAAATATGTGCAACCAATCGGTTTTCCAATCTTCTGTATATTTCGCATGATGTCAAACTAAACACAACAACACACTGATCAAATCTATGTGATAAAAATATATAAAAATACGAACACATAATAGTCTCAACACACTAACTGAGTCTTCATTAGACTTCCATTCCTGCTGAAGTCGTTCAGAAGTCTGATGAAGACAGTGTGTTGAAATGAAGACATAGTAGTTACATGTTCATGTTTTCATATACTTTTATCACGTAGCCTTGCTTAGCGTGTTGTTGTGTTAAGTTTACAATATGGAAACAGGAATGATAGGATAGTTATATTCAGCATATGTAGAGAAAATCAAGTTGGTCCATACAGGACAATATCTTGTACTAAACTTAAACTTTTCTTAATCTTGATATCCAGGTCATACTGAAGGAATCGTATAGGTTCTTTCTAAGTCATATGCTAAGTTTAAGGTATTTTGATTCGTTTTTCTTTTTCGATTTTTCTTACAAAAAAACTATATCAATTATACATGGATAATACTGTACAAGTGCTGGATTAAAAGTAATGACAACGTTATTAAAATTCATACCTGTTTTTATGCACAGAAGAATACTTGTTACAGTCCTTCAATGTAACCATCTCCCATTTCTTTCATCCTCTACCACAAGTGTGAAAGGCATTGTCCATCGTCAGCGTGCTAATCTTTGTTGATATCCCTCAGGGATTGCCATATGGTACAGATGATGACTTCTCTTGTGTTGTAGTGCTTCCGTCATTTTGGCAGAAAGGGCATCATCAAGTCCCTGAAAACATTGTTATGCACCGCGCCCAAGTGGGAGTTTAATCTTGATTCTCATACTTTGTTTTACTGTCCGAAACATTGTTATCGCGGTTCCACTTTCCTCATCTACTTGAAGACACTGTTGCTTTTGACTGATTAGCACTCAATCGTTACCACTGGCCGCACTTCATCGCGTCACATTCCCTTATCTGCTATGGAACACTTGTAGTGCTGAGACACTGCCTCCAAGGTGAATGTTCCGACTATTTTTTATCCAGCCTATATAAATTCATCATCTGCCTCTTATCTACTTACTTGTGAGAAGGAAGTGTGCTTAATATCGGAAATGCAAGTTTTAGCTAATGGGGTTGCTCTCACTAGCTTCCTGGACAATTAAAACGTTATTGCGTGAAATAAAAGTTTATGGTAAACAATATTATCTAATAATATGTAAAGATAGAGTACTATTTATTCATGCTTACATACGTGTATGAACTTCTTACCTTAGAATTTGCTTTATTCATTTCAAGTGAGTAACAAATTTCGTTGTAAAAAAGGTAAATAATTTTATGCCATCCATTTTATGAATGTAAAATCCAATTAGTCTGTTGTTATGACTAGAAAGAAAAATCTTAGCCAGAAAAGAGAGACCAGGAATTTTAAATTAAATATGTACTTTATTATTAGATTTACCCATTTTACAGCTTTCGTTATATCGATCATATTTATAAAGCACTCATAAATGCTTTACTTCGTAAATGTATGAGAACTTCACTGTAAAGCAAAAGGGTCTCACTTGTTGAATCATGCAGAATTGCAAGGTTACAAGATTATATGAAGATTGGAAATGGCGAGAGGAAAATTATGCAAAATAAAGGCATAGTATTAACTTCAAAAACATCTTATGGAAGTAAATACGATTTACGTTCTGTTTTGAGAAATGCGAGATTTTTCCTTGAGATGAAGAAACATCATGACTCTTTACATATATTCGATGTTGCTTCTTCTTTTGATTTCTTCTGTAAAGCGATTTTCCTTGTAACAAGTGCATGGCTTAGAAAATACAAAATAAGAAAAGAAAGGAAGTGACTTGCTCTTCTTCGAAGCAACCAAAGCGAGTGAAAATCCATTTCATAAATATCATATTGCTTCGTTCCCCTTTTGCTTCTCAAGTTTCTTGTCTAGCGGTCTTATCTTTACAGGGTTCTATGGAGAACGTTTTATCTTCCTTCATACGTAGCAGAGAAAAAACAGATTTTAAGCACAGAAGAGAATCTCACTTATCTCGATTATCTTCTGCAAAACATTCTCTCTGGCCATAAAATACTAAAATGATTTCTACGCCGTAAAATTTGAACTATGAGTCCCGAACATCAACTCTATCTATAAGCCTTACATATAACCTTTTCAAACTCTCATTTCACAGGAGTTTCTTTGAGTTTCATGTGTGATCATTTGTACATGAAACACAGTTTTGACTAGTATCGGACTACAACTTGTCATTAATAAAACATATTAGTGCTTTGTATTAAGTGTTCCGTATTTAATTATCGAAACAGAAAATACCGGGTTCTTTATACGAGAAACATATAAAAGGTTTAAATTACTGAACGCTCTGCTATTCTCATTCTTACGGACTTTTCAAAATTTGTATATTAAAAGCTTTACAAAACGTTTATTTGAAGGTATACGCTTACAAAATGTTAACGAAATACACGTGAACGATTTTGTTTACGTTTGCAAGCCAAATCTTGAAACCTTTAGTCAGAAGGAACTCTTCTTAGTAACATTTTAAATGAATTACGCCATCGTAATATATCATTAATGAGAATATAGAATCCACGGAAGTAATTTTAATAATAATAATAATAATAATAATAATAATAATAATAATAATAATAATAATAATAATAATAATAATAATAATAATAATAATAAACACCTTTAATTCGTTCGCTATCACCTTGATTTCAGTACCCCAACCCAATGTTCCACCTGCACTTTTGAAGCATTCATCCTTTTTTTCTTCATTACCCCTCATAATATGATGTACATATTTGATTTTAGAGGCTGGTTTGCTAAATGAAAAAATGGCAGGAAAATGACGCCATTTGGGGTCAGTTGCACACGACAGTCTTTGGAGTATTATATGCTACTTGACGCCAAATGGTGTCATGAGCATGTATTGTTTACTAGTACTTTCATATTTATTTGTTACATATTTTATGTATTTTATGTATTTTACTTATTTAACATTGATATCGCGGCGTGATTAGTTGTGACTTTCTAATCATTGTGCTTTCACTCTGCTCCTAACCTAACCGAACCTAACCTAATAGAAGAGAGTCAGTGCTTTATTATTTTATCTCTGCGTCCACCTCGTGTCCAGATTCCCTTTTCTCTTGATGTTGGAAAGCATATGTTCACTTCCTTTATTTAGGATATAGTAAACTAACCATATACTAAACTAACCTAAACTGGCTGTGTAAATTTAATGTGATCCAACCAAATCCAACCGGACTAATCTAAATTAATGCGCTAACCTATTAGTACCATAAGCTACGTTGGAAAACTAACATCAGAAAGTGAGTGTATGTAACACAAACACCAGTATTCTAATTGTTGTTTCTCTAGTTCAACTGAATTTCACAGTAGTTGTTCAGAAATGCACACTAAAGAAAATGACCAGGCCAACACTATGTGCCATCAGATTATAAAAGCTCTATACCTGGGTAGCACTTTACAGAGAATGTCTACAATGAGAGCTACCTCTTGACACCAAATGGCGTCAAATGGCACACATCAATAAGTATGAATGACGCCATATGGCGTCAAGTAGCAGCGAACGAGTTAAAGACTGTAGAAAGGATCACACGTATAATTATCAATTTCGTCAGTGTTAAATGTCAACCACTGGAGGACGTTTGTTTCCATCTAAACGGCGAGATACGTAACTTCTAGAATTCTACAATCATGAATCTTCGTTTCAATGGT
The DNA here is from genome assembly GCF_964235325.1 of Thermobia domestica. NCBI lineage: Eukaryota > Metazoa > Arthropoda > Insecta > Zygentoma > Lepismatidae > Thermobia > Thermobia domestica. The sequence continues at coordinate 211,740,080 of NC_137462.1, read as the reverse complement.
AGAAATGGGTGGCCACCATTAAAGCCAGCGTTACCGGTGATTATATTAACCCATTACCAGCCAAACACTTGTATCGTTGTTAATGTCATAAAATGTGTTTATTCATAACTGTTTGAGATATAAAGTCGACTAAAAGCAGGGAATTTAATAGGTGAATTCTGTATCATGCAGAAGAGACTGTGAACAAATGAGAGCAAATGAAATATTGGAAGAATATCTTTCCAAACACTTTCAAAAAATAGTAAAATAAACCGTCCCAAAAAAGGGACAATGGCTGATAATGGGTTAATAGGTTGACTTAACGAACTGGATCGAGCTAATTGCTCTAGCTATCTATTGCGAAAAGAAAACAGGATTCAGAAATTCGCTTTAGTTTATAAGTTACCATGTGGAGTAAGGTACTATTAACATTACTACCGATAACTTATAAAGCCCAGTAGTGTGATCTTATTAAATCACCAGTAAGAATACTTATGGATTGTCTGTAACGACATATAAAGTTACAGTATCATTGTCGGTATTTACATTTCAACTACTATATATGTACACTTACCAGTCAGAACCTTATGATCACCTACCTAATGTCTGGTATATCCACTTTTGACTCATAGGACAGCAATAAGCGGTTTGACCTGGAAGCAATAAAATGTTGGTAGATGACAGGAGACATGGCGTTAAAAATTTGCACATACAAGCAACTTAATTCTTGTAAATTCCATAGTGGGAACCAATGAGCTGAACACTGACATTCAACTACATTTCAAAGTATTCAATTTGGTTAAGATCGAGTGACTTTATAGACCATTACATCAACTGAAATTCATCAATGCTCGAGGGGCCCAGTGGCTCAGTGACAGAGCGTTCACCTTCGGTGCTTGGGGTTCCTGGCTCGATCCAAGCTCGCGCCACGTGGATCTTTTGGTGGACACACACCGTGCTCGTGGGTTTTCTCGGATTTCTCTCGGGTTTCCTCCCACTTTCTTCATTCCACCATTTCATTTATTTCTCATAATCACCGTTTCCATTAGCCTAACCGGCATAACCGTGGGACGTAAAACTCAAAGATTTCATTTCATCAGAGTGCTCCTCAGACCAATGTCACACAACGTTGGCTTTATAAGTAGTTGTCCCCTTTTAAAGATAAATGTCATTCCAAGCTAAAAATATAGCCGACGTGAATGGGTGTATCTAATCAGTAATGTTCTGCCGGTAGTTAGGAACCGTCGTGGTGTCGTAGTTAGAACCGTCCACACAGAGACGGGCTAGCCAATTTGCTGCCCCGTGCAATGGCATAATTTGCCACTCCCCTTTCTCCAGGAAGAACAACTCTTAAAAGGTACGATTTTCAGTATGCTACCCAATCATGAACAACGAAGGGGAAGGATAGGGCACTTGCACTCAGAAGGCCTAAACACTACAAATACAATCTCATTGTTTCTGTTTTTCTTTTAATAATAGTATATTATGTTAGTGAAAGATAAAGAAACACACCTGCAGAGGAAAGATAGTAATCCTTTTTTGTAGAATTCAATATTGAGCTTAAATCTTAATATATCAGTTTGCAATTCTAGTACAACTGCTCTTTTATCTTTATTTCTTGATTTTCCTTCTGTTAATTTTTTTTTAAATCTTGTTTCAACCTTCAATGATAAGAAACTTGTTTGTGGCAAAGACAAGACTAGTTTCCATATTAAACCTGTGCTAACTAACTAAAGGGAGCAGGTGTTCGCTACTGTTGGAGAATTAAGTTCTTAACTCTTGGAGTTTACCGCATTCCATGTGAATGTGGTGAGTCATATATTGGACAAACTGGGCAAACCATTGGAGCCAGATGCAAAGAACACAACAGTTACATCAGACTGAACCAGTCAGAAAAATCCGGGCTGGCTGAAAATAGCATCGAACAGAAACATAAGATTTTATTCACATATACCAAAATAATAGCAAAATTCTCAAGAGTTTGGGACAGAAGGATAAAAGAAGCTGTTGCAATCACACAAAAGAAAACACACCTTAATAGAGACACAGGATTTTAATATAGTCAAACATGGACACCAATTATATCCCGCCATTTCAACCACCAATCAGAAGAGTCCAATCATACACACATGAAGTATATATTCCACACAATCTATTGCTCCACCATATTGTACTAAAGATGAGGACGATGTCAGCTCTTGAAACGTCGCAAGATATAACAGTATTTAACTGGCTGCTAGCCCGAGAAGACTTGTTCACAATTAAGTTCTTGTTTGTAACAACAATCAAACAATTCATGCTTTGATTTGTTGATCATTTGCTTTAGCACTGTCCATACGACTTTAAACAAATGCAACCTAAACATGATTTATGGTATTCAAAGTATTCAAAGAGAAAGTCAGTTTAGTACATTTAACTACCATCATCATGAAGTCTGCTTCCAACAAGAAATGTTTATTTTAAATAATATAGTCATGACGTGGGTTCCTGTCACCACGGCATGGCGCGTCCTCAGGTTGCGGATCGAGGAGAAGGCCTCTAGATATAGAGGTTGGCTGCGAATATACTGATAAGCAGTCTCGGACAGCCGATTAGGAGTGGTCCTCCAGCTTGGGGGTTTGGAAGGAGCTAACAATATCATCCTGTAGAAAAAAAAGCACTTGTTCAGAATATTCACAAAAGCCTCGGACAAGGACTGATAACTTGGCACGACCTCAGCAAAAGAAAATGGACATGAGATTTGGAACATGGAATATTAGGAGTCTTTATAGGGCAGGCGCGTTAAAATCCGTAACGAGTGAGTTAGAAAAATACAGGATGGACGTAGTAGGAGTTCAGGAAGTTAGATGGGATGGAAATGGATCTGTGAATTCCGGAAATTTTACGTTCTTTTACGGGGAAGGAAATAAAAATCACCAGTTAGGAACAGGGTTTTTCGTTCATAAACGCATATTACCAGCAATTAAACGGGTTGAATTTGTTACTGACAGACTTTCTATTATTACTCTTAAGGGACGATGGTGTGATATAATTATTTTAAATGTACATGCCCCAACTGAAGATAAGAATGACGATATAAAAGACAGTTTTTACGAAGAAGTGAAACGGATATTTGACCAACTCCCGCGATACAATATGAAAATTTTATTAGGGGATTTCAATGCGAAGGTAGGACGAGAGGATATTTTCAAACCGATTATAGGGAACGAAAGTCTGCATAAGGAAAGTAATGACAACGGTGTTAGACTCGTGAACTTTGCAACATCCAAAAACCTAAGCGTGAAGAGTACAAAATTCCCACATCGAAACATTCATAAATACACATAATCAAATTGATCACGTTTTAGTAGATAGAAGAAGGCAATCTAGCATAATTGATGTCCGATCGTTTAGAGGGGCTGATTGTGACACTGACCACCACCTGGTAGCAACGATAATACGAGAGAGGTTATCGTTGAATAAAGGTAACATTCATTGTCCGAAAACGGAGAGATTCAATTTAAAGAAATTAGAAGAGAGCCAGGTAAGAGAGAAATACCAGATTGAAGTTTCGAATAGATAATTGTCTTTAGAAGATTCGGAGTGCACTAGTGTTGAGGATACCTGAATTGAAATTAGGGATAGCATTAAAATTTCAGCAAAAGAAAAATTGGGACACGCGGAAATACGTAGGAACAAACCATGATTCGACCAGGAGAGCATTAAACTAGCAGAAAAGAGAAAACAGGCAAAATTACGCTGGCTACAAAATCCGAATGAAATAACTACACAAAATTTCGCAGATATCAGGCGGGAAACTTCCAAAACTTTTAGAACAAAGAAACGCGATTTTCTGAAGGCTAAAATTAAGGAAATTGAAGATAATAGTAAAAATAAAAACGTCCGGGACATGTATAAGGGAATAAACAAATTTAAGAAAGGCTATCAACCTCGTGCTTATATATTAAAGAAATCTGACGGTACAGTTCTCACTGACACCGATTGCATCTTAAATAGATGGAAAGATTTCTTTGACGATTTTCTTAACATACAACCAAAAACTAGTGTGCGTGGAGAAAAGGAGATACACGCCGCAGAACCATATATTCCAGAACCCAACCGAATAGAAGTAGAAACCGCTATAAAGAAATTAAAGAAACACAAATCTCCGGGTGTAGATGAAATTCCGGCTGAGTTAATTTTAGCTGGAGGCGAAAAATTGTGGAACAAGATACACAAACTCATTCTCCTTATCTGGAACAAGGAAGAATTGCCACAAGAGTGGAAAGAATCAATCATTGTTCCAATTCACAAGAAAGGCGACAAAACTGACTGTAATAATTATCGAGGCATTTCTCTTCTCTCAACATCCTATAAAATCCTTTCAAATATTCTATTAGCAAGACTGACCCCATACACAGATGAAATTATTGGAGATTAGCAGTGCGGATTTAGACGAAATCGATCAACTATCGACCAAATATTTACCATTCGCCAAATACTCGAAAAAAAAGTGGGAATACAACACCCTGGTGCATCAACTATTTATTGATTTTAGAAAGGCGTACGACTCGGTTAGGAGAGAAACATTATACAACGTTCTTACAGAACTTGAAATACCGAGAAAGCTAATTAGATTAATTAAGATATGTTTAAATGAATCCCAAAGTAAAGTCCGGGTAGGAAAATTTTTGTCCACGAGCTTTCACGTCGAAAATGGCCTGAAACAAGGAGATTCGTTGTCGCTATTATTATTTAACTTTGTTCTGGAATATGCTATAAGGAAAATAAAAGATAGCAACCAGGGCCTACAGTTGAACGGTATTCACCAGGTTATGGCATATGCTGATGATGTAAATTTAATAGGGGATGATAGGAGAATAATAGAAATAAATGCAGAGATCTTATTAAACGCTTGCAGGGACATGGGGTTAGAAGTAAATGCAGAGAAAACTAAATACATGGAAGTGCGTCGGGACCGTAATACAGCAAATTATAGATGCGTTAAAATATTAAATAATAATTTTGTTAAAGTGGATAATTTCAAATATCTAGGATCAATATTAACAGTGGAAAATCATATCCACGAAGAAATTAAATGTCGACTAAAAGCAGGGAATTCGTGTTACTATTCGGTTCAAAATATCTTGTCGTCGCGAATTCTGTCGAAGAATATGAAGCTTAGAATATATTTGTATTTGTATTTGTATTTATTTACTCCATTTGAAACCAAGATACATTTGGTATTTGGAGGGTTCAGACAGTCCTCTTTCTTACAGTAAATACACTTAGAAAAAGAAATATGTTACACTATTTAATATACATTATTGTAAAGATAATCTGCTACGCTGTAATATACTTTATCCACCAGGAATCTCTTGAGTTTCTTTTTAAAAACATTTATATTTTCTTCATTTTTTATTTCTCTGGGCAGCTTTTTGTAAATTTGTACTCCCATATGGCTTGGGCCTTCCTGAACTAATGTTAGTGTTGTAAAATATTGTCTTCTTTCATTTTGTTGTCTGGTATTATATACGTGATTTATTTGGGTTCCATCTTTCAGTTTAGCTGCATAGATTGCAGTTTCATATACATAAATAGATGGTAGGGTAAGGATGTGGTGCTGTTTAAATTTTTCTTTGCATGATGTTCTCATGTGTAGACCAAATATTATCCGTATTGCTTGCTTCTGTTTCATGAAGACTGCTTTGCTGCTTGAAGATTTACCCCAGAAAATGATGCCGTAATTTAGTATAGGGTGTATAAGCCCGTAGTATACTTGGATCAAAGCTTTAGTATTTAACGTTTCTTTTAGTATCCTGAGTGCATAAAGTCTGGAATTTAATTTTACTATTATTTCTTTAACGTGGGTTTCCCAAGTTAGATTTTCATTTATATGTAATCCTAAAAATTTAATTTCATGGGTGAAATCTAGTTTTAGATTTAATTTATTTTTGGTTTCTTTTATTTTCGTGTTTTGTTTTGTGTGAAAAAAAGGTATTTTGTTTTTGTGTTGTTTATGCATAAGCAGTTACTTTCGAACCATTTTTTGGCTTGATCCAATACTCTACATGTGTTGTTCCTTAGCTCACTTACGGTTTTACCCTCTACAATTACGCTTGTGTCATCTGCATATAAAATTACTTCAAAATTCTTCAATATTCCTGGAAAATCATTTATATACAGTAGAAATAGGATTGGACCTAATATTGAGCCCTGAGGCACGCCGTTGCGGACTTGTCTTGGGTTTGATAAATATGTTTTTACATTCCCATTTTGTATGTGGGAGACTTCAATTGCTTGCGTCCTCCCCTGTAAATAGGTTTCCATCAGCTGTAGCACTTTCCCCCTTATGCCATAATGCTCAAGTTTTCGTAAGAGTATTTTGTGGTTAACTAGATCGAAAGCTTTGCTTAAATCATAGAAAATGCCTAAGATTAGTATTTTATCATTTAGCCCTTTTAGTATGTTTTTTATAAGCGTATATGTTGCCGTAGTTGTGTTTTTTCCAGTTACAAAACCGTGTTGTTCATGGCATAGTATCTGCTGTTTGTTCAAGAAATTTATTAGTCTCTTTTTAATTAGTTTCTCAAATATTTTATTTATTGGGTGTAAGAGTGATATCGGTCTGTAATTTTGTATCAATGTTCTGTCTCCCTGTTTAAAGATTGGTTTTATTTTAGCTTCTTTTAATTTTGTTGGATATTTTCCTGTATTGAGACTTTCATTAAATAGGTGTGTAAGTATAGGTACTAAATTCTGGCTGTTCTGCTTGATTATTTCAATTGGAATTTCGTCGCTTGTAGCTTTATTTGGGTTTAATCTATTTATTTCATAAAATACCTCATGTTCTATTATCGGCATGAGGAACATAGTTTTGCATGTCCTAGGTTTAAAATTTCTTAATAGTTTAATAGCCTTTTCGCTATCTTGCGTCTTATTCGTTAATTTATCTGCAATATCGATAAAGTAATCATTAAATATTTCTGCTATTTGGTCAGGATTCGTGATCTGTATCTGATTGACGTAAAGACTAATATTGTTTTGTGTACGTTTATTTTCCCTTCGTGTATTTTGATTAACTACCTTCCACAATGTTTTTGTTTTGTTATTTGCTGTCATTATTTTGTTTGTGTAATAACCTTGTCTAATATTACGTAATTTTCTTTTGTATTGATTTATAAATACTTTATTTAGTGTTTTATTTAGTGTAGTATTTCCTGTTTGTTGGGAGTTTTTCAGTAAACGTCTTTTTATTTTGCTGAGTTCCCTAACTTCTGGTGTCACCCAACATTTTTTAGTGTTTTTTGTATTATTTTTTATTATTATTTTCGGGAAGGATACGTCAAAAATACAGTGAATACGATCAAAAAAGGCGTTATATTTTTCGTCAGTTGTGGATTTGTTATACACGTCCACCCATGTTTCGTTTGTTACTAATCTCGTAAATTTCTCTTTATGTCTTAGCCTGTAGTTTCTGATTGTGCGTGTTTTGTGAGTATTGTCAATTTTTTGTTGTGTTTCTATGTACATCATCTGGCATGTGTGATCAGATAGCCCATCAATTATATCATATTTGATGTCATCTTTTACATTAGTAAACACATTGTCAATAGCCGTTTTTGAGTGTGTGGTTATTCTAGTTGGTTTATTTATGATTGTATGTAATGTTATACATGTTTAGAAGTGTAATTGCGCGTTCTTTTTCTGAGGAGTTTTTTAGGAAATCTATGTTGAAATCTCCGCATATTATAATTTTTTTTTCTTATGTATATTCCGTATGCCCTCTAGAAACATTTTGAGTGAATTAAAGAAGGTGTCAAGAGATCCCCGTTGGCTACGATATACTACAGCAATTATTAAATTTAACTTTTCTATAGTAATGACTGCACTTTCATAAGCGAACTCGGTACTTCGCATGTCTATTTTTTTAACATCTTGTGTCAAGTTTTCTTCGACTAGGATTACTGATCCTCCCCTGCTGTTTATTTCCCTACAGAAGTGACTAACTACTTCATAGTTTTGAATTTTTATTTGTTCAATATTTTCTTTTGTTAACCAATGTTCGGTCAGGCACACGATTTGCGGTTGTTTGTCTATTGTATGTAAGAATGCTTCAAGGTCAGTTATTTTTGATGTCAACCCTTGGATATTCTGGTGCATTAATGTCACAATGGGTTTCTGCGTGTTTCTCCTTACCTGGATATGTGGGTCGATGTCCTGTCCTCTCTGTTCTGCATTCGTTCCATCTGTTCTTCCACTCCCCCCTACTCACTTATCACTGTTGTTCACTAACACTTCACTTCCCCCCTCCGCTCCCCTTCTTTGGTTGTAGGCGGTTTTTCCTCTAGGGTCCCTCACGTTGATGCTTCTTTGATAGTCTCCGTCGCCCGTTGCTTCCTGCAATGACGTGTTCCTGTCGGCAGAGGGTTTTGTTTGGTGGACCTGTTCTCCTGAATACATGCTGTTCTCATAGTCTATACACTGTTGCAAGCTGTATTTTGTACCGTTGATAATTATTTTGTCATATCTGAGATGCGCGTTGTAACCATCGTTTCTGGCTTTTATTAGATGAACTTTTAACTGTTCACGAATTTCTTGCACTCCGCGAGAATATTGCTCACTGATACTTATGCCCACTGTGTGTAGTTTTCGCCCATTTCTAAGAATTTCTTGTTTTTTTCTTGAACGAAATTAATTTCACAACAATTGGTCGTTGCCCACGGCTGCTTCCCATCCGATGTGCTCTTTCGATCATGTCACTTGTTATAGTTACGTCCGTGTTTTTCCTGATAAGTTCTATGACCTTTTGTTCTGTTGTATTCCAGTCCTCGTAGTTTTCATCTTCTTTTACACCGTATAGCACAATGTTGTTTCGTTTGGATTGCCCTTCGAGATAGTCAAGTTGGTTTTTGATATCCCGGTTTTCCTTTATGAGTCTTTGTACTGTGTCCTGTTCTTTTTGTAGCTGTTGTTCGAGCAAAGTCACTTTAGTTATCATGGGGAATGGCGGAAACTTCATAACGAAAAACTACATAATTTATACGGTTTACCAAACATTGTTAGGGTCGTCAAGTCTAGGAAGCTTAGGTGGGCGGGTCATGTAGCTAGAATGGAAGAAAGTAGAAACGCTTTCAAGGTCTTGACTGGAAGACCGATCGGAAAACGACCATTAGGAAGACCTAGGCGCAGATGGGAGGACAATATTAAGATGGATCTCGCAGAGATTGGAATACAAAGTAGAAACTGGATGCAGTTAGCTAAGGATAGAAGTCAGTGGAGAGCTTTTGTGAACGCGGCATTGAACCTCCGGGTTCCATAGGCCATAGAGTTAGTTAGTTAGTTAATATAGTCATGACAGATTTTGCCGCCTTTCAAAACTTGCCTCCCTGGCAAATTAACGTGTTGCACATATGGTAGAGCCGGCCCTGTTTCCATACGAGCTACCGGACACATGAAGCCGTATGAGATTCTTCAAAGCATAATGGAGTCATCACCAGTATGTCATCGTCCTAGTATAGGGTGGCCAAACCGTCAACTAGAAAAAACGAGACAACTTTCTACTTTTGGATAGGTTGCTTCCCTAAATATATATTTTGCCTCTCCGTTCTCTCTCTCTCTCTCTGCATCTTTCACAAAAAGGGGCAAATTTACACTTTTCGTTTTAAAATCTATTGAAAAGGTTTTGGAATTAATTAAATAACAAGTGACTATCAGCAACTAACAAAAAATAAAATTTTGAAAACGTTACTAAAAATATATGAAACATTCATCAATATCTGTCAATCAACAAAATCTGTCACCGGCAGAATTTATAACGAACTACTCTCAGCATATAGAAGAAATTATAGATAGGGAGAAGAAGAGTGCATGCATAATGCTAATGGGAGATTTCAACGCAGTTGTGGGAGAAAAACAGGAAGGTAGTATCGTAGGCAAATATGGTTTAGGTGAAAGAAAAGAAAGGGGAGAGGGACTGGTGAATTTCTGTAGACAGAATTCACTAGTAATTGGGAACACTTGGTTCAATCAGCACAAGAGAAGAAGATATACATGGAAATCACCAATAGACGGCGGAAGATATCAAATCGACTATGTTATGATTCAGGACAGGTATCGGAATAGCTTAAAGAACGCGAAGACCCTTCCCGGGGCTGATATTTTCTCTGATCATAATCTTGTGCTGGCCGAAGTAGATATTCAACTGAAAAATGTAGGCAGAAGAAAAGTAGGTAACAAAGTGTTGAATACTGAAAAGTTGAAAAACGAGGAAATAAGAAATCTTTTCGCTGAAAAATGTTCAAACGAGGAAAGGATAGGCGCAGGTAGTAGCGCACGGTGGGAACATATTAAACGTTGCTTACAGCAGGCTGCAGAAGAAGCAGTAGGTTACCGCGAACACAAACCTGCTAAGAAACCATGGGTTACAGAGCAGATGTTGCAGAAAATGAGGGAGAGGAAGATGTGGAAACAGGTTGATACAGAAGAGGGCAGAAAGACGTACAGAAAGTTAAATAATGAATTACTAAGAGAAACAGACAAAGCGAGGGAAGAGTTTTATAAAAGAAAATGCGAGGACATAGAAAAATTAGAAAGAGTTGGGAAATATGAGGAAATGTACAAGGAGGTGAAATCTATGGAATTTCGGAGGAAACAAGGGAGTATTATGATCGCAGTAGAAAATAAGAATGGGAAGGTAGTCAGCGAGAGAAATGAGGTTATAGGAAGGTGGAAAGAATACGTTGAAGACTTATATGAGAGTAGGGATGGACCGTGTAGCCTAAATGTTGAAGTGGAAAATGAAGTAGGCGAGGATGATAAAGGATTTAGTATTCTTCGGGATGAGTTTGAAAAGGCTATATCCGAGATTAGGAATGGAAAGGCAACAGGAATAGATAACATACCAATTGAATTCATTAAAAATATAGGAGACAAGGGAAAGAAAGAATTGTGGCGACTATGTAATGAAATATATGGAACGGGAGGATGACCAAGAGACTTTCTGTAAACGATCATGATACAGATGGCTAAGAAATCGAACCCAAAGAGATGTGAGGATTATAGAACTATTAGTCTCATATCTCATGCAGCTAAAATTCTGCTTCGAATACTGAACAGAAGGTTATATGGAAGAACAAATAAAGATGTTGAGGAAGAGCAGTTCGGGTTCAGAAGAGGCAAGGGCACAAGAGATGCTATTGGATTATTAAGGGTGATCGGTGAAAGATTTATAGAGAAAGGGAAAGAGGTATATGTTGTATTTATTGATCTAGAAAAGGCTTTTGACCGCGTGAATTGGGAATTGTTGTTGGGAGTTCTAACAAAGATAGGGTTGGAATGGAAAGATAGAAGACTCATAAGAAACTTATACATGAACCAACAAGTAAGTGTTAGGATAGGGGAAGAACTGACGGAAGCGAGTGCAATTGGAAGGGGAGTTCGACAAGGATGCTGCCTCTCACCAACACTATTTAATGTCTATCTAGAAGAGATAGTGAAAAATAGCCTACATGATGATGATGGCATTTTGGTAGGAGGTAGAATGATTAGATGTATAAGATTTGCAGACGATATGGCGCTTGTTGCAGAATCTGAAAAGAAAATCAATAAAATGTTAGAAAAAATGAGAAGGGGTTTTGAAGAATATGGGATGAAAATAAATGTTAGAAAGACAAAAGCCATGATGATTGGAACGAAAGGGTCTGTGTCAAATATAAAAGTAGGAGGGGAGAAAATAGAACAAGTGGATAGTTTTCGATACCTGGGTAGTGTTCTTAGTAATGACATGAAATGCGAACGTGAAATAAAAGCAAGGATAGGAATGGCGAAAGAAGCCTTTAAAAGAAAGAAAAGTCTGTTTTGTGGGACCTTGAACAAAGAGTTGAGAAAAAGACTCATAAAATGCTTCGTGTGGAGTGTTGTACTGTATGGGGCGGAAACGTGGACATTACGTAAAAGTAACGAAAATCAACTGGAAGCCTTCGAAATGTGGGTGTGGAGAAGAATGGAAAGACTTAGTTGGGTCGAGCGGTAAACGAATGAGAGAGTGTTAGAAATGGTGGGTGAGAAAACACTTTTAGATATTATTAGGAAGAGGAAGAGAAACTGATTGGGACATTGCCTAAGAAGAGATTGTATCATGGGGGACGTCCTAGAGGGTATGGTGGCGGGAAAGAGAGGGAGGGGGCGAAGGAGCCTACAATTAATGGATGATATTAAAACAGAAAGATCATACGTGAAGACGAAAAGGTTAGCGGAGGACCGTGGAGCATGGAAGCTTCTCAGCTGCGGCAAGTGACCTGCCAATAAAGGCAGAATACCTATGATGATGATGATGATGACTCTCAGCATCTTTATTTTTTATTTATTTATTTATTTTTTGCTAGCTGGAGGCTAGCTAACCGCTCGAGGGTTACGCCCTCTATGGGAAGATGGGTGTCAGTAGAACGAGGGAAGAAAATACTGAGGGTTGGTCTATGAGATATTTTAATACTGACTGTAAGGAAAAAGTGGGAAAATAGGAAAGGAAAATTTGTGATTGACAATTTTATTGATACATTTATTATTTATTTATTTATTTATTGATGTATTTATTACTCACTTGTAGGTAGGACATTGTGATCTTTGGATCACAATCATGAAAGAATGGGTGATGAACATGATGTGGTGAAGTGCGATACACAGCAGACATAGCACAGGGTTATGTTAGTAAACAGATGTAGGTTATTCTTCTCGCTTGGGGCCTACTCCAAGCATTAATAAAAACAGTGGGAGCCCATATTAGTGACAGAGGTGTTACAGTGCAAACGATGGACAGATGAAGGATGAGATACTGTCGGTCTTCAATTCTTCGGCTAAGGGGAGATAACGGTGGTTTGGAGGTAGATTGAATGAACTACTCTCAGCATCGAATTCCAACTTCCTTTATTTGCTTTTTCTCAATTTTAAATATTATTTCACTAAAACTAGTTTTCTTTTTACTTGCACTTTTATCCTCTACGGTCCCAATTTTTTTTCAAATGATAAAAAAATTATTTTTTTTTCTAATTTTTCGTGTGTTTTGGGACAGAACAAACAGAAAAACACATCATTTGTGAAAAAATGCTTTCCGATGGATTTTATTGGTTAGTGCTAATTTGAGTACTTTGTGTCTCAATGTAAGTATAGTAACAACTAATATAATTTAATATGATTTTAATTTGAATTACTTTAAACTAAGTCTAATTTCTTATTCTAATTATACGGTAGCTGATTACAAATCGCTAGAACACTCGTACATGAAACAATTTGGTTACTTTAGGGCATAATTTTGGTAATAATCATTATTTTCAAAACAAATAATAATAATAATATTCTTTTACATTTTCATCTCCCTGAACCAGTTCTATGTATAATTGACTCTAAATGAATGTGGCAGACTTGTAAGAATGAACTATTGCACTTTACATGGAAATCTTCGAATCACTTTCTGTTTTGAAGGCAAAGATTCACGTTACAATTTTTGCATTTTACTCGTGATCTTCGCATAAAACCTTCAAAGCGTCACCGATGTTGTATCTCTCCCCTTGCATCTTCATACCAACGTCCCATTGCATCGTATCTGCTACCTGTTAGTGGTATGACAGACTGTCGCTTATCTTTCTGTAGTACGCCACATTTGATTAACTTGATGATGATCTGTCTACCCTTGGAGATACGGCATTAGAGGAAAAAGGCAGTGTTGTGTAAGTTACTTGTAAAAATGTAACGCGTTACAAGTTACTTTACTTTTTCTTAAAATGTAACGCGTTACTAACGCGTTACTTGCCCCAAAAGAGTAACTGTTACTTTACTTCGAAAGTAACGCGTTACTTTTAGGTCCGAAACTTTGAATATGTCAAAAAATCCTATTACTTCAATTTTCCGTACTACTATTACTACCGGTATTATTATTATTATTATTATTATTATTATTATTATTATTAATTATAACAACACTGTGTATAAACATGTAAGATAGGCGGTTTGTATTTAAATACTAAAAAAAGTAGTTGATTGCCAATCACGGTAGTCGTGAAGTCTAGGAATCAAGAACATTGTTCACGACCTTCTGAATTTGGGTTGAGGGTCTAGGATGAGTATTCAGGTCGAGCCAAACATTGTTAAAAGTTATAGGGCAATGGCCAAATATCTTCGAAACTGCTCGGCACGGGTTTAGAATTGTCAACGACTCGAGCAGCTCGGCTCACAGCTCATTCACTATCGACCCGAACCGAGTAGTGTTCCGAGCCACGGAGCTAACAACTCACCCAACCGAGTCGGCTAGAGCCCTCGGCTCAGTTGAGCCGAACCGAGCAGATGGCTCATCCCAACCAAGCCAGCTCGAGCCGATGATTCACTTCAAGCGAGCCGGCTCGAGCCATCGGCTCAGTTGAGCCGAGCCGAGCTGAACTTGTTATAAAAAAAATCTCTTGGAATCTCGCTATCGAGACGAGACGAGATGCGAGCAGTGTGCCCTCTCGCGAACAACACTAAAAGTATTTCATATTACTGCTTAGCTTTCTCTTTCCAGTTTAATCAGGCCATGATTTCAAAACGAGTTAAAACGAGCGAGCCATTTATCAAACTCGACTCGACTCCAAACTCGACGCCAAAAACAGTGAATCGGCTCGGAATTCGACTCGAGAATATTACCTTTCACTCGACTGCAAACTCGACTTGAATTCAAGTCGAGTTTTAGCTTGACTCGTGCCCATAACTATGCGTTAGAAAAAATTGTTGCTTATTATTATTCTGCTAAACTAATTATATAATAATAACAATGTTATTGTTAAAATGAAAAATACAGACTATAGAGAAACATTACACTACAACTAATAGAATGAGAACACATGAACTGGGGGTGAATCAAAACTTGCAAGTAACTCTAAAATCGATACATGCTTTTCAAAGCTAGTTATTCCAAACTCTATAATCAACAGGACTCGAAGATACGCAAACTGATCTGAAAGAACTCCAATATTAGGTACCATTAACAAACTATTTTCTAGTAATGAAGTAGCCTGCTCATCAGAACGCAGTTTATTCGTATTAACCCGTTACTGTATGTCGTTAATTATGACACTCTAGTTATTGATAAATATTTCCCGCCGAGGCACCACTTTACTTTTAAATCCTGTCTACCATCATTTTCAGCTTTTAAGAAAATTATTCTTTCAAATGTTCGAACGATAAAATATTTTTGTTCTTCATCTTTATAAAAACAACACCAATCAAAGTAAAATAGACTACCGGTACCATTAAACTTGTAATTCACTCACTGAATGTATTGATTTGGAGCTCTCAAAATCTGCGAAAAAATATTCCAGGTGCTTGTAATCAGTACACGTGATTTGACTGAAACTGTTCACGTCTTCCAAAAACAACAAGTTGCACTATGATCTTATCTGTTTCTTTGTGTGGCGGTGACTGACTGTCTGTCACCTACATCGTTCATGCTCCATTGCTCCATTCTGAGAAATTCGCTTACAGGAAAGAAACATTTGTTTCCGATCGAAATGCAACGCTAAAAAAATAACGCAAAGTAGGTACGTTACTGAAAAATTTGTAACGCGTTACCGTTACAGTTACTTTGGAAAAATGTAACGCGTTACTAGTAAACGATACTTAAAAAGTAACAAGTTATAAGTAACGCGTTACTTGCGTTACGTTACTTCCCAAGACTGGAAAAGGTAGGCTGTAAAGGGAGAGGATGTGCAATAGTTGAGCGGAGTTCAACAATTCCAATATATCTTTTCTTCGGAATGCCAGTAGATTTACAGTCTCTTTTGTATAAAATCCACTTATTCATTTATCTATTTGTCTCTGGACTGACAACTTGTTGGTCATTTTCTTCTACTTCAATATTACCAGATTCTTCTTCTTCAGTGTGTGGACGAAATTCTTCTCTAGGGTCCTCTACTGATAGTTGTAGATTGCTATCTTCTAAGAATTGTAAAATTGCTTCTGGTTGCAGACGTGTATTTGAAGGAAATTGATCTAAAATATTGTATGTAAATTATGAGATAGATCTGCTCTGTAATACGGAAAACTTAACAAATTAAATATGCTACATTCAATTTCTCTAACCCTTGTAGCATATTCAAAAAATTAATGAATTATATTTTCAATTAACATACAGTGGTACACTATTTCCAAACAAATTTATTGTCAGATGTCCAATACATTATTCCTAAATAATAAATTTATTTCCATTGCAATTCAAGCGGCAGAAACAAGTAAATTTACAAGAAACAGTTAATCCAACGAAGTGCTTATATAGACCCAGAATCTTTGTTTGAATACAATAAATATGAAAAAAATGCATGTACATTTTAGAGAACTCCTCACATGCCTCTATAATACAGACCCAAAGTACTCATTTGAGAAGCTACATTTCATGGCTCGCAGTCACAAAACTAGTGACAATTAAGAATAACTTGTAAATTGTGTCATTAAATTACATCAATTAGGAGATATAATTTTTTGAAATGTGACAATTAAGAATAATTTGTAAATTGTGTCATTAAATTACATCAATTGGGAGAGAGAATTTTTTGAAATACTTATAAAGTAAAACTTCTTGAGTACATATCTCTTTTCTTGGCTCTATCTTCCGGGCTCTTTGAACATTCAGTCATATTGATATGAGACGTCACTCCTCCCTTGCGTTGCCAACCACTGAAGAAAGTAACTTCAGAAACGATACAGCAAATGTTTCGAAGGAGAGTAAGATCGAAAAGTATGATGTACCCATATTTATGAATGATAACTAATGGTAAAAGGAATATGTACTCAATTGAGAACACTGGAACTGTAGAGGTTACAGTTCTATACTTCTGTTCACCTTTCGTAAATGACGGTATGTTACATCTTAGTTAAATCACAGAAACACTGTACTGTACTGGTGACAGCGCCTCAGTCTTCCACCGCCCGAAATAGAGAGTAAAAACTGTTTGTTTTTCATAAGACTTAAGCTCCTTGCACTGTCGTCTGCGGAGTGGGAGTCTTGGAGGGGGAGGCCTAGGAGGGAAAATAGTACAGCCACCATATCCACTATCGCAAACGTCGTAATGACGTTGCTCAGTAATTAGACATATTCCAATATAATCAGATAGCTTAGAAAATAATAATATAAATTAGGAAATTTTTGATTGAAAAGTTTTTTGGTACCCAATGTGCGTAAATACGGGATATGGAACATTTTTCGGGACACCGGGAATGGTAGTGAAAATATGGGACAATCCTGATTTTACGGGACGGTTGGTCATCCTGTCCTAGTATGTACGCCTCAAGCAGTTGTCCCATAAAATTGAGTGGAATCTCATGATGATGCAGTATCGTTATTTCTCGGATCATGTAACATTTGCCATTGCTTGACGGTCTAATGACGATGAATACATGTACACTCCAGTCATTATTACTATACCATGCAGTTAGCATTTGTACTCTTCTGTGGAGACCAATATCTAACAATCCACGGTAAACTGTGAGTTCAAAAGCATTCGTGCCTTCTCCACTGTTAAAGTCTATTAAAGTCTGCTGTTAATTGTGCCGCATTTCAAACTCAATCCTGCTGCCCCGCCCTCCACAGTATACGAAGTCCAATATCTTTAATGAACTGTAGTTTGTGGGTTATATTGTCCTTTTCCCGTTTTCTAAAGATATTAACCACAGCAGCTATCGTCCTGTTTCTGAGATGCTCCTTCCCAACCCTCTAGCTATCATTATCTCGCCCCTTTCAAACTCTGATATATCGCCGTTCTTCCCCATTCAATGCAAAAACATCATATTGAGTGAGTGAAATTCTTGTCCTCATCTGTTGAGCGATTCTGGTGACCTGTGTCTCTCGTTTCAGTCCAACGACTTCGTTCAAGAAGTAACGGGAGGTCATAATGTTTTGGCTGGACAAGTCATTCATATACCTTATGTTTGGTCTCAGGGAACAATCTCAGGCTTTTCTTCCCATTTATTATGAGACACCCTATATATAATAAACAGGAACTGGAATATGAATATGTGAATATTGGTTTTATTTGGGTCTGTGGTGGTTCAGTGGTAAAGCGTTCATCATCTTTGGTGTATTGGGTTCCTGGTTCAATTTCAGCTCGCACCAAGCTGTGATCAATAAACCGGTATGCGAGGGGTTCACTTGGCGTTTCTCCATTTCCTTGCAACTTCTATTAAAACGCGTTATTCACTCATTAGCATCATCATCATCAATTTTTTGAGCTTAACTTCCCACGTTTATGCACCGAACAAGTGATGATGGCAATGAATGGAATTGCGAAATGAAGAAAATGAGATAAACGGGAGAACCCAGAGATGAGATACGCACACAGTGTTTGTCAATATCAGAAAGCTCACTTGGTGCAAGCTTGGATCGACCCAAGAATCGCAAGCACTACCTCTGAGCCACCGCAATCTCCTGAATAAATAACTCTTGACATATTTCTTTCGGATGTCGATTAATGTACTGCACTACTGCAAAAGTATCAAACGTTAAAAATGTGAAAGTAAGTAAAATCAAATAATAAACTTAATGTTCCACATTTCTGATCAACAAACAAAGAAGACAGTTCTTAAGTGTTGTTGTATTATTAGAGAAAGTGACCGATATAGTTGTATAGAAAATAAAAATAAACCGATATAGTTGTATAGAAAATAAAAATAAAGCTTCATGAACTTCATTCTTTGTACTACAAGCTTAATTATGCCTATCATTGACGCATTGTGCGTTCTCAAAAGTACTGAATTGCTCTTATATAACTAAAAGTGCTGAATAACTATTATGTGCAGTCAAAACTTTACCTCTTTTTACTATGTGCAGTCAAAATTTTTCTTTCTTGCTACTAAATGAAAAACACTCATATGTTGAGAGCAATTACACAATAAGAAGGTACAAGAATCTTGTACATAACATGAAAGGAAGTTATATGGCTTATTATAATACATTCTTAAACGTTTATAGCATGTATTCTACTTAAACTCACAGAACAATATAGTATATTTATTTCAACAAGATTTTCCATTAGAAGAACGACATAGTGCTAATATCTAAAATTGCACCATCTTTGTTAGTCAAAGGGCTAGCAAATATGCTCTTAGTGCAGAAGATTCCAGGTTCGATTTTTGTTCCATTCTAAACCTGTAGATCATGGTATACGTTGCCCCCTGCCGATAATGAACTTTAATTCAAATTAATTAATTAATTAAATTGTGACAATTAGAAAGAGCACGAGATCAATTCAACGCTTGCAAAATTTATACAGCACGGGAGGACATAGACAGAAAGATATCAGAAGCGAAGTTCATAAATTCTGGTACATGATTAGCGCTCATTTGTCGAACATCACTGCCGTCCTCGTTAACATTCTCCTGTTTCCTCATTTTTATTTTTATCCTTCAGGGAAACAAAACACTGTTCTCTGGGTTGTAGCATGTAGAGGGACTCATCTACGCCGGTTTATACGCTTGTCAGTGCCCACCTATTTTGACTTTTTATAGCATTCCCGACGAAAAGATTTTGATACTAAGGTAGATCGGCGATATTTCGATCACTTTTTAGCAGTAGTCGTAACACAGTAATTTCTTAGAGCAAATGTTCCTTTCTTTTCGTTATATGTTTTATATTTTTTCTAACATTCTCACTTAATATTAGCCTTTCTCATATTATATAATATGTTCAAAAATGTTAAGTACCTTCTTGTTGGCTTAGCACTTCTTTCTTCTTAATATTATACAATGAATTTCTTACTTATGGAAGGACAATATTAATATGGATCTCGCAGAGATTGGAATACAAAGTAGAAACTGGATCGAGTTAGCTAAGGATAGAAGTCAGTGGAGAGCTTTTGTGAACGCAGCATTGAACCTCCGGGTTCGGAGTTAGTTAGTTAGTTTCCGTTGATTATCTCCCTTTATGCATATTTTGTGAGATTCGTACGTAAGGCACTAATTGTCTGTATATTATTGTAGAGAGCATACTCTGTATCGTCTAGAATAGTTCCACCAAAACCCCTAGCGTACAACGGTATGCTGTATACTTGTATTGTATACTTGTATTCTCTTTGAGCAATAGTTGGTTTATAAATAGGTACAAGCCGGTTCATTTTATAGAGGAAGAAAAAGAAGAAAATAATATAAGATTAATATATGTTTTTAAGAGATATAATTGGAATGTTGATATGTAACCAGAACGACGAACTGATGGTTGTCATAGTAACAAAAACACGATATTATGTTATGTAATGATATAGTTTCGATGTTACATTGTAAAGTGAGTTAATGTTTACGAAGCATCTAAAGATGATAAATGATTTAACAAGGTAATTTTAGAATCGGTCAATTTACGAACCAGTGAGTTATATAGTTTGTGATTGAAAAATATATAGTTTGTTACAAGAGTAGATAAGTGATTACTGCAGTAGATTTCGACACTGAAAACAATCCGTTCTCCGGACAGCTTTATATTGTATAAATATACGGAATCCTCTTGCTTACTACGGAAATCAGTATGGATCATACGTTATCCATATGCTATATACGCACTGCCCTTAGGGGGTTACATCATGCCGTTGCAGGACGTCTGACATCTAACACTTTTTCGTATATCACATGTATATTAGGGTAGAGCGAAAAAATCAAATTTTCGAGTATCAAATTCTAATAGGTCTCAAAAGTTGCGTATTTGCATGCTAATCAATGGGAAAATAACGGAAAAGTCACACTTTGGATCTTCAATTCGCGCAAACGGCCTAAATTTGCAAACAAAATACCAAAAATACCAAAATTTACCTTTACGCGAAAGAGAAAGATTTTTGAGTATCGAATTCTAATATGACTCAAAATTTTCGTATTTGCATGCTAATTAATGGGAAAATAACGAAAAAAATCACACTTTGGATCTTCAGATCGCGTAAACGACCTAAAATTTAAAAAGAAATACAAAAAAAAAAAAAAACGAAAATTTTCCTTTACGCAAGGAATATATAGATAACTTTTTGTCATATCTATAGCGTCTAAGTACTTTATTTTAGTTTTGTCCGGGCATGCTTGTTAATAATTCGTTATGGGAGTGATTTTATACATTTTACTTTCCTAATGATTTTGCAACTCTTCGCCCATTTGTCAACTTTTTTTCATGAAATGGCCCAGAACTCATCACGAGAAGGTGCCTGCAATTTAAGTTCCATCCACATTCTACTTAACTCTCCTACCAATTAGGGTGTGCTAAATTATGTTGACTTAGTTAAGGACGTTGTCTTAAATTCATATTTTGAATCAAATTTTGGCATCGTGAGTCTTAAGAGCAAATTTGCTCTAATGTAGCCATCTCTGTTTTCTTGTCCGTACAATTTTCCTGCAGACGCTGACAAGTTTGACTCATCTTTCAACTTCCTGAGTATGGCATGAAACATTTAAAGACATCAAACTCATAAGCAGATTTGTCATGCATAAGTAATAAGTAATAAGTCATGCATAAGTAATAAGTTTCTGTTATCAATCTTTCGAGCACTGGAGGAGATGACTGCTTACATTTTCTCCAATCTATCAGTTCAGTGTAGTCCTTGGCATGAAAATTTATTGAAGTTGCCACAAACGTTCTAACAGATTTCAACTTCGGATATTGATCTTGCCTCTAGCACTCCCCCATAACCCAATTCTCGTAGGTGTTGTCTCTCATACACTGTCATAGCTGACAATATGTTCTTTGGATGACAGAACAACGCGTTTCACTAAATCACAGGATCGATAATTCTTTTAATGTTGTTTGGCAAATGACTAATTGTTTGAACTACCTTCAAAATATGTTTAGGTCCATATTTCACTCACTGATATCTCTTTATGTCGAACCAGATAGGAACATATATGTCTTTATAATGTATTTTACAAGCATTTTGAGTTCGTTGTTAGGATTTGTTTGAGAAACGTACAACCGTAAGACTCAGTATGCACATGTCAGCCATCGGAAGTAACTGAGAGGTGTAAGATCTCTTATAGCCACATCTGGAGCACACTGCTCTGTCTGAATTGCCGTGTTAGAACTTTTATGGCAACTTCAATAAATTTTTCTGCCACGAACTAGGGTGGGCTGATATATTGGAGGAAATGTAAGCTATCGCCCCCTCCAGTTTCTTATCACTTATACATGACAAATCTGCTCATGAGTTTGACTTCTTAAATTTTCTATGCCATACTCAGGAAGTCGAAAGGTGTCAAACTTGTTACGGAGTTTACAGGAAAAGTGTGTGGACAAGAAACCAGAGATGCCTACATAAGAGCAACTTTGCTCTCAAGACTCACAATGCCAAAATTTGATTTAAAAATCTGAATTTAAGACAACATCCTTGACTAAATCAACATAATTTAGCACACCCTAATTGGTGGGAGAGTTGAGTAGGATATGGATGGAACTCGAATTGCAGCCACCTCCTCGTGATGAGTTCTTGGCCATTTTATGGAGAAAAAAAAAGCTGTCAAATGGGCAATGAGCTGCCAAATCATTATGAAAATAAAATGTATAAAATCACTTACATTAACGAAATATTAACAAGTATGCCCTCACACAGCTAAAATAAAGTACTTAGACGCTAAAGAAATGAAAAAATAACGTGTATATTCCTTGTGTAAAGGTAAATTTTGGTGTTTTTTGTCATTATTTTAAAATTTTAGGCAATTTGCGCGATCTAAAGATCCAAAGTGTGATTATTGTCGTTATTTTTCCATTGATTAACACGCAAATATGCAACTTTTCTTAAGAACAAACTTGATTTTTTCGCATAAAAGTAAATTTTTGTGTTTTCTTTCATGTTTCCAAATTTTAGGACGTTTGCACAAATTGAAGATCCAAAGGTGATTTGTTCGTTATTTTTCCATTGATTAGCATGCTAATACGCAACTTTTGAACCCTATTAGAATTCGATACCCGAAAATTTGATTTTTCCCTCCACTCTAATGCATATACTTATGTTACATTCCTCAGCTATATGTTATATACGCCTTGACCACCTTTATGTGAGATCCTAACCGCCTATATTGTTTCATACGGAAAGTACGTACAGATGGAACACTGATACGGAAAGTATTACAAAACATGCGTTTTCAGTTATACGTGTGTTGTACGTTGTCCAAAAACTACAAGAATTATGGATATAACCTACCTTTTTAAGTACGCAACCTACAATTTTTTTCTCAGTGTACCCAGGACGCCCCAGTGAGAATTCCGGTAGGTCAAATTTTTTAAACATTCTTAAATTTTAATTTCATCCATATTCACATCAGTGTAATATGCTAGATATCCTCATCTGGAAAGATAAGATGGTCGAATGATAGAGAATTGAAGTAGATCAATGAATGGAGACAAAAAAATTACAAATTTATTTGCTTTTATAGTTCCAGATTTGATATTTTCGGTTTATTTCTAATGTAACTCAAGTATTTTCAGTGTTTATTCTTTCTGCTCATGTGCAGTATTTAGTGAAATAATAAATTATACACAAAAGTTATGATGTCTTTAAAGTATGACACTTATTGGGCAACACGCTTCAAATCACGGATGTTAATCCTAAAATGAAGAAATGTTTCATGCATCAGCTCTACGGTGTTTCAGCGTTCCAACTACCACTTATCGTAGGCTACATGAAATGTTATTTGTAAGTTGAGGTGCATCTATCCATGTGTTTGTGATACCAGCAAAAGTATTAGACCCAACTTAATCGATTTATAGTAGTTACTTATATGAGTGACTGTACATTATTATCCTAAAGAAATTCTTACTAGTTGTGCCTTGACAAGTAGCATATAGTAGCTGGATTAAAATATTTTAAAGGCTATAAACGGATTAGTAACCTGTATACAGAATATTAGTTGCTGTTTAAAGTGTGTGGAATGTTTTACGATAGATGACTTCAGCAATATACGTGTGATCAAGAATTTATAATATTCTGTGATGGCCATACGCCTTAATTAGTTTGCGTTTAAAATGTAATAAAATAGTATATTTCTTTGCTTATTTTCAAAGTTGATGACAAGGAATAAAATATTTTTGTTTATTTATGACTCAGAAAAAAAACTTATGTCAGTAGAAGGCACTGGAAATCTTCATAAGTAAGAGGTGAAAATGCACACGCATGGTGGGCACAAAAACCAGTTTATCACCGAAACCGATTTCGGTTTTCTCCAAAACCGGTTCAGTTCTCATCGAAACCGGTTTCGGTTTTCTTCAAAATCTTTTCTCGGTTCGGTTCAGTTTTTCAACGGATCCGGTTTCGATTTTCTTCAAAACCGGTTCCGTTTTTTTTTCAAAATTGGTTCTATTTCTGACCTGAATAGTGTTTCTTTGTTCTCCGGATACCGATTCCGTTTCCACAGAAACAGTTTTATGTGTTTTCCAAAAGATTTCACCGGAACCAGTTTCAATGAAAAACAGAACCGGTTTTAGAGAAAGCCAGAGAGTCGGTTTTTCGGATTTCGGTTTACCTAGAAACCAGTTTTCGGTTTTTATAAAAGCCGGTTTTGCCCACCCCTAGGAAAAAGTGCACATTTTTCCACAAAAGTGATGGTGACAATTCTATACGAACGATGTCGTTACGATTGATTTCCTTAAATACAGCCTGAAGGTCAACACTGATATATCCGTTATTCAGAAAAGACTTAGAGGAAGGCACTTGAATAAATATACTAACATTTCACATATGTTGTATCTATTCAATTCATGTTCAAGTTCTACACATCAAGGCATTGCAAAAGTTTGCCACATTACCTAGGCGACACTGGCTTCCCCAACCTTTCTTTGTGAAAATTAATCTTTGAGTGAAACATTTTGACTACATGAAAGAAAATAACGAGACTATATACATCAACGAGATATTTTTCACGTGGTATTCAACAGCAGATTAAAACACGTTCGCTGCGGCAGTGTAAAACTGAGTTTGGATCTTAGTGTTATACGAGTCACCGTGTGTCTCGTTGAAGGTTTGTCCGTCGGTGCGTTACGAGTCAACAGTGACTCGTGCACATATATTACTTGGAGATTCTCTCCACAGATGACGGCACGGTACTTCAAATTCACACTTCAGCCATCTGCTAGTAGAATCTGAAGCTACATTGCGCCAAAACAGAACGCGTTACCGGTGACTCGTGTAACAGGTCGATTATAGTAATGTTAAAAATCTACACAAACGAAAATATCACAAACGCACAGATGTAATACAATGTATAGAACAACATGGCACAGAAATGAAGTATCGTACGAGCCACAGGTGACTCGTAACGCAGCGAACGTGTTAAACAGCACTCATACCAGATAAAATCTATCTAATATGCCACCTTCTGCCTCTAACAAGGGACCTTGTTCTGGTGTTATACGAAATGTGGCGAGAAACGGCGTGAAAACCCGTCGATCGCAACCGTTTCGTACTTATGGGAGGGGAGTAGGGGCACTAGCAACACGACACGTTGTGAATAATAAGACAAAATATGGAGCGAGTTCGTTGAAAATATGCATAGAATCGCAGTTAAACATATATTACAATGTGACATTACAGTCGACAATACTCTGAGAAGCGAGGGAAGAAGCGTAGCACGTAACGACAGCGGACGGGGCGGGTAAGTGCAAGTAAAAATGGTCATATAATTGAGGAAAACGGAGAAGCAAGACCTCAGAGGAATGGTACAGTAATAATACATGGTCAAGTAGTCAAAAACTGTAGACAGTCTGTGGAGACATCGTGAAGCAGAAGTGGAAGAAAGAGAACTAGGGAAAAGATTGTCCATACGGTCCGGACCCCCTCCCTCGTAACGTCCGAGGTGTATACATGTAGACATTCATTTTCATACGTTTGTCGCACGTGATATTGTCTGTCTAGCCCCTCAACATTGCTAAGATCCTTCCTCCCCTGTAAAGTTTTGACTTACTACGTTCTTGCTTGGAAGTATACGTTTAACATGAATAAGAATGATCGAGAAATATGACTAAAAATATAGGACACAAAGATATGTAGTGCAACATAATGGACTGTCCATGAAGATGGTTGTGGAGAAGTACGTATTGGAAAGACCTTCATCCAGCAGTGGATCGAGAATGGTTGATTATGATGATGATGATGACGACATAAAACTAAGACAACAATATACGCCCCTATATGAATGCACTGCAAAGCACCAAAGAAGCAGAATATACTGCAAAGTCCAATACACCACTATACATTGAAAGATCAGTTCAAGAAGGTGGGGGGCGGGCGTTTTCTCTTTGCCTTTCTACTCTCCACCCATGTACTTGAACATGTCCATGATATATCACTATGCTATTCCCCTCAAGTCCGGCTCGTATGTGTTCATACCTTCAATGGAACTTTTCCCCTATGCTATACTGCACGCTTACCCATTCTCCTTCTCTGTTGTTACGTGCAACGCCTCTGCCCTCACATGTTAGAGTATTGTCAAATGTAATGTCCCATTGTAGAATATGTTTAACTTCGCCTCTATGCATATTTTCATCGAATTCGCTCCATATTTCGTCTCCTTGTCCACAGCGTGTTGTGTTGCCAGTGCCCCTACTCCCCAACTCTAACAAGTAAAGGGTCCAAATGGATGAATCGAGTTGCGGGATGAGACATAGTGCGTCTCATAGAGGATGTGTGTATATGTGCAAAGTTATAGCGGCTGAGCGACATAAGAAACGGAGAGGGAGGGGGTCAAACTTGGTGGGGAAGGCTTATGCTATGTTATAGAAATACATCAAATAAAGTGTTGAGTCGGAAAAATAGTGAAAGATAGACAATACAAACAGTACTAGTTTCACATATTGGCAAAAGAAGAATGGGTGAGTAGATCATGAACCTCCGCCGCTATCTTGAAATCCGACATTTTGAAATCTGTTGTTTTTGTGAAATGGAAAGGTAGCCATGTGATATATCAATTAGGGTCAGCATGTTCTCAAAAAGTCAATTATGAATTTAGTGATCATTATCTGTACTTATTTGGAAGATTTAGGATCAACTTTATAGTTAGACCTTTTTACAAAAATCTAGGAGCCTGATACTTGTATGTTGAAAGTTTGGATTATCACGAAAACAGATTTAAGTTAAACATATCTACAAGCCAAGAAACCTAACTGTGAAATTTGCTATCCAAGGTGTATATTAGTGCATTATTATTTAAGACATTACTTCTGATTTGCTTCATATAGTGCAGAAGAGAACTGTTCGGAACTGTCTGGAAAAACCGTTTCCGCTTTTAGTTGAAAAGAATGTGGAGTTTATATAGCTACCTTTTGTTAAATGACATACTTACTAATATAGATCATAACACAATAAAATATGATAGATTGGAATGCAATTATAACATACTGTATGTAGACCACTATTTTTTCACAACTTGCTATATTTTCACTCAACTTGCTTTGTCCACCTTCGTAAGCAAAAGTACCTTAAGACGAGCGTAGCATGTGATAACTGGATGAATAGTGGGCTACTGCAGTCGAATGTATTTTCGTAATAATCCAAACTTTCAACATATGAGTATTAGTCTCCTAAATTTTCGTAAATAACTGTAAAGATGATCCTAAATCTTCCAAATAAGTCCAGGTAACGATCACTAAAGTTCATAATTGACTTTTTGATAACATGCTGACCCTAATTGATAGATCACATTACTACCTTTCCATTTCAAAAAATAACAGATTTCAAAATGTCGGATTTCAAAATGGTGGCGGAGGTTCATGATCTACTCTGCTTATTCTTCTTTTGCCAATATGTGAAACTACTACTGTTTGTATTGTCCATCTTTCACTATTTTTACAACTCAACACTTTATTTGATATATTTCTGTAACATAGCATAGGCCTTTCCCACCAACTTTGACCCCCTCCCTCTCCGTTTCTTATGGCGCTCAGCCGCTATTACTTGCACATGCTCATATTTTCACATCCTGTATAAGACACACTATGTCTTATCCCGCAACTCGATTCATTTATTTGCACCCTTTACTTGTAAGTGCGCAACGAGAATCGAGGGTTTTTTCCGCCCATGGATTTTCTTGTTAACTAAGACAAATCGATTGACCATAGTCTGGTTCCACATTTCATGTGACACCAGAGCAAAGTCACTTGTAAAATAAAATTTATGTAATAATAATTAAAATATGTATCCTATTTGCTTTCGAAGCCAATTTATGAGAGGTGGTTCTATTTCTTTCAGTAATGATCAAGAGTTACTTTAAAATTGGAATATTCATTTCATGACACGATATCAGTTGACAAGGGCTATTACAAGTCATTGGAACACTAGATATGCGTTATAATTGGTAGATGAGTGGCATTCTGGTGCTAGACAATAGTTATAAAGTAATGTTAATGGCCTTTCAAGGGATTTTGCCTGTAGAATGAACGTGCTTGTGTGCATATGTATAAGAGATACAAGACATAGGGTGAGTTCGCCAATAGTCGACCGCTGAAAAAAAAAAAATCTTACTTCTTAGCACTTATAAAGCGTGATGATTTCATAGTATTTGACAAAAGTGAATTATTTGCTTTATTTGGGTTCTTTTGTGCCATGTCGTGTGTTAACTGCTCACTTTTAAAGTTTTGCAGTGATATAAAAATACATTTTACGAAAACTCATCAAAAATCCCACTTGTCGACCATCATCGCTCAGTAGTCGACCGCATTCAAACTATTAGTCGACCGCGCGCAATTTCTATCGTTTCTATCACGTAGAAGTAATTGATTGCCTTAGGTGATATTTGGAAATTGTATTATTCGCGAGATTTGAACTTTACAAAACGATTATATAGATTTTATTTAATTTTCATTAAGGTTTTCTCCTTAGTGATTATAAATGAAAGAATCACGCTATTAGGATTTGACACATAGCTATTG
Source organism: Thermobia domestica (assembly GCF_964235325.1). Taxonomy (NCBI): domain Eukaryota; kingdom Metazoa; phylum Arthropoda; class Insecta; order Zygentoma; family Lepismatidae; genus Thermobia; species Thermobia domestica. Next base: position 211,711,225 of record NC_137462.1, on the reverse strand, counting down.
GAATAATGTATTTGATTATTAAATAGATATTCCACGTGAAACAAGACTTCTCTCCTGCGTTACATTCACACGTTATCTTATCACTTATATTACGGTTTTACAAATCCTAAACAAAGTACGAGTCTCTAATAATTTAGAAAATCCTAAGTGTTCACTTTTCTCCTGTGTGAAATATGTTTCTCTCCTGTGTTACTTGAGCACATCGAGTTATCTTCTAATATATGATAAGATTTCTCTCCTTTGTTACTTAAGCACGTCGAGTTATCGTCTCATGTATGATAAGGTTTCTCTCCTGTGTTAAATTTCTCTTTTGATTTACTTGAGCACATTGAGTTATCTTTTCATGTAATAACAGTAAGTTCCTGATTGTTTATTCAAATCATTTATATGGTACAATCTGCACACAGGAACAGCTCATCTGCAAGTTCTTCCCATGCATAGCCAGATAAATTGGTACACCGAAGATGGAACCATTTATCACATTGATCGCAACCCACAGGTTTATTCTCACTTTCCAAAGCAAAATCGTTTATGATCACTCCACATCCTGCGCACATGGTTCCATTGCCGTAATCAATTACATCTTCTTCATTGTGATGTTCTTCTACAACAGCAGTGGTCGTCTTCTTCGATCGTTTCTTTGGATTTATCCAGTTTATTGCTCTTTTTTGCTGTTCTTTCATCCCTTTGGCGTTTCTTTTCCTCCTCTAGTTTCTTCCGTTCTTCTTGTTTTGAAGTCAGTGCGCGGTGATATTCTTCTGAGCTAATTGCAAACGGTATCTTTTCTACCTTCTTCTTAGGCTTTTTGACTGGACTCTTAGGCCTGGACTCTTAGATGCTTTTTAAAAGTTGGCGTTAGATATATTGGTCTGATAGTTTTAGGTGTTGTTGCGATATTCTTCTGACTTGATTCACTTGGTCCAGTAACAGCATCGCTTTCAATGTCCATTGTTTCTTGCTGTGCTTCTGGTATAGAAACCAGAGCTTCAGTAGGAGGGGTCTTTGAGAGAATAAATATCTTGCCGAATATCCTTCATAGGCTCAATTTCATTCAGTGTAGTTTATGTGTTTCCTTTCTTCTCATTTGATGGCACAAATTCTGGAATAGATGCTTCCTTTCTCAGAATAATTAAAGGCCACTCTGATTCTGTTGTTGGAGCAGACATAACTGATTCTTTGTTTGGCACAATACTGATTTCCTCTTTCTCTTGAGCTGCAATGGTGTCGAATTCCTCAGGTTTCGTTGGTAGGTGTTATATTCACTCTGCTTTCAGTTGTTGCACTTGAAACTTCAACAGCCAATGACTGGAGAAGATCATCTAGTAAATCCTTTCCAACAGTGAGAGTAGCTTGAGACAAGTGTTCATTGTTGTCATCAACTACAGGGATTTCACCAACTGGAACTTCGTCATCTAATGGTAAGTTGGCACTTTTATCATCAGTTTGTAGTTCTTCGTCCATCGGCTTTTCTGCTGGAAGTTTCAAAACTTCAAGAACTGCGTTGAAGTCAATCGCAGCCTTTTGAAGTTCATCCTTGTACACAGTAATAACTTTTCTTGCAGTACGAAGATCTTCTTCCCTAACATTTGGCTGAGTGGAAGTACTCTCTATGTTTTTGCATGCACTCTTGATGCATTTTGTGTAGTCAACAGCGTCCGGATTGAAAGGATACAGTTTACATTTGCGAAATCCACTCTTTATTGTTGACGGTGTTGCTGCTGTTGCTAGGACCTCTGCAATAAGTGGTGCAAACTGAACTCTTGTAATGGAAGATAAATTATGTTCCGTTAGATAGCTGCGAACAACGAATTTCCAATTTGTTTTTAACGCCTTAAAGACGGATACATCGCATGGTTGCAAGACGTGCGTTGCATGAGGGTACAGGGCATACAATATGATCTCGTTGTTGTCACCAAATTCGCTTACTTCATAAGTTAAGTGAGTTTTGTGACCGATTGTGATAGGACGATCCGAATCTGGCTGGATGATTAGTGAGACATTATTTGAGTGGGTCGCCAATGGTTTCAATAAATGGCTATTAGCTCACGATGTACCTAAGCCTGTAATACTTTTCATCGATGAAGAGGGAATATTGGACACAATATCTCTGAGTACTCGCGACTTGTATGGATAAACGATCATTGGAGCAACGGTTTCTCCCGAAGCACTAAATGTTCCTAGAAAAGTAAGGGTTTCCTTTTCCTTATCTTGAACCTTCCAGCCTTTTGGTCCCAAAATTTTTCCAGATGATGAGCACAACTGAAAAGAAGATTCATCCGCGTTAAAAATTCTACGTGGATTTTTTATTGCCATTAATCAGATGATGATGACGTCCTAAGGACGTGAGACCTAGAGTTTAACGTGAGCTCCGAACCAATTGTATTCCCATGGAAAATTGAACCCAGGACTTTCCATGGGCATACGTTAACACTTACCTGAATTTTGTTGAATTTATTTATGCCCTTTAAGCATTTGTGGCACAGGACGGGATAGGGGAGAGAGAAGGATGAGGGAAAGTGTCGGCCAGAGCCTATTATGTAGGTAACATCATGACATGCGCCTGGTATAACTGACAAAACCCCTAAGAAACCTGTCAGAAGGGCCGGCATTGGGGTTTCAACCCGCACATCTCTCCATTCCCAATTCGTAATCCAGTAGGCTAGGAACTGCACAACGTGTCTGGTACATGCCTCCAACAAATTATTATTATTTCTCTCATTGAGGGAGACGTGGTAGACGTACAGGAAACCCTTCTTGTTCTCGTTTGTTTGCTTGTTTCTTTGTTCATTATGGTTTAACCATCGAGACTAGCATCGGTTCTTAGCATCGAGACTATGTAGAGACGTAAACCTACAGTTTATAGTAATATTCGGACCGCTTCAATTCGTTCTATGCTCTCCCGCATAGAATTGAACCCGGGACACAGAGCACCAAAGGCACGGGTGTTACCCATTAGACCAGCGAGGAGGGCTTCGTGTTTTCGTGTTAAAAATCTTGGTTTCACATTGAAATAGTAGATCGTCAGAACAAGAAACTTTCAACTAAGTTACTGAACAAATTCCAGTCAGCAAAACGCGAAACATAGTATGAAACAGTGCGGTCGACAGGTGGCAAGAAATATTCCAATAGTCGACCAACACGAGAAACAGGCGGTCGATTTTTAGAATATGTCACGAAATCAAAAATTTTATACATGCATGTTGAAAAATAGACCTTAATATCAAACAGGAAATAATTTGAAGCAATTTGGCGCACTCTCAAATAATCCAATAATCGACCACCCTTGGTCGACAATTGGTTTGTATGGGAAAGAAAAAATGCCAAATTCCGACCACATTTTAGCATGTATTTTTTCATTTAATACTTTCCAGTTATTGACAAATTATACTGTACAGCTTCTAGAATAACTTAGTTATGTAACAAAAACATTTCCTACCTCACGTACTATCTATATCCTCAGAAAAGCGAAAAACAACAGGTGCATAAGATTCCCATTACACGCTGTCGTAAATTGTGCACCTGAGTCGTAATTCTACAGATACATCGAAATTTATCGGCGAAAGACGACCAGCTGGCCAAGGGAGAAGGAAACAATGATTGTCATTGGTGGTATATGATGCAAGCTTTGCCGTGAATCACTTTCCGCTCCAAAAGACCATCAGATATATTTTATATACACAATAGTAAACAAAAATGGTCGACTATTGGATGGCGGTCGACTATTGGCGAACTCACCCTATACAAATACCAAAATTGAATTCTTTTTAATTAAAGATACCACTGGAAATGGATGTCTTATACGTATGTTTATACCAAAAAAAAAAAAAAAAAAAGTTTTCAGATAGAATGAAAACGTATTACGGACATTTTGAGATACTATTGTAGTAGTATTTTTGTTGTTTGATCCCTTAAGAATCAGTATTCTATGGCGTTACTTTTAGGCTTAAAGAAAATTCGCGGACTATGCTCTATAAAGTTTTAATAAATGACATCTTTCCAGTTAATGTTGCACTGTTACTAAGATTAGAATTTAAAAACAAAAGAGAATTATCTACCTATCAAACATCAAGAAGGAAGATCGTAATTTTAACTTTATGAAATTTTACGACCCTTTTACATGCTTGTGTTCAAGATACCGTAAATGCAATCAAGATGTCATTAAAGGACATAAAATTAAACAATGCTGCTATCATTTATATTTTGCATATTGAGTAATTTCGTTGACGTTAATGAAACAATATAGACAGTTTATAAAGTTACGAATAAGAACATAAAGTATAATCCTGCTGAGTAAAATCCTGTTGACAGCGTTTGTAGTTTGACTGCTTCAACAGACAATCTCTATTACAGCAGCAGCTATTAAACAACCATTTCGTGTTCATTATATCGGTCTTCACAGACGATTCAAACGACTCTAGCATTCAAGTTATTCCAACGGAGATAGTGTTCTCTGACCAGTTGTTTAGATTATTTATGTTTCTATGTTTGGAGAAATATTAAATAAGTAAAATTTGTTTAGAGATATTAGGAATGAATAGTAGATACCATAGCTGTGCTTGTATCCAGTTTGTACAAACGACATAGCACGATGCATGGAAAAATTATGAGTATATATTCTGAATAACATACTGCTGTTTTTGAAACTTGTACCCAAAAGATAAATAACAGAATTTACCTGAACTTACAAATGTGCACGAGGTTAGACTTCAGGCTTTCTTGACTGAAGAATGTGTCGTGAAAATGGTATCTCGTCTCAAAAGATTATCTTATTTTATGGGAGAGTTCTATCTCATATCGTATCTCATCATGAAAGTTGATTTTGCTCCTGTCAAGCCCAGAGCTACTCACAATTTAAGAGAAAGGTATTATGTATGAGCATTTACAATTTCGGTGCCCTCAGCATGGGCTAAGCACGACTATGGGTTTGATGCTTGAGTCAGTAACGACATAATAGAGCGTAGATGAGCAAACAGGAAACGTGGGGCATAATTTACTATGACTAGTCGACTCGTATCAAATGGGTCTATAGGAAGGCTCATTTTCAAACAGACGAACTGGTGAACATATTTTATGCTTCTATTTTACGTGTGTGGATGTTACAGACAGCAGATAACCTTACGCTGTGACGATCAGGCAGTGAAACGTACATTATATGATTACATCCATGTATTGTCGCCATGACCGTGAGGGACAATATAACCTTGCTCATATAATAAATATAATATAATAAATAAAAATACAAATTTATTTTGGTAATAAAAGAATATAATTCAGATATTCATTTCATAAAGTTGGGATATATTTAAGGAATTTGTTGTTGTAGGGCCTAATACCAATATAAAATTTCAATATAGATGTTACAAAATTTAAGCTGGAAACTAAAAATACATACTCTTGTTAAACTGAACTAATAGTAGACATGGATTAAAATATTTTGTGAATCTAATTATTATAGTAGTAGATATTGAAAGTAAGCATACGTTCGGAAGTTAAAAGTTATATTGCCTCCCCTTTAAAGGTAGCAAATATAAATCAATTCATGTTTATGAAATGTCTTACATATAATGAAAATGTATGTGCAGATAAGAATATGGGGACACTTCTTGAAATTCTCACACTTACTTTTCTTATTTTCAATACCTACGTTAGTATATTTTACACAATTTTTCTCTCGTTGCATGCGCAAATAGTTGCTTACAAGGAACGGACATGAACGTGTCATCTTGACATCCGAATCAAACCTAGTCCATTCGATAAACATAACAAAGGTGTGAGGGGAAAGCGTATATTGTTATGCAAGCTTTTCCCTCATATCTATTCCATTTATCAAAACAAAATTTGGTACACACATTTCGTATCCCTTATAGTATTTTTTGAGATACATTTGGACTTTGTTTTTTTTAATCAGGGCCACTCCAGAGGGGTCCAAAGTTGATGGGAGGGTTTTCGAGAGGAAATTTTCCCGACATTCAACCCATTTTCCCTCTTCAAGTAAGTTATAGGCCCCAACACATAGAACCTCTGGAAAGCTTGATTCATGCTGAAGAGAATGAACTATAAACCATGATTTTTCAATGAACAGTGTTGATGCAATAACTATTTCACTGCGACTTTACGATTTTCCTTATACTAACAGGATTAATGGGCCCCAGGGACTTTCTCCGTTGTCCATGGCACCTAATATTTTGTGCATGAACATCATTGTTATGTTTTTCGAATGGACTAGGTTTGAGTCGGATGTCCGGATGACGCGTTCATGTCTCTTCCTTGTTAGTGATGCATAATATGCCTGCAGATTCATATATATCTGATTTTAAATAAATACTCGCTAAAGCTCGCTGGGGGCTCCGCCCCCAGACCCCCGGTCATGGCTTTGCCATAAGGTGTCAAGTTCTAGAAAACTATTCCTTGAGGAATTCACTTCCCTTTACAGCACACACCTGTTACCAACACATACTTCAATCGAACCGGTATTATTTCTTCCATTTAACTTTGGACAGCAAACACACAATTTATAAGAAAGAACTCTATTACTACTTCTATTCTGGCAATCATGTACATGGCTAATTATATACACTTTGCGCACATCTATACATGTTAGAGACAATAACAGAATTTATTTTCTGAAACATAAACAGCGGAAACTGTCTTGCAATAGCCTACCAATTAAACATTTCATTTTCCGAAAACACTCAGTGTTTACAAATGTGAATTTTTCCACCCTTTTAAATATTATGTTTTGCAGTGTAATTTAGTACGTACAATGTATTATAATAGTGTCCCTGTTGTTAATTGTACATATTACCTTCACTAAAAGTAATTCACATCTGTGATATAAGAGTGCGAAAATATTTCAGGCTTCCTGCATATTTATTCTTGTATTTACAATGAAGACTACAATTTACTAGGTAATTTACAAATATGAATATTGTTGGAAATTATTTAAATTCTTTTCATAGCATTTGAGTGAACACTACTTTTGTACTGTAATGTAGTACAATGGATTGTAATGTAAACCTTGGGCATAGTGGTACATATTACCTGCAGCAAGACTTTTTCAAATATTTCATATTTACTGGACAATTTCTTGCAGTCAACCTGTATGTCTCGTCTTCTATTTTCAATAAAGACTACAATTTGTAGGTAATTTATAAAAATGAATTTTGTTAAGGCTTTTTAAACATTAGTTCATAACATTTCATTCAACACTAGTTTTTGCAGTGTAACGTAGTACATCTTATTATAATGGTGTCCTTTGGTAAAAAATGTACTTACTGGGCAGCCAGACTTCTTGAAATGTTTATATACACTGGGCAATTACATAGAGTCTTCGTGTATCTTTACTCTCACATTTTCAATGAAGACGGATATTAACTAAGTAATTTAGAATATGAATATTATTGGAGGCTTTTGAAAATTTGTTTATAGCATTTTAAACAAACCACTTTTTACATAGTAGTATAACAGTGTATTAGAATTGTGTCTTTCTCATTTCTTATTACAATTAAATAACAAGACATCATTTCCTTAACGATACTAAAAAACGCATATATAACCCGATTACTATTCCGATTTTAGAGGTGTAACTCGCTGAAGCTCGCTGGGGGCTCCGCCCCCAGACCCCCGGTCAGGCCTTTGCCATGAGGTGTCATGTTCTAGAAAACTATTCCTTCAGGAATTCACTTCCCTTTACAGTAGACACCGTTTACCAATACATACTTCAATTCAACCGGTATTATTCCTTCCATGTAACTTTGAAAAACAAGCCCACAATTTATTAGAAATAACTCTATTACTACTTCTACTCTGGCAATCATGTGCGTGGCTTATTATGTACACTTTGCGCACACCTATACATGTTAGAGACAATAACAGAATTTATTTTCTCAAACATAAACAGCGAACACTGTCTTCCAATAGCCTACCTATTAAACCTTGCATTTTGCGAAAACACTCACTGTTTACAAATGTAATTTTTGCAACCTTTCAAATATTTATTCGTAGCATTTTTTAATACTAAGTTTTGCAGTGTAATTTAGTACAATGTATTATAATAGTGTCATTGTAGTTAATTGTACATATTATCTGCAGGAAAAGTAATTCATATCTGTGATATAAGGGTGGGGAAATATTTCAGGCTTCCTGCACATTTATTCTTGTATTTACAATGAAGACTACAATTTACTAGATAATTTACAAATATGAATATTGTTGGAGATTGTTTACATTTTTTTCATAGCATTTGAGTGAAAACTACTTTTGTACTATAATGTAGTACAGTGGATTATAATGGAAACCTTGGGCATAGTTGTATGATCTGTCAGGAAAGTAAATGTACACCTGTTTTTCGAGTCTGGCATTCCTGCTCTCCATCCGTGGAGAGTATGAGAATTAAATCAATCAAATGTTTACTGAGGGGCAAAAAGAAAAATTTAATCTGAATAAGACATTGCAGAGGGACACAAGCTGTGAATACGAATAGTGCATAATGTAAATAAAGGACGACACCGAAAGAGAAAGCCAGAAACAGCTGTTAAATTTATAAAAAAGAGTAAAAATTGTTGAAGTGGGAACATAAAACACAAATACAACAAATACGCCGAAAACTAAATGTTCACCATGCTATGATGTTGGTGTAGTGGCTAAGGTGCTGGCTTACAAATGCAAAGGTCGCCAGTTCGAATCTTCGGTGAGGACATTTTTAAAAATTTTTGTTTATAATACATGCAGCTCATGAGAGATGGTAAAAGAGATCGTATTTAGTCTTTTGTAGCAATTATTATTGGTAAGGTTTAGTACTGATAATACTTTTTGTCTTTGCGTATTGCTTTTATTCTTTACTTCATTTCAAAAGAGAAAAATATCCGAACAAATGCCACCAAAATTCCTCATATTTTGAATGTAAACGCTATTTGCAATTAGTAAAGAATAAAAATTGAACGTTCCGATGTAGCTGCAAAAAGTAAAAAGAAAAACATGGAAGTAAACCATACTCATGGTTATTAAAAATACAATTTCTACATGCCTTACACCTCCCGACCACGTTTCTACGTTAGCAAGTAAGAGGTTTGTGTTTAGGTCAGGCTGGTCAATACGTTTTGCAAAGGGGCCCGGTTTAGCTCTGACGCACCACAGGTGCGAGAAGGGAGCAAAACACTTTTTCTCTCTCCCTCTGTGTGTCTGTTTATCTATCTGTATATATATAACGCTATTTGTGAATGCCGCAACCACCCTAATTTTCAGCGGATTGAGATGAAACTTGGCACAAACATTAATTGTTGAAATATCTTCAGTTCGTTAACCAGAATAATCACACGAAAATGTTCAAAATGGCGGCCCTTTAAACTCTTAAAAACTTCGAAGGGAACCAAATTTCCCCCATAAATGGGTATTCAGAAAGTTTGAAAAACTTTTCCTCTTTCACTGAAATATTTGTGTGCAGAGACTTATTGAAATATTGGACCCGATTAATCGCATAAAGAATGTTCACGCCCTTTCGCTACGGTCAGGCTTTTTTTTTTTTTTGCAGGAGGGGGTTATTTCCGTATCGGAACAAGATGATTGCTAGTGATGATAGGAAATTACACATTGAAAGTGAAGTAACTTGTGAAACGTGTTATTTGAAAGAATAATATAATAAATGTGCTTTCCTCTAACACAGAGAGAGCGTGAATGGCGAGGAGTGTTATTTGGTTTGCTTTTTAGTAACACATTGCATTGCAAATAAAGGTAGGCAACATTAGTAGTAAGTAAAATAATAATAATAATAACAATAATAATAATAATAATAATAATAATAATAATAATAATAATAATAATAATAATAATAATAATAATAATAATAATAATAATAATAATAGGTGTTGTTTGTGGCAAGGCAATATCTTCCTCAATTCTTCTTCAAACGTAATGATTGTAACGCCATATCTCCCTTACAAACAAAATATTAGCAATTTATATCGAGAGAACGTTAAACTGTTGAGTGATGGGAGCAACTTTGGACAGTATGCACTCATAGTACTCAGAAAAATAAGCGACTTCAACGAAAAATGAACGAAGAGTCATTGCCGTGGGTAGTCATGGAGCCAAGCAGAGCCCTCTTTAGGCAAAATGACGATAACTTATATCGAGAGAACAGGAGGTGATAGTGAGATGGGACCAACGTTGGACACCGTGGACCCATAAGGCGCATCGAAAAAATTAGGGGGGCGGGCGCCAGCCAGCCTTACTTATTTCCACATAATAATATAAAATTATATTGTCGAAATACACACACGAGTTAGCTAGTAATATTTCATATTATTATTATTATTATTATTATTATTATTATTATTATTATTATTATTATCGACAGCGTCTTTTCATTACGTGTGCATGTTTGACATGAAGCCAAAGAGAAGATCCATCATTCGTAGAAAGAATAAGAATAGCCAGTTACTTTAATTGTGAACGACGGCGAAAAATACGAAAAGAGACAACCTTAGCGAAAAGAAACAATACTTTCTCTCAAATGGATAAAAAAATCAAGCCGAGATAGATTCGAACTTGCATGGACGGCGTGAACAGCCAGTTCATTGTCCACTTTTTTTTTTTTTTTTTTTTTTTTTAACTGACTCACCGAATGTGTTTTAGTAACTTACTTATTGCTAATTTTACTTGCTTCACTCGTTTAACTTGCTTTTTCTAATAACTTATAACGATAGGGACACGAACACAGAAACATCGAGGACAGTTAAAAATCATAAATGCTCTCCCACCGGGAATCGAACCCGGGACACCATGCACCAAAGGCGCACGTGCTAGCCACTAGACCAGCGGGCAGTGTTGTTAGGGATTACGACCACTGTATTGCCAGCTATCACTTCTGTGGGTTGTATACTATGATCACATGTTTCTTCTTTGCTGGAAGAGTTAAACCTACATTCTATGTAATACATGAGGTATTTAGACCTACATGCTCTTCATATAATGTAATAAAAGTGTCATGCTGGGAATAAGAAAAAGAACATTCCTTGGACAAAACGGAAACTATTGGCATCAGAAATATTTATCTACGAGGCATGCGCAGTAGTATATTTCAGAATAGTTACTGTTTAGTTCAGTAAACGAAGAAAGGGGTATAAAAAAGCAAATATGTCGAGTCAACGAGATTGACCAGAGTTGACAGAGGCGGAGTAGTAATACAACAACTTCGTTAAATTGATAATTGGTTCTTTATTCTGTAGTAGATCGTATCACAACTTTACGGGAGAGCAGAGAAAGACTTACTAACGCTGTCCTATAGTATGCATTAGTAACACGATCATACAGACACAAATGGATGTAACTGTGAGTACTACAACTTGGATTTAACGAAAGCCGTTTAGATATTCAGTGGTTTGCAGGGTTGTATAAGACACAAAAAGTTAAGACACAATACAATTCTTCATACCTCAGCTTCCAGTAACTAGATACATGCAATTTCAGGATAGATACTGAAACTGCTGTCGGATTTTAATACATGACGTATTGCAGGATACAAAATGCTTTGCATTACTTGTTTGTTTGTAGACAGCTACTAGCTTAGTGTTCTGAAAGGTTGTGTATAAACTAGGGATAGTCAATTCCGGAATTATTACTTTCCGGACTCCCGAAAGTAAAACCGGAAAAATTCCGGAATTCGGAAAATTCCGATTTTGGAATGGTTCCGGAATTTAGAAATTTCTGATTTCTTTAATATTCCGGGATTCGGAAACATCCGATTTTTTTCGAAATCCGGAGTCTTTCTCAATTCCGGAATTTTCTAAATTCCGGATTGTTTCCGAGTTCCGAAATTATTCTGAATTCCGATGTTTAACTGAATTTCATAATTTTCCGAAATCCGGAAAGTGAAAGTTCCGCTTCCGAAAAATGAAATTATTTTGGTTAATATGAATCGTGGCGGAAATAAGTCTTTGACCAGGTAATGGCGACTTCTTTGAAAGAAATGGGGTGTATGAGAATTCAATCTGTCATATTTATAGTTTCGTGTGGAGAAAAAACAAACTTGTGAACCAGCGGTTTAAGAACAACTCAAGTTATTAATGTAAACTTTTCCGACTTCATAAAAAAAAAAAAAATACGAAAGAAATTTTGAATCGAAGAAATATAACATACAAGTTTGCAAGCGGAGACAAAGAAACCTTACGTAATCAAACTAAAAACGAATCTTTTACCGCATAGCGATCGCGGTTGAATGGTCAAGGTGCTTGTGCGAATGCACATTGTAATGTTTTTTTTTTTTTACTTTAGGATTTTGATGGCGATTGATCAGCGATAACATATGTTTTATTATATTCAGATATTTGAATACTCGGATGCAATATTTGAACTACCAAATCTTCAGGAATAATAATAATAATAATAATAATAATAATAATAATAATAATAATAATAATAATAATAATAATTATTATTATTATTATTATTATTATTATTATTATTATTATTATTATTATTATTATTATTATTATTATTATATCAACACCGTTTATAATCTTTAGAATTGTATCTGAATAGTAAAAGCTAATTGACTGTCGATCTCGGTCGTCGAGAAGTCTTCAGGAGGGAAGGACATCGGTCACGTTCTGGGTTTGAGTTCCGAAGGGGCAAGTTTTCGGGCTCGAGCCAAAAATTGTTAAGAGTTATAGGCTTCACCCAAACATGTTCAAAACAGCTGGGACCGGGTTTAGGCTTCTCAACGGCTCGAGCGGCTCGGCTTACAGCTCATTCACTATCGAACCGAACCAAGAAGTGAGCCGAGCCAACAGCTCACCCAACCGAGCCGATTTCAGCCATCGGCTTAGTTGAGCTGAATCGAAACGTGCCGATGGACTAATTTCAACTTAGCTGGCTTGAACCGGTTCACATGAGCCGAGTAGGGTACCCATCCCAACCGAGAAAGCTCGAGCCACCGGCTCAATTGAGCTGAGTCGATGGCTCGTTCCAACTGAGCCGGATCGGTTCATCGGCTCATCCCAACCGAGCCGACTCGAGATGTTCGCTCAGTTGATACGAGCAGAGCCGGTTGATATCGCTACCCGAGTTGGTCTTCTGCTTGGGCTCAAAAATTCGACAGTGCAGGTCTCAGCCTTGATTTTAAGAACAACAGTATACTTATATTGGTGATTACGACATTTGAGGCTGTCTCGTAATAATAAAAAGAAACCCTTGTCTTCTCGTTATCTAGACGAGACAAGATACTCAAAAATTGCCCCACGAGATGCACTAAAATTACGAGACGAGACGCACCCCTATCGTGAGCAGCACTAAAAAGTATTCCATATTAGTGCTTACATTTCTCATGGCTTTCGCTTTCCAGTCTAATCAGGCCATTATTTAAAAAAGTTAAAACGAGCTGAACGAGCGAGCGAGCCATTATCAAACTCGACTCAACTCGAAACTCGCCCTGGAAAACAGCTCGACCTTGATCGCTACGCGGTAAACGATTCGTCTTTAGTCTGGCTACGTTAGGTTTCTTTGTCTCCGCTTGCAAACTTGTATGTTATATTTCTTCGATTCAAAATGTCTTTCGTATTTCTTTTATGATGTCCGAAAAGTTTACATTAATAATTTGAGTTTTCCTTAAACCGTTGGTTCACAAGTTTGTATTTTCTCCACACGAAACTACAAATATGACAGATTGAATTCTCATACTCTCTATTTCTTTCAAAGCAGTCGCCATTACCTGGTCAAAGACTTATTTCCACCATGATTCATATTAACCAAAATAAATTCATTTTTTGGAAGCGGAACTTTCACTTTCCGGATTTCGGAAAATTATGGAATTCAGTTAAACTCCATAATTCAGAAGCATTCCGGAACTTGGGAAAAATCCGGAATTTAGATAATTCCGAAATTTAGAAAAATTCCGGATTTCAAAAAAAACCGGATTGTTCCGAATTCCGGAATGTAAACGAAATCAGAAATTTCTAAATTCGGGATTTTTCCGAATTCCGGAATTATTCCAAAATCGGAATTTTCCGAATTCCGGAATTATTCCAAAATCGGAATTTTCCGAATTCCGGAATTTGTCCGGTTTTACTTTCGGGAGTCCGGAAAGTCATATTCCGGAATTGGCTATCTCTAGTTTATACACAACCTTTCAGAACACTAAACTAGTAGCTGTCTACAAACAAACAAGTAATGCAAAGCATTTTGTATCCTGCAATACGTCATGTATTAAAATCCGACAGCAGTTTCAGTATCTATCCTGAAATTGCATGTATCTAGTTACTGGAAGCTGAGGTATGAAGAATTGTATTGTGTCTTAACTTTTTGTGTCTTATACAACCCTGCAAACCACTGAATATCTAAACGGCTTTCGTTAAATCCAAGTTGTAGTACTCACAGTTACATCCATTTGTGTCTGTATGATCGTGTTACTAATGCATACTATAGGACAGCGTTAGTAAGTCTTTCTCTGCTCTCCCGTAAAGTTGTGATACGATCTACTACAGAATAAAGAACCAATTATCAATTTAACGAAGTTGTTGTATTACTACTCCGCCTCTGTCAACTCTGGTCAATCTCGTTGACTCGACATATTTGCTTTTTTATACCCCTTTCTTCGTTTACTGAACTAAACAGTAACTATTCTGAAATATACTACTGCGCATGCCTCGTAGATAAATATTTCTGATGCCAATAGTTTCCGTTTTGTCCAAGGAATGTTCTTTTTCTTATTCCCAGCATGACACTTTTATTACATTATATGAAGAGCATGTAGGTCTAAATACCTCATGTATTACATAGAATGTAGGTTTAACTCTTCCAGCAAAGAAGAAACATGTGATCATAGTATACAACCCACAGAAGTGATAGCTGGCAATAAAGTGGTCGTAATCCCTAACAACACTGCCCGCTGGTCTAGTGGCTAGCACGTGCGCCTTTGGTGCATGGTGTCCCGGGTTCGATTCCCGGTGGGAGAGCATTTATGATTTTTAACTGTCCTCGATGTTTCTGTGTTCGTGTCCCTGTCGTTATAAGTTATTAGAAAAAGCAAGTTAAACGAGTGAAGCAAGTAAAATTAGCAATAAGTAAGTTACTAAAACACATTCGGTGAGTCAGTTAAAAAAAAAAAAAAAAAAAAAAGTGGACAATGAACTGGCTGTTCGCGCCGTCCATGCAACTTCGAATCTATCTCGGCTTGATTTTTTTATCCATTTGAGAGAAAGTATTGTTTCTTTTCGCTAAGGTTGTCTCTTTTCGTATTTTTCGCCGTCGTTCACAATTAAAGTAACTGGCTATTCTTATTCTTTCTACGAATGATGGATCTTCTCTTTGGCTTCATGTCAAACATGCACACGTAATGAAAAGACGCTGTCGATAATAATAATAATAATAATAATAATAATAATAATAATAATAATAATAATAATAATAATAATAATAATAATAATAATATGAAATATTACTAGCTAACTCGTGTGTGTATTTCGACAATATAATTTTATATTATTATGTGGAAATAAGTAAGGCTGGCTGGCGCCCGCCCCCCTAATTTTTTCGATGCGCCTTATGGGTCCACGGTGTCCAACGTTGGTCCCATCTCACTATCACCTCCTGTTCTCTCGATATAAGTTATTGTCATTTTCCCTAAAGAGGGCTCTGCTTGGCTCCATGACTACCCACGGCAATGACTCTTCGTTCATTTTTCGTTGAAGTCGCTTATTTTTCTGAGTACTATGAGTGCATACTGTCCAAAGTTGCTCCCATCACTCAACAGTTTAACGTTCTCTCGATATAAATTGCTAATATTTTGTTTGTAAGGGAGATATGGCGTTACAATCATTACGTTTGAAGAAGAATTGAGGAAGATATTGCCTTGCCACAAACAACACCTATTATTATTATTATTATTATTATTATTATTATTATTATTATTATTATTATTTTACTTACTACTAATGTTGCCTACCTTTATTTGCAATGCAATGTGTTACTAAAAAGCAAACCAAATAACACTCCTCGCCATTCACGCTCTCTCTGTGTTAGAGGAAAGCACATTTATTATATTATTCTTTCAAATAACACGTTTCACATGTTACTTCACTTTCAATGTGTAATTTCCTATCATCACTAGCAATCATCTTGTTCCGATACGAAAATAACCCCCTTCTGCAAAAAAAAAAAAAAAAAAAAAGCCTGACCGTAGCGAAAGGGCGTGAACATTCTTTATGCGATTAATCGGGTCCAATATTTCAATAAGTCTCTGCACACAAATATTTCAGTAAAAGAGGAAAAGTTATTCAAACTTTCTGAATACCCATTTATGGGGGAAATTTGGTTCCCTTCGAAGTTTTTAAGAGTTTAAAGGGCCGCCATTTTGAACATTTTCGTGTGATTATTCTGGTTAACGAACTGAAGATATTTCAACAATTAATGTTTGTGCCAAGTTTCATCTCAATCCGCTGAAAATTAGGGTGGTTACGGCATTCACAAATAGCGTTATATATATACAGATAGATAAACAGACACACAGAGGGAGAGAGAAAAAGTGTTTTGCTCCCTTCTCGCACCTGTGGTGCGTCAGAGCTAAACCGGGCCCCTTTGCAAAACGTATTGACCAGCCTGACCTAAACACAAACCTCTTACTTGCTAACGTAGAAACGTGGTCGGGAGGTGTAAGGCATGTAGAAATTGTATTTTTAATAACCATGAGTATGGTTTACTTCCATGTTTTTCTTTTTACTTTTTGCAGCTACATCGAAACGTTCAATTTTTATTCTTTACTAATTGCAAATAGCGTTTACATTCAAAATATGAGGAATTTTGGTGGCATTTGTTCGGATATTTTTCTCTTTTGAAATGAAGAAAAGAATAAAAGCGATACGCAAAGACAAAAAGTATTATCAGTACTAAACCTTACCAATAATAATTGCTACAAAAGACTAAATACGATCTCTTTTACCATCTCTCATGAGCTGCATGTATTATAAACAAAAATTTTTAAAAATGTCCTCACCGAAGATTCGAACTGGCGACCTTTGCATTTGTAAGCCAGCACCTTAGCCACTACACCAACATCATAGCATGGTGAACGTTTAGTTTTCGGCGTATTTGTTGTATTTGTGTTTTATGTTCCCACTTCAACAATTTTTACTCTTTTTTTCTAAATTTAACAGCTGTTTCTGGCTTTCTCTTTCGGTGTCGTCCTTTATTTACATTATGCACTATTCGTATTCACAGCTTGTGTCCCTCTGCAATGTCTTATTCAGATTAAACTTTTCTTTTTGCCCCTCAGTAAACATTTGATTGATTTAATTCTCATACTCTCCACGGATGGAGAGCAGTAATGCCAGACTCGAAAAACAGGTGTACATTTACTTTCCTGACAGATCATACCAAATTTCACAGAAGTAAATCCCCACGCTGAGCGGGTTTGCATATCCAGGCTCCTAACTATGAAAATATTTACGATCACTCCAACCCCAATCATTTCACAGATTCAACCTGTTGTATAAGAGTTATTAGGACATAAAATTGAATGTAATTTATACGAAAAACCCTTTTATGCATTGCAAGATCTGTAACGTCCAAATATTCACCACAAACTTATAGTTGTATCGACATAAACAAAACAAAAAAGTGTGGAGCAGGAAACCACTTTACAACACAAAAGTCAAAAGAGGTCACTGAAGACATACGAACTGGTCGAGCGGTTTGGGTGACTAGTCTGTCAATCAGAAGTTTATGTGTTCAAACCCTGTAGAAAATATTCGTTTTGTTTTTTTTTTCTTAAAAGTGTGTTCCTATTTTCATCAGAGGACTGAGAACATTTCTTTGAATAAATCTTTGGAAATTACTTTTCTCTCAAATTCGATTAGAAGCGAACATTATATGAATTGCTAATCTAAAATCCACAGCTGAGAACAAAATATTAAGTATGTTCAATATGTCATTATTATCATTTGATTTGTAATTAAAAAGTAATTATAAGCATTGACGATTTCAGAAGATTCTCCCCCGGTAATGGTCAAGATATGAATGAGAAAAAACTGATAAAACATTATTAGTCTACTTTGAGCATGATCGAAAATAACTTATGGCCACGAAGGGGAAATTTATGTCGACAGGGTCTCAAATTTGGCAGTTTGCCGTGAGCAGCGGTGTAGTGAACATCGCTGTGGTGTGCCTCCGATCTCAACGAGATTCTTACGTTCGTTGAAATTGTTTGAGTGTTTCGTTTACTGTACTCAGTCGTGTTTTCTCAGTAGTAGGAACTAGAGTGTACCAGTGAAAACTAACAGTTCATACCAGTGACAAGCAGTTTATTGAACATAGTACTCCGTTTTGTTTTTTCTTGCCATGAATAACCTTCGGAAAAATACTGTGCGGCTTGCATTTGACAAGACGACACGAAATATCCGGCCTTCGGTGGCGCTCATCCAGACTTGGTTAATTAATGAGTTACAGTTATCAATACACGATCTTGAAGCTATTCAACTTCACAATGATGATTATAGCTTGTATTTGAAATTTAAATCGCAAGAGAATGTTGACACATTTTTACGACGACACCCGGAATCACTGGATTTTCGACATGAAAATGGAACAGTAAGTCAGGTCAAACTTTCAAATGCTAGTATACAGTACACTCGTGTACGCATTTTGGATCTCCCGATGGAAATTAGTAACGATGAACTTAGTGCTGTGCTTTGTCCCTTTGGAAAGATCATGTCCATAAATGAAGAAATGTGGTCGAATACCCTCCCTTTTCCCATTTACAATGGCAATCGTATTGTGCAAATGTGTTTAGGAAAACATATTCCCTCAAAAATTGTGGTACGGGGTTGTCGTGCTACTGTGATGTATCAAGGTCAACCACCCACGTGCTTCATTTGTTTGGCTCTTAACCACGTCGCAAGTTCTTGCCCTCGCAAAACGAAAGCTCAGATGCCTTCAGTTCCCGTTACTGGATTTAAGATGACCGAACTTTCTACTGGAAAAATGCCCCCCACTCCGAACTTTTATCCATCTTTTAGTGCAAAAACCATGACTAATGAGCCTAATGCCCACAATATGGACTTGGAAAACACTTCAGTTGCCGAGGATGTTAATCTCCATGCTGATAAGGACTTCCCCCCTCTTTCAAGTCATTCTGAATCACTTGCCACAACAGAACCAGAGGAACGGAAACAAGATAGTAGTGTCACCTGTGAGCACCCTATACAACTACGAGAGCCACAACACGCTGTGCATAATGTTTCTTCGTCTGAGTGCCCACAAAAACAAGAAGAGTCTGTTAGCTCTCCTTCCCCTTCCCCCTCCACTGTGGTAGTTCCTTCTTCCCCTTCAGTGGCTGTAGTGAGTGACCCAGTTTTCAAAAAAAGGAAAACAAAAAGGTTGCAAGACAATGCATCGAAAACAAGTGAGTTGTCTGTGTGGAATTCTCCGACTGTATCGCTGCCAGCACCAGTGGCACGTGACAACATAGCAATAGTCAATGAATAACACGTTTGCTCCGTGTATACCTGTAGATTAACACAAATGTCTCACGCGACGGTCAAAGCAAGTGTTCCATGTCAAGGCTTCCTTCCTCTTCAAGGGCAGGAGTGTTACTTGTTTTATACTTTAGAGGTGAGAATTTCCTATTGTCCTTCGATCCACAATACGTCTTTATCGCTGGTGTTTACATTCTATGAACATAACCATAGTGTTTACTAATGTGTCGGGAAGTCCAAGGTTTCACAGGGAAGTGTTTGCCCTGTATTGTTTATTTACTTATTTTAATTGTTTATACATTGTATATGCAAGCAATTCCTAATTCCACGTCACGATCCTATATCTCGTTAAATATTCGAGGGATTTCTAGTGATAGTAATCGTACTCTATTACGTCGTTTTATCATGCAAACATCGGCTGACTTCATATTACTGCAAGAAGTAGCGTTTCAGAATTTTGACTTCCTCCCTATGTATAGAGCCTATGTGAACGTGGGCCCTCAGCACCGAGGTACTGCCATCTTGTGTAAAAGAGGTGTCGAGGTTAGGAATGTTGTGTATCTTCCATCTGGCAGGGGTATAGCAATAACTTGTGATGATCTAACTCTGATTAACATTTATGCCCCGAGTGGTTCAAATAATAGGAATGCAAGAGAACAGTTTTACAATGAAGACATTTTACCCCTATTTCCCACTATTCCCACAAAAATAATATTGGCTGGGGACTTTAATGTTGTGAATCGTGGGATAGACACTACCTCGAAGTTCATTCCTTCCCCTGCTCTCCAACAATTAATTTCCTCCCTCAAACTCAAGGATGCTTGGGTAAAACACCGCCAGGATCTTCAGTTTACATATAAGACTCAAAATATGTCTAGTCGCATTGATCGATGTCATACAACACCTGACTTAATAGCTTCTGTCACCGATATTCATTTACGGATTATACCATTCAGTGATCACGCAGCAATACTCTGGACATGCAAGTACAATCTCGGTGTTTCGGTTACTTACGGAAAGACTGAGTGGAAATTAAACAATCAATTACTTAATCATGCTGAAACGAAATGTATCTTTCGTCTGAAATGGGAGTACTGGCTCAGACAACGTCATTACTATCCAACTTTAAATGAATGGTGGGTTAAATACGTTAAGCCGAAAATACAGAGTTTTTTTAAATGGCAAGGTGCTGAAGTACAAAGAGAAAAACGAGAAAGTCTCGCATATCTGTATCGAGCTCTCCAGGAGTTGTGGTTCCTCCCCAGTTCACAGCAAAATATGATAGCCATTAACAAAACGAAGGCTTGGATCAAACAAATCCAAGCTACTTCGGTCAGACAATATGCCCATCGCCTGCCTCCCGGTGGTTGTCTTCCCGATGAACATATTACCCTGTATCATTACATGGCTCAACATAAACGTCGCGTTGCTAAGGTTATTGACGTAATTAAGCATGATAATCGAACGATCACGTCCCTCCCCGAGATACAGCAGGTATTCTTCGATCACTACAGAAACTTGTACGCTAAACAAGAGGCACCTCAAGATGGATACCAGCAATATCTGAATCTCCCCCTTCCCGTCCTGTCGGACAGGGAGCGCCAGTGCTTGATGTCGCCTATCACAGAAGAGGAAATAAGTAGGACGCTGGCTCAGTGTAATAGTGATTCCAGTCCTGGGGCAGATGGATTATCGTATGCATTCTATCAAAAGTATTGGGATATAGTCGGGAAGGACATGGTTGCCCTCTATAATGAACTATTACGATCTCCTAACTTTCTACAAAATGAGGGTCACGTGATATTTCTTCCAAAATCTACAGACGCCACAGATGAAACACACTATAGGCCCATAACCTTGTTAAATACCGACTTAAAATTGTTCACCAAACTTTTAGTGCAGCGCATGCGCAATCTCTTTGCTGATAAAATTAGTCCTTTTCAAGCAGCGCTCAATAAAGAAAAGAATGTGTATTATGCACTTACGAAGATTCGCGATGTAGTAGGATACTTTCTTTTTGCCAGAAAACCGGCCTGTCTTCTGTCATTGGACTTTCAAAATGCCTTTGATCGTTTATCACATGATTATCTTTTTGCAGTGCTCAGCGCATATAAATTTCCGCTTAGCTTCCTTAATATTATCCAGCAACTGTATAGCACGGCGACTGCTCGACTACAGATAAATGGTTTTCTCACTCAGTCCATTTCACTGAACAGCGGAGTCCGCCAGGGTTGTCCAATGTCCATGTTTCTTTTTGGGCTTGCTCTTGAACCTCTCTTATATAAGTTGGCTGCGTATATCCAACCTCCGCTTCACGACCTGCAAAATCTCTCCGTCACGGCCTATGCTGATGATGTGAATATTAGTTGCACGACATTACAACAGTTTCACTATATTATTGCCCAATTACGACAATTCAGTGATAT